>NC_136809.1:61900837-61988337 GCF_951216825.1 Electrona antarctica | reverse complement strand
AAGTATAGGATCATAGAATGCAGAGAGACAGTGTAGCGTCTCAGTAAACTATAGAATCATAGAATGCAGAGACAGTGTAGTGTCTCAGTAAACTATAGGATCATAGAATGCAGAGAGACAGTGTAGCGTCTCAGTAAACTATAGGATCATAGAATGCAGAGACAGTGTAGTGTCTCAGTAAACTATAGGATCATAGCATGCAGAGAGACAGTAAACTATAGGATCATAGAATGCAGAGACAGTAAACTATAGGATCATAGAATGCAGAGAGACAGTGTAGCGTCTCAGTAAACTATAGGATCATAGAATGCAGAGACAGTGTAGCGTCTCAGTAAACACACAAGTGTTCACTAATTCAAATATAGTGAGTGAGTGAGTGAGTGAGCGAGTGAGACAGACATTAAGTATGTGTTAAGGGTTAGGCTTTGTAATATGACACATGGAACCAAATGGACCCTTACGGCTCTGTAACTCTGAGAATATGACACATGGAACCAAATGGACCCTTACAGGTCTGTAACTCTGAGAATATGACAGATGGAACCAAATGGACCCTTACAGCTCTGTAACTCTGAGAGTATGTAACCAAATGGACCTTTACAGAGCTGTAACTCTGAGAGTATATGTAACCAAATGGACCTTTACAGGGTCCAATGTCATCAAATGGTGGTCCGTGGCTCAAATGGGTCTGAGAGGCTAAATGTCATCAAATGGTGGTCCGTGGCTCAAATGGGTCTGAATGTCATCAAATGGTGGTCCGTGGCTCAAATGGGTCTGAGAGGCTAAATGTCATCAAATGCTAACACACACACACACACACACACACACACACACACACACACACACACACACACACACACACACACACACACACACACACACACACACACACACACACACCCTACCAGGAGCAAAGATTTAGCCAGATCAGTGTAGTGTCTCAGTAAACTATAGGATCATAGAATGCAGAGAGACAGTAAACTATAGGATCATAGAATGCAGAGAGACAGTAAACTATAGGATCATAGAATGCAGAGAGACAGTTTAGCGTCTCAGTAAACTATAGGATCATAGAATGCCGAGACAGTGTAGTGTCTCAGTAAACACACACACAGCCCCCCCCCCACCCTACCAGGAGCAAAGATTTAGCCAGATCAGTGTAGTGTCTCAGTAAACTATAGGATCATAGAATGCAGAGAGACAGTAAACTATAGGATCATAGAATGCAGAGAGACAGTAAACTATAGGATCATAGAATGCAGAGAGACAGTGTAGCGTCTCAGTAAACAAACACACACAGCCCCCCCCCCCCCCCCCCCCCACGGTACCAGGAGCAAAGATTTAGCCAGATCAGTGTAGTGTCTCAGTAAACTATAGGATCATAGAATGCAGAGACAGTAAACTATAGGATCATAGAATGCAGAGAGACAGTAAACTATAGGATCATAGAATGCAGAGAGACAGTTTAGCGTCTCAGTAAACTATAGGATCATAGAATGCAGAGAGACAGTAAACTATAGGATCATAGAATGCAGAGACAGTGTAGCGTCTCAGTAAACACACACACACAAGCTACAGCTAGCTAACACACTTGTAGCTGCTACAACTACTTGCAACACACACAGGTTGCAAAAGCCAATGATTGCATTAGCTACAGCTAGCTAACACACTTGTAGCTACTACCACACACACACACACACACACACACACACACACACACACACACACACACACACACACACACACACACACACACACACACACACACACACACACACACACACACACACACACCCCGTACCAGGAGCAAAGATTTAGCCAGATCAGTGTAGTGTAAACTAGAGGATCATAGAATGCAGAGAAACAGTAAACTATATGATCATAGAATGCAGAGAGACAGTAAACTATAGGATCATAGAATGCAGAGAGACAGTTTAGCGTCTCAGTAAAGTATAGGATCATAGAATGCAGAGAGACAGTTTAGCGTCTCAGTAAAGTATAGGATCATAGAATGCAGAGAGACAGTGTAGCGTCTCAGTAAACTATAGAATCATAGAATGCAGAGACAGTGTAGTGTCTCAGTAAACTATAGGATCATAGAATGCAGAGAGACAGTGTAGCGTCTCAGTAAACTATAGGATCATAGAATGCAGAGACAGTGTAGTGTCTCAGTAAACTATAGGATCATAGCATGCAGAGAGACAGTAAACTATAGGATCATAGAATGCAGAGACAGTAAACTATAGGATCATAGAATGCAGAGAGACAGTGTAGCGTCTCAGTAAACTATAGGATCATAGAATGCAGAGACAGTGTAGCGTCTCAGTAAACACACAAGTGTTCACTAATTCAAATATAGTGAGTGAGTGAGTGAGTGAGCGAGTGAGTGAGACATTAAGTATGTGTTAAGGGTTAGGCTTTGTAATATGACACATGGAACCAAATGGACCCTTACGGCTCTGTAACTCTGAGAATATGACACATGGAACCAAATGGACCCTTACAGGTCTGTAACTCTGAGAATATGACAGATGGAACCAAATGGACCCTTACAGCTCTGTAACTCTGAGAGTATGTAACCAAATGGACCTTTACAGAGCTGTAACTCTGAGAGTATATGTAACCAAATGGACCTTTACAGGGTCCAATGTCATCAAATGGTGGTCCGTGGCTCAAATGGGTCTGAGAGGCTAAATGTCATCAAATGGTGGTCCGTGGCTCAAATGGGTCTGAATGTCATCAAATGGTGGTCCGTGGCTCAAATGGGTCTGAGAGGCTAAATGTCATCAAATGCTAACACACACACACACACACACACACACACACACACACACACACACACACACACACACACACACACACACACACACACACACACACACACACACACACACACACACACACACACCCTACCAGGAGCAAAGATTTAGCCAGATCAGTGTAGTGTCTCAGTAAACTATAGGATCATAGAATGCAGAGAGACAGTAAACTATAGGATCATAGAATGCAGAGAGACAGTAAACTATAGGATCATAGAATGCAGAGAGACAGTTTAGCGTCTCAGTAAACTATAGGATCATAGAATGCCGAGACAGTGTAGTGTCTCAGTAAACACACACACAGCCCCCCCCCCCACCCTACCAGGAGCAAAGATTTAGCCAGATCAGTGTAGTGTCTCAGTAAACTATAGGATCATAGAATGCAGAGAGACAGTAAACTATAGGATCATAGAATGCAGAGAGACAGTGTAGCGTCTCAGTAAACAAACACACACAGCCCCCCCCCCCCCCCCCCCCCACGGTACCAGGAGCAAAGATTTAGCCAGATCAGTGTAGTGTCTCAGTAAACTATAGGATCATAGAATGCAGAGACAGTAAACTATAGGATCATAGAATGCAGAGAGACAGTAAACTATAGGATCATAGAATGCAGAGAGACAGTTTAGCGTCTCAGTAAACTATAGGATCATAGAATGCAGAGAGACAGTAAACTATAGGATCATAGAATGCAGAGACAGTGTAGCGTCTCAGTAAACACACACACACACACACACACACACAAGCTACAGCTAGCTAACACACTTGTAGCTGCTACAACTACTTGCAACACACACAGGTTGCAAAAGCCAATGATTGCATTAGCTACAGCTAGCTAACACACTTGTAGCTACTACCACACACACACACACACACACACACACACACACACACACACACACACACACACACACACACACCCCCCCCCCCCCCGTACCAGGAGCAAAGATTTAGCCAGATCAGTGTAGTGTAAACTAGAGGATCATAGAATGCAGAGAAACAGTAAACTATATGATCATAGAATGCAGAGAGACAGTAAACTATAGGATCATAGAATGCAGAGAGACAGTTTAGCGTCTCAGTAAAGTATAGGATCATAGAATGCAGAGAGACAGTGTAGCGTCTCAGTAAACTATAGGATCATAGAATGCAGAGACAGTGTAGTGTCTCAGTAAACTATAGGATCATAGAATGCAGAGAGACAGTGTAGCGTCTCAGTAAACTATAGGATCATAGAATGCAGAGACAGTGTAGTGTCTCAGTAAACTATAGGATCATAGCATGCAGAGAGACAGTAAACTATAGGATCATAGAATGCAGAGACAGTGTAGCGTCTCAGTAAACACACAAGTGTTCACTAATTCAAATATAGTGAGTGAGTGAGTGAGTGAGTGAGTGAGTGAGACATTAAGTATGTGTTAAGGGTTAGGCTTTGTAATATGACACATGGAACCAAATGGACCCTTACGGCTCTGTAACTCTGAGAATATGACACATGGAACCAAATGGACCCTTACAGGTCTGTAACTCTGAGAATATGACAGATGGAACCAAATGGACCCTTACAGCTCTGTAACTCTGAGAGTATGTAACCAAATGGACCTTTACAGCGCTGTAACTCTGAGAGTATATGTAACCAAATGGACCTTTACAGGGTCCAATGTCATCAAATGGTGGTCCGTGGCTCAAATGGGTCTGAGAGGCTAAATGTCATCAAATGGTGGTCCGTGGCTCAAATGGGTCTGAGAGGCTAAATGTCATCAAATGCTAACACACACACACACACACACACACACACACACACACACACACACACACACACACACACACACACACACACACACACACACACACACACACACACACACACACACACACACACACACACACACACACACACACACACACACCCTCCCTACCAGGAGCAAAGATTTAGCCAGATCAGTGTAGTGTCTCAGTAAACTATAGGATCATAGAATGCAGAGAGACAGTAAACTATAGGATCATAGAATGCAGAGACAGTAAACTATAGGATCATAGAATGCAGAGACAGTAAACTATAGGATCATAGAATGCAGAGAGACAGTAAACTATAGGATCATAGAATGCAGAGAGACAGTTTAGCGTCTCAGTAAACTATAGGATCATAGAATGCAGAGAGACAGTAAACTATAGGATCATAGAATGCAGAGACAGTGTAGCGTCTCAGTAAACACACACACACACACACACACACACACACAAGCTACAGCTAGCTAACACACTTGTAGCTGCTACAACTACTTGCAACACACACAGGTTGCAAAAGCCAATGATTGCATTAGCTACAGCTAGCTAACACACTTGTAGCTACTACCACACACACACACACACACACACACACACACACACACACCCCCCCCCCCCCCCGTACCAGGAGCAAAGATTTAGCCAGATCAGTGTAGTGTAAACTAGAGGATCATAGAATGCAGAGAAACAGTAAACTATATGATCATAGAATGCAGAGAGACAGTAAACTATAGGATCATAGAATGCAGAGAGACAGTTTAGCGTCTCAGTAAAGTATAGGATCATAGAATGCAGAGAGACAGTGTAGCGTCTCAGTAAACTATAGGATCATAGAATGCAGAGACAGTGTAGTGTCTCAGTAAACTATAGGATCATAGAATGCAGAGAGACAGTGTAGCGTCTCAGTAAACTATAGGATCATAGAATGCAGAGACAGTGTAGTGTCTCAGTAAACTATAGGATCATAGCATGCAGAGAGACAGTAAACTATAGGATCATAGAATGCAGAGACAGTGTAGCGTCTCAGTAAACACACAAGTGTTCACTAATTCAAATATAGTGAGTGAGTGAGTGAGTGAGTGAGTGAGACATTAAGTATGTGTTAAGGGTTAGGCTTTGTAATATGACACATGGAACCAAATGGACCCTTACGGCTCTGTAACTCTGAGAATATGACACATGGAACCAAATGGACCCTTACAGGTCTGTAACTCTGAGAATATGACAGATGGAACCAAATGGACCCTTACAGCTCTGTAACTCTGAGAGTATGTAACCAAATGGACCTTTACAGCGCTGTAACTCTGAGAGTATATGTAACCAAATGGACCTTTACAGGGTCCAATGTCATCAAATGGTGGTCCGTGGCTCAAATGGGTCTGAGAGGCTAAATGTCATCAAATGGTGGTCCGTGGCTCAAATGGGTCTGAGAGGCTAAATGTCATCAAATGCTAACACACACACACACACACACACACACACACACACACACACACACACACACACACACACACACACACACACACACACACACACACACACACACACACACACACACACACACACACACACACTACAGCTAGCTAACACACTTGTAGCTGCTACAACTACTAGCAACACACACAATGATTGCATTAGCTACAGCTAGCTAACACACTTCCCCTAACACACACACACACACACACGCGCACACACACGCACGCACACACACACACACGCACGCACGCACACACACACACACACACACACACACACACACACACACACACACACACACACACACACACACACACACACACACACACACACACACACACACACACACACACACACACACACACACACAGAGAGAGAGGCCCTAGCTTAGCTTGTAGGCTAACGTTTGTTTACATCCAAATAACTACATAAACACAGAAAAAAACACGATGCAAGTATTACTTACCTACTTGTATGAGTTTATCACACAAGTATAGTTGATGTAGTGGTTGTGAAAGAGTTGTAGAGTTGAGTTGTGAAAAAATATCTGCTAGGCGTTTTTTGTTGCTCTAAGTCCTCCAAGTAAACTTCAAAGACAAAGGAAAATGGGCGCGGTGCTTTAAGTTTCAAGGAGTTGTTGCCAGATACTGTGAAATAAATAAGCAACCAGTGTCCAGGTCAATAACAAGCGAAATAGCCTGAACTTTAAATATGTATTAACAGTTTGCAGAATCACAGTACATTTCAAGCACAACTCAATACAAAGACTGTTAACTGTGAGTGGGCGACCCAATAAAGCATTACACTTGTTTACCATGTTCAAATCATCAAAACATTTAGAGACATACAAATAGACACTTCTATAGCCTATAGCCAAACAGAACCGGAATTCATCATAAATGAGGTAAAACAGGGGAAATAAATGCTAAATCATTTACAAACCACACATTCTATCCCCAGGTTAAAATGTAAACAGGCTAAATGATGATGGTTGATGCCTCATTCACTGTAGACAATGCAGAGATTAAAGGTGTTAATGGTTGCTGGCATTGGACATCATCACATTATGCATGAACTGAGACCATTTTTACACCTCAGCAGAACTACAGAAACCTTTGTGAAATGTAAGGGATATTTTTGTTAAAATAGCTCTAGTAATCACTGCTATATTGCAGGGTTCTCTCTCCTTTTAGGATGGAATGTGTAACCCACATGTAGCCTACATTTATTTCTGTTTACCAGAGAGATTGGGCAGACTCCTGGTAAAGAACAAAGACTGCATGTTTAAAGGGATGTTTCACTTTCAAACATGTTTGGGGGGTTTTTAACATCTACTCAGTAATCTGTAATCTACTCAGTAATCTAATCTGTAACATGGCAGAAGACAGTTGCCTACATTGGGTCTAACTGGCTATATCCTACTGTTCTTTCCTAGTCATGTATCTGGAAACTATTAACTCAGTGAATGAGGAGTAGTACTAAAAATATGTTTGTTCAAATTGTATGTTATAAGTTTACTTGCAATTCATCTATACATGGAAACATTTGTTTCATCGCCATCCAATTAATCTAGTATCAGCATGCTTATATACATGTAATGCGTTTAAACAGTTTAGCCTTAAACAATTATTGTTTAAATCAGGTATCAGGTATCAGGCATCAGGTATTATAATATAAGGAGGAAGAACGTTTTCCAAAAAGTGTACAGTAGGCCTACTTGTTAAAATCATGCTTTTATGTGGACATGTGGAATCGTAAATATAGTCCATAAGCCATATCTGCAATATTCTGTCAATAATTACACTATACATTTTGGTACTGCTAAGGAGATTTTGTGTGGAGACACATTGACTGGTCAGAATAGCTTGGTCTCTGAGAGCAATCCCTTCAGAGGTTCCCATGCAGACTACCTGCAGGGGGTAGCCTTTGAGGCTTGGTGAGGTGTTGGAGACACTTAGTATTCTATTGTCCTCCAGGAACCTTCAAGATGTTTGTGAGAGACCACTTGGCTATCTCTCTGCAATATGTTGATCTGTATGTAAATCTTAACCACACCCAGAGTTCAACTGTTGTTTTGTGAAAAGTATATAGGCCTATCTTGTCATTTTGTCATGTAAAAGTTACTAGTCTTAGCTGGCTGCGGTCAGTCATGGAGCTCCTGAGCTCTTGCTCAGGGCCCACGGCGAAGCTCTCTGTCTTTGGTCTGGAATAAAATGGTCAACATGGATCTTCAGTTCACTCTCTCTGCCTGCGTTTCTTCGATCTGATCTGAGGTTTTTGACTACTACAGTTTGCTTTGTGTCTAGAGAGTTCATGTTTCTCTAGTTTAGTGAGTTTACTGGGTCAGTTGTGTGCGAAAATACACGACAGACACACAAAACATTACAGTGCAGAAGAGAAATAAAGAGACAGAACAGTCTTTCATTGTGATTTTTTTAAGTTGCAATGTAAGTTCAATTTGACAGTCTTCATAAATAGTAGCCACACTGTGAAGGCCTTCGCATCTTTTACGATTGATTTTAACTGCTAAACCTACATTCCCAGCATCAAGGAATCCAATAGTTATGAAGATGATATTTTTCAACATTAACCCTTTAGATGCATGACTGGGTCAAAAATGACCTGGCGTGGTTAATCAGATGACTATGTAAATTTGTTGGATTTGTTTTTAAAAGATGTGCATAACTATACATTTTTGGAAAGGGTATTGGCTAAGGAAATCAGAAAATCAATGTTTTTGCATTTGCCCAGTTGTGTATGTGGCGGCCATATTGGAATCTTAATCATCCAAACATTGTTTGTTTGTCATGTTTATTTCAAATATGCCAATAAAAAATAATAATAACAGTAACATTTCTTGCATTTCCTAATCACAAAGAAAAACAATTTAAATAAATAAATTCAAATATAGTGAGTGAGTGAGTGAGTGAGTGAGTGAGTGAGTGAGTGAGCGAGTGAGTGAGACATTAAGTATGTGTTAAGGGTTAGGCTTTGTAACTCTGAGAATATGACACATGGAACCAAATGGACCCTTACAGCTCTGTAACTCTGAGAATATGACACATGGAACCAAATGGACCCTTACAGGTCTGTAACTCTGAGAATATGACACATGGAACCAAATGGACCCTTACAGCTCTGTAACTCTGAGAGTATGTAACCAAATGGACCTTTACAGTGCTGTAACTCTGAGAGTATATGTAACCAAATGGACCGTTACAGGGTCCAATGTCATCAAATGGTGGTCCGTGGCTCAAATGGGTCTGAGAGGCTAAATGTCATCAAATGGTGGTCCGTGGCTCAAATGGGTCTGAGAGGCTAAATGTCATCAAATGGTGGTCCGTGGCTCAAATGGGTCTGAGAGGCTAAATGTCATCTGGTGGTCCGTGGCTCAAATGGGTCTGAGAGGCTAAATGTCATCAAATGGTGGTCCGTGGCTCAAATCGGTCTGAGAGGCTGAATGTCATCTGGTGGTCCGTGGCTCAAATGGGTCTGAGAGGCTAAATGTCATCAAATGTTGGTGGCAATGTATGTAATGGAATGCAATGTATGTAATGTATGTAATGTTGGTGGCAACGTAATGTGCAAAAACTTAGACAAAATACCCCATTGAAAGTCAACCAAATGGACCCTTACAGGGTCTGAGAGGCTAAATGTCATCAAATGGTGGTCCGTGGCTCAAATGCTGCACAGACTTGGCGAGCTATAGGCACCCAGTCAAATTTCCTGAAATTTGTTTCTAGTTCTGGGTGCCTGCCATGCAATGGCAGAAACACAGGTTGAAATCTAAAACGCATACTTAATCGTAATAATCATCAATACGCGAAACTTCGACGTCTATGGCCGGCCGCACGGTTTGCCAAAGCCCCGCAATATATACATCAAAACGTGCGGCTCGGCCGGGAATGGTGTGCTTGTGCTTTTCTTTCCGATCCGTGTTACCGTGCCCACGTAATTCGCAATAAACGACGCGAAAAATGCCCCATTCAAAGTCGATGGGGAGACGCGGGTGAAAACAGAAAACGACACGTTACTTTGGAGCCACATTGCTCTGGCATACTGGTACGTAGAAACACGATTTAAACGTCAAACAGCACACGAGGCCATCGACTTTGTGGTGGTTCAGACGGAATTCGAATACGTTGCACGGTTTGCCCGCTATCGCAGTTCAAAGTGTGTGTGGTCTGAGCAATATTCTCGACTCAGAGTGTCGCACGCCCAGAGAGAGAGCGGATCAGAGTGAGAAGCCAATGTGAAGACTATACCGAAATTCTCCGAACAAATCGTCCTCACGGCCAAAATATTCACTTTACACGCATGGGTTTCGGTAATTTTGTAGCCACACTCGTCCTCTTTCACCCAATGTCACAACCATAGCCCAGATACATACAGTACGTGAACTACAGCCCTGAAAGCGACAGGTGTACCATCATAATGTGTCATAAACTCCATGTTAAATGCCTGAATGAGTCAGCAATTTTTTCATCACAAGCACAATTCTTAACTCGCTCTTATAACCACGTTTTTTATCGTACCAATACCACGATCGCACACGGCGTACCTCAATGCCTCGGGTCACTCACGGTGAAAACAAAAATCGCATTCGACTTTTACTTTTTGCGATAGAGCAATTTGTTCGGACATACCTGTCATTGACAGTCAGTGGGCTTTTAACATTCAATACTGTTTGCGTTTGCATAGACTAGCCCAGGTGAAAATGATACTTTGTTAATGATTCAAGGTCACCTGACCAACTCTCACACACGCGCGCACACACGCACATGCATGCACATGCACACATGTGCACGCACACACACACATTGAAAGTCAATAGAGGAATTCGGGGAAACACGTAACTCTGTCATTTCTCAACCGTTTCGGACGCGGGGCGGCTCGCCAGAACCGGGCCGCCCCCCTGAGCGAAACCAAATGGACCCCTTAGCATGTTAGCATTAGCATGTTAGCATGTTAGCATGTTAGCATTAGCATGTTAGCATGTTAGCATTAGCATGTTAGCATTAGCATGTTAGCATTAGCATGTTAGCATGTTAGCATTAGCATGTTAGCATGTTAGCCTTAGCATGTTAGCATTAGCATATTAGCATGTTAGCATTAGCATGTTAGCATATTAGCATGTTAGCATTAGCATGTTAGCATGTTAGCATGTTAGCATTAGCATGTTAGCATGTTAGCATTAGCATGTTAGCATGTTAGCATTAGCATGTTAGCATTAGCATGTTAGCATTAGCATGTTAGCATTAGCATGTTAGCATGTTAGCATGTTAGCATTAGCATGTTAGCATGTTAGCATTAGCATGTTAGCATGTTAGCATTAGCATGTTAGCATTAGCATGTTAGCATGTTAGCATTAGCATATTAGCATGTTAGCATTAGCATGTTAGCATATTAGCATGTTAGCATTAGCATGTTAGCATATTAGCATGTTAGCATTAGCATGTTAGCATGTTAGCATGTTAGCATTAGCATGTTAGCATGTTAGCATTAGCATGTTAGCATGTTAGCATTAGCATGTTAGCATTAGCATGTTAGCATTAGCATGTTAGCATTAGCATGTTAGCATGTTAGCATTAGCATGTTAGCATGTTAGCATTAGCATGTTAGCATGTTAGCATTAGCATGTTAGCATGTTAGCATTAGCATGTTAGCATTAGCATGTTAGCATGTTAGCATGTTAGCATTAGCATGTTAGCATGTTAGCATTAGCATGTTAGCATGTTAGCATTAGCATGTTAGCATTAGCATGTTAGCATTAGCATGTTAGCATGTTAGCATGTTAGCATGTTAGCATTAGCATGTTAGCATGTTAGCATTAGCATGTTAGCATGTTAGCATTAGCATGTTAGCATTAGCATGTTAGCATTAGCATGTTAGCATGTTAGCATGTTAGCATGTTAGCATTAGCATGTTAGCATTAGCATGTTAGCATGTTAGCATTAGCATGTTAGCATTAGCATGTTAGCATGTTAGCATTAGCATATTAGCATGTTAGCATTAGCATGTTAGCATATTAGCATGTTAGCATTAGCATGTTAGCATGTTAGCATTCGCATGTTAGCATTAGCATGTTAGCATTAGCATGTTAGCATTAACATGTTAGCACTAACATGTTAGCACTAACATGTTAACATGTTAGCATTAGCATGTTAGCATTAGCATGTTAGCATTAGCATGTTAGCATGTTAGCATTAGCATGTTAGCATGTTAGCATTAGCATGTTAGCCTTAGCATGTTAGCATTAGCATATTAGCATGTTAGCATTAGCATGTTAGCATATTAGCATGTTAGCATTAGCATATTAGCATGTTAGCATTAGCATGTTAGCATATTAGCATGTTAGCATTAGCATGTTAGCATGTTAGCATTAGCATGTTAGCATTAGCATGTTAGCATTAGCATGTTAGCATTAGCATGTTAGCATTAGCATGTTAGCATGTTAGCATTAGAATTTTAGCATGTTAGCATTTAGCATTAACATGTTAGCATTAGCATGTTAGTATTAGAATGTTGGTGGCAACGTAAACTTAGACAAAATACCCCATTGAAAGTCAACCAAATGGACCCTTACAGGGTCTGAGAGGCTAAATGTCATCAAATGGTGGTCCGTGGCTCAAATGCTGCACAGACTTGGCGAGCTGCAGGCACCCAGTCAAATTTCCTGAAATTTGTTTCTAGTTCTGGGTGCCTGCCATGCAATGGCAGAAACACAGGTTGAAATCTAAAACGCATACTTAATCGTAGTAATAATCAATACGCGAAACTTCGACGTCTATGGCCGGCCGCACGGTTTGCCAAAGCCCCGCAATATATACATCAAAACGTGCGGCTCGGCCGGGAATGGTGTGCTTGTGCTTTTCTTTCCGATTCGTGTTACCGTGCCGACGTAATTCGCAATAAACGACGCGAAAAATGCCCCATTCAAAGTCGATGGGGAGACGCGGGTGAAAACAGAAAACGACACGTTACTTTGGAGCCACATTGCTCTGGCATACTGGTACGTAGAAACAGGATTTAAACGTCAAACAGCACACGAGGCCATCGACTTTGTGGTGGTTCAGACGGAATTCGAATACGTTGCACGGTTTGCCCGCTATCGCAGTTCAAAGTGTGTGTGGTCTGAGCAATATTCTCGACTCAGAGTGTCGCACGCCCAGAGAGAGAGCGGATCAGAGTGAGAAGCCAATGTGAAGACTATACCGGAATTCTCCGAACAAATCGTCCTCACGGCCAAAATATTCACTTTACACGCATGGGTTTCGGCAATTTTGTAGCCACACTCGTCCTCTTTCACCCAATGTCACAACCATAGCCCAGATACATACAGTACGTGAACTACAGCCCTGAAAGCGACAGGTGTACCATCATAATGTGTCATAAACTCCATGTTAAATACCTGAATGAGTCAGCAATTTTTTCATCACAAGCACAATTCTTAACTTGCTCTTATAACCACGTTTTGTATCGTACCAATACCACGATCGCACACGGCGTACCTCAATGCCTCGGGTCACTCACGGCCAAAACAAAAATCGCATTCGACTTTTACTTTTTGCGATAGAGCAATTTGTTCGGACATACGTTCTCTCATAGAGTCACTGTGCTTTTAAGTTTCAATACTGTTTGCATTTGCATAGACTAGCCCAGGTGAAAATGATACTTTGTTAATGATTCAAGGTCACCTGACCAACTCTCACACACGCGCGCACACATGCACATGCACGCACATGCACACATGTGCACGCACACACACATTGAAAGTCAATAGAGAAATTCGGGGAAACACGTAACTCTGTCATTTCTCAACCGTTTCGGATGCGGGGCGGCTCGCCAGAACCGGGCCGCCCCCCTGAGCGAAACCAAATGGACCCCTTAGCATGTTAGCATTAGCATGTTAGCGTTAGCATGTTAGCATTAGCATATTAGCATGTTAGCATGTTAGCATTAGCATGTTAGCATGTTAGCATTAGCATATTAGCATGTTAGCATGTTAGCATTAGCATGTTAGCATTTTAGCATTAGCATGTTAGCATGTTAGCATTAGCATGTTAGTATTAGCATGTTAGCATGTTAGCATTAGAATGTTGGTGGCAACGTAATGTGCAATAAACTTAGACAAAATACCCCATTGAAAGTCAACCAAATGGACCCTTACAGGGTCTGAGAGGCTAAATGTCATCAAATGGTGGTCCGTGGCTCAAATGCTGCACAGACTTGGCGAGCTGCAGGCACCCAGTCAAATTTCCTGAAATTTGTTTCTAGTAATTCTGGGTGCCTGCCATGCAATGGCAGAAACACAGGTTGAAATCTAAAACGCATACTTAATCGTAATTATTATCATCATCAATACGCGAAACTTCGACGTCTACGGCCGGCCGCACGGTTTGCCAAAGCCCCGCAATATATACATCAAAACGTGCGGCTCGGCCGGGAATGGTGTGCTTGTGCTTTTCTTTCCGATTCGTGTTACCGTGCCCACGTAATTCGCAATAAACGACGCGAAAAATGCCCCATTCAAAGTCGATGGGGAGACGCGGGTGAAAACAGAAAACGACACGTTACTTTGGAGCCACATTGCTCTGGCATACTGGTACGTAAAAACACGATTTAAACGTCAAACAGCACACGAGGCCATCGACTTTGTGGTGGTTCAGACGGAATTCGAATACGTTGCACGGTTTGCCCGCTATCGCAGTTCAAAGTGTGTGTGGTCTGAGCAATATTCTCGACTCAGAGTGTCGCACGCCCAGAGAGAGAGCGGATCAGAGTGAGAAGCCAATGTGAAGACTATACCGAAATTCTCCGAACAAATCGTCCTCACGGCCAAAATATTCACTTTACACGCATGGGTTTCGGTAGTTTTGTAGCCACACTCGTCCTCTTTCACCCAATGTCACAACCAAAGCCCAGATACATACAGTACGTGAACTACAGCCCTGAAAGCGACAGGTGTACCATCATAATGTGTCATAAACTCCATGTTAAATACCTGAATGAGTCAGCAATTTTTTCATCACAAGCACAATTCTTAACTCGCTCTTATAACCACGTTTTTTATCGTACCAATACCACGATCGCACACGGCGTACCTCAATGCCTCGGGTCACTCACGCCGAAAACAAAAATCGCATTCGACTTTTACTTTTTGCGATAGAGCAATTTGTTCGGACATACGTTCTCTCATAGAGAGTCACTGTGCTTTTAACTTTGAATACTGTTTGCATTGCATAGACTAGCCCAGGTGAAAATGATACTTTGTTAATGATTCAAGGTCACCTGACCAACTCTCACACACGCGCGCACACACGCACATGCACGCACATGCACACATGTGCACGCACACACACACATTGAAAGTCAATAGAGAAATTCGGGGAAACACGTAACTCTGTCATTTCTCAACCGTTTCGGACGTGGGGCGGCTCGCCAGAACCGGGCCGCCCCCCCCTGAGCGAAACCAAATGGACCCCTTAGCATGTTAGCATTAGCATGTTAGCATTAGCATGTTAGCATGTTAGCATTAGCATGTTAGCATTAGCATATTAGCATGTTAGCATTAGCATGTTAGCATTAGCATGTTAGCATGTTAGCATTAGCATGTTAGCATGTTAGCATTAGCATGTTAGCATGTTAGCATTAGCATGTTAGCATGTTAGCATTAGCATATTAGCATGTTAGCATGTTAGCATTAGCATGTTAGCATGTTAGCATTAGCATGTTAGCATGTTAGCATTAGCATGTTAGCATGTTAGCATTAGCATATTAGCATGTTAGCATGTTAGCATTAGCATGTTAGCATGTTAGCATTAGCATTAACATGTTAGCATGTTAGCATGTTAGCATTAGCATGTTAGCATTAGCATGTTAGCATGTTAACATTAGCATTAGCATGTTAGCATGTTAGCATGTTAGCATGTTAGCATTAGCATATTAGCATGTTAGCATTAGCATGTTAGCATTAGCATGTTAGCATGTTAGCATTAGCATGTTAGCATTAGCATGTTAGCATTAGCATGTTAGCATGAGCATGTTAGCATGAGCATGTTAGCATGTTAGCATGTTAGCATTAGCATTAGCATGTAAGTATGTTAGCATTAGCATGTTAGCATGTTAGCATTAGCATGTTAGTATGTTAGCATTAGCATGTTAGCATTAGCATGTTAACATGTTAGCATTAGCATGTTAGCATTAGCATGTTAGCATGTTAGCATTAGCATGTTAGCATTAGCATGTTAGCATGTTAGCATTAGCATGTTAGCATTAGCATGTTAGCATTAGCATGTTAGCATTAGCATGTTAGCATTAGCATGTTAGCATTAGCATGTTAGCATGTTAGCATTAGCATGTTAGCATGTTAGCATTAGCATGTTAGCATGTTAACATTAGCATGTTAGTATGTTAGCATTAGCATGTTAGCATGTTAGCATTAGCATGTTAGCATTAGCATGTTAGTATTAGCATGTTAGCATGTTAGCATTAGAATGTTGGTGGCAACGTAATGTGCAATAAACTTAGACAAAATACCCCATTGAAAGTCAACCAAATGGACCCTTACAGGGTCTGAGAGGCTAAATGTCATCAAATGGTGGTCCGTGGCTCAAATGCTGCACAGACTTGGCGAGCTGCAGGCACCCAGTCAAATTTCCTGAAATTTGTTTCTAGTTATTATAATCACCAATACGCGAAACTTCGACGTCTATGGCCGGCCGCACGGTTTGCCAAAGCCCCGCAATATATACATCAAAACGTGCGGCTCGGCCGGGAATGGTGTGCTTGTGCTTTTCTTTCCGATCCGTGTTACCGTGCCCACGTAATTCGCAATAAACGACGCGAAAAATGCCCCATTCAAAGTCGATGGGGAGACGCGGGTGAAAACAGAAAACGACACGTTACTTTGGAGCCACATTGCTCTGGCATACTGGTACGTAGAAACACGATTTAAACGTCAAACAGCACACGAGGCCATCGACTTTGTGGTGGTTCAGACGGAATTCGAATACGTTGCACGGTTTGCCCGCTATCGCAGTTCAAAGTGTGTGTGGTCTGAGCAATATTCTCGACTCAGAGTGTCGCACGCCCAGAGAGAGAGCGGATCAGAGTGAGAAGCCAATGTGAAGACTATACCGAAATTCTCCGAACAAATCGTCCTCACGGCCAAAATATTCACTTTACACGCATGGGTTTCGGTAATTTTGTAGCCACACTCGTCCTCTTTCACCCAATGTCACAACCATAGCCCAGATACATACAGTACGTGAACTACAGCCCTGAAAGCGACAGGTGTACCATCATAATGTGTCATAAACTCCATGTTAAATGCCTGAATGAGTCAGCAATTTTTTCATCACAAGCACAATTCTTAACTCGCTCTTATAACCACGTTTTTTATCGTACCAATACCACGATCGCACACGGCGTACCTCAATGCCTCGGGTCACTCACGGTGAAAACAAAAATCGCATTCGACTTTTACTTTTTGCGATAGAGCAATTTGTTCGGACATACCTGTCATTGACAGTCAGTGGGCTTTTAACATTCAATACTGTTTGCGTTTGCATAGACTAGCCCAGGTGAAAATGATACTTTGTTAATGATTCAAGGTCACCTGACCAACTCTCACACACGCGCGCACACACGCACATGCATGCACATGCACACATGTGCACGCACACACACACATTGAAAGTCAATAGAGGAATTCGGGGAAACACGTAACTCTGTCATTTCTCAACCGTTTCGGACGCGGGGCGGCTCGCCAGAACCGGGCCGCCCCCCTGAGCGAAACCAAATGGACCCCTTAGCATGTTAGCATTAGCATGTTAGCATGTTAGCATGTTAGCATTAGCATGTTAGCATGTTAGCATTAGCATGTTAGCATTAGCATGTTAGCATTAGCATGTTAGCATGTTAGCATTAGCATGTTAGCATGTTAGCCTTAGCATGTTAGCATTAGCATATTAGCATGTTAGCATTAGCATGTTAGCATATTAGCATGTTAGCATTAGCATGTTAGCATGTTAGCATGTTAGCATTAGCATGTTAGCATGTTAGCATTAGCATGTTAGCATGTTAGCATTAGCATGTTAGCATTAGCATGTTAGCATTAGCATGTTAGCATTAGCATGTTAGCATGTTAGCATGTTAGCATTAGCATGTTAGCATGTTAGCATTAGCATGTTAGCATGTTAGCATTAGCATGTTAGCATTAGCATGTTAGCATGTTAGCATTAGCATATTAGCATGTTAGCATTAGCATGTTAGCATATTAGCATGTTAGCATTAGCATGTTAGCATATTAGCATGTTAGCATTAGCATGTTAGCATGTTAGCATGTTAGCATTAGCATGTTAGCATGTTAGCATTAGCATGTTAGCATGTTAGCATTAGCATGTTAGCATTAGCATGTTAGCATTAGCATGTTAGCATTAGCATGTTAGCATGTTAGCATTAGCATGTTAGCATGTTAGCATTAGCATGTTAGCATGTTAGCATTAGCATGTTAGCATGTTAGCATTAGCATGTTAGCATTAGCATGTTAGCATGTTAGCATGTTAGCATTAGCATGTTAGCATGTTAGCATTAGCATGTTAGCATGTTAGCATTAGCATGTTAGCATTAGCATGTTAGCATTAGCATGTTAGCATGTTAGCATGTTAGCATGTTAGCATTAGCATGTTAGCATGTTAGCATTAGCATGTTAGCATGTTAGCATTAGCATGTTAGCATTAGCATGTTAGCATTAGCATGTTAGCATGTTAGCATGTTAGCATGTTAGCATTAGCATGTTAGCATTAGCATGTTAGCATGTTAGCATTAGCATGTTAGCATTAGCATGTTAGCATGTTAGCATTAGCATATTAGCATGTTAGCATTAGCATGTTAGCATATTAGCATGTTAGCATTAGCATGTTAGCATGTTAGCATTCGCATGTTAGCATTAGCATGTTAGCATTAGCATGTTAGCATTAACATGTTAGCACTAACATGTTAGCACTAACATGTTAACATGTTAGCATTAGCATGTTAGCATTAGCATGTTAGCATTAGCATGTTAGCATTAGCATGTTAGCATGTTAGCATTAGCATGTTAGCCTTAGCATGTTAGCATTAGCATATTAGCATGTTAGCATTAGCATGTTAGCATATTAGCATGTTAGCATTAGCATATTAGCATGTTAGCATTAGCATGTTAGCATATTAGCATGTTAGCATTAGCATGTTAGCATGTTAGCATTAGCATGTTAGCATTAGCATGTTAGCATTAGCATGTTAGCATTAGCATGTTAGCATTAGCATGTTAGCATGTTAGCATTAGAATTTTAGCATGTTAGCATTTAGCATTAACATGTTAGCATTAGCATGTTAGTATTAGAATGTTGGTGGCAACGTAAACTTAGACAAAATACCCCATTGAAAGTCAACCAAATGGACCCTTACAGGGTCTGAGAGGCTAAATGTCATCAAATGGTGGTCCGTGGCTCAAATGCTGCACAGACTTGGCGAGCTGCAGGCACCCAGTCAAATTTCCTGAAATTTGTTTCTAGTTCTGGGTGCCTGCCATGCAATGGCAGAAACACAGGTTGAAATCTAAAACGCATACTTAATCGTAGTAATAATCAATACGCGAAACTTCGACGTCTATGGCCGGCCGCACGGTTTGCCAAAGCCCCGCAATATATACATCAAAACGTGCGGCTCGGCCGGGAATGGTGTGCTTGTGCTTTTCTTTCCGATTCGTGTTACCGTGCCGACGTAATTCGCAATAAACGACGCGAAAAATGCCCCATTCAAAGTCGATGGGGAGACGCGGGTGAAAACAGAAAACGACACGTTACTTTGGAGCCACATTGCTCTGGCATACTGGTACGTAGAAACAGGATTTAAACGTCAAACAGCACACGAGGCCATCGACTTTGTGGTGGTTCAGACGGAATTCGAATACGTTGCACGGTTTGCCCGCTATCGCAGTTCAAAGTGTGTGTGGTCTGAGCAATATTCTCGACTCAGAGTGTCGCACGCCCAGAGAGAGAGCGGATCAGAGTGAGAAGCCAATGTGAAGACTATACCGGAATTCTCCGAACAAATCGTCCTCACGGCCAAAATATTCACTTTACACGCATGGGTTTCGGCAATTTTGTAGCCACACTCGTCCTCTTTCACCCAATGTCACAACCATAGCCCAGATACATACAGTACGTGAACTACAGCCCTGAAAGCGACAGGTGTACCATCATAATGTGTCATAAACTCCATGTTAAATACCTGAATGAGTCAGCAATTTTTTCATCACAAGCACAATTCTTAACTTGCTCTTATAACCACGTTTTGTATCGTACCAATACCACGATCGCACACGGCGTACCTCAATGCCTCGGGTCACTCACGGCCAAAACAAAAATCGCATTCGACTTTTACTTTTTGCGATAGAGCAATTTGTTCGGACATACGTTCTCTCATAGAGTCACTGTGCTTTTAAGTTTCAATACTGTTTGCATTTGCATAGACTAGCCCAGGTGAAAATGATACTTTGTTAATGATTCAAGGTCACCTGACCAACTCTCACACACGCGCGCACACATGCACATGCACGCACATGCACACATGTGCACGCACACACACATTGAAAGTCAATAGAGAAATTCGGGGAAACACGTAACTCTGTCATTTCTCAACCGTTTCGGATGCGGGGCGGCTCGCCAGAACCGGGCCGCCCCCCTGAGCGAAACCAAATGGACCCCTTAGCATGTTAGCATTAGCATGTTAGCGTTAGCATGTTAGCATTAGCATATTAGCATGTTAGCATGTTAGCATTAGCATGTTAGCATGTTAGCATTAGCATATTAGCATGTTAGCATGTTAGCATTAGCATGTTAGCATTTTAGCATTAGCATGTTAGCATGTTAGCATTAGCATGTTAGCATTAGCATGTTAGCATGTTAGCTTTAGCATGTTAGCATTAGCATGTTAGCATGTTAGCATGTTAGCATTAGCATGTTAGCATGTTAGCTTTAGCATGTTAGCTTTAGCATGTTAGCATTAGCATGTTAGCATGTTAGCATTAGCATGTTAGCATTAGCATGTTAGCATGTTAGCATGTTAGCATTAGCATTAGCATGTTAGCATGTTACCATGTTAGCATTAGCATGTTAGCATGTTAGCATTAGCATGTTAGCATGTTAGCATTAGCATATTAGCATTAGCATGTTAGCATTAGCATGTTAGCATTAGCATGTTAGCATTAGCATGTTAGCATGTTAGCATGTTAGCATTAGCATGTTAGCATTAGCATGTTAGCATGTTAGCTTTAGCATGTTAGCATTAGCATGTTAGCATGTTAGCATTAGCATGTTAGCATTAGCATGTTAGCATTAGCATGTTAGCATGTTAGCATGTTACCATGTTAGCATTAGCATGTTAGCATGTTAGCATTAGCATGTTAGCATGTTAGCTTTAGCATGTTAGCATTAGCATGTTAGCATGAGCATGTTAGCATGAGCATGTTAGCATTAGCATGTTAGCATGTTAGCTTTAGCATGTTAGCATTAGCATGTTAGCTTTAGCATGTTAGCATTAGCATGTTAGCATGACCATGTTAGCATTAGCATGTTAGCATGTTACCATGTTAGCATTAGCATGTTAGCATTAGCATGTTAGCATGTTACCATGTTAGCATGTTAGCATGTTAGCATGTTAGCATTAGCATGTTAGCATGTTAGCATGTTAGCATTAGCATGTTAGCATTAGCATGTTAGCATTAGCATGTTAGCATGTTAGCATTAGCATGTTAGCATTAGCATGTTAGCATGTTAGCTTTAGCATGTTAGCTTTAGCATGTTAGCTTTAGCATGTTAGCATTAGCATGTTAGCATTAGCATGTTAGCATTAGCATGTTAGCATTAGCATGTTAGCATTAGCATGTTAGGATGTTAGCATGTTAGCATTAGCATGTTAGCATGTTAGCATTAGCATATTATCATGTTAGCATTAGCATGTTAGCATGTTAGCATTAGCATGTTAGCATGTTAGCATTAGCATGTTAGCATGTTAGCATTAGCATGTTAGCATTAGCATGTTAGCATGTTAGCATTAGCATGTTAGCATTAGCATGTTAGCATGTTAGCATTAGCATGTTAGCATTAGCATGTTAGCATGTTAGCATGTTAGCATTAGCATGTTAGCATGTTAGCATGTTAGCATTAGCATGTTAGCATGTTAGCATTAGCATGTTAGCATGTTAGCATTAGCATGTTAGCATTAGCATGTTAGCATGTTAGCATTAGCATGTTAGCATTAGCATGTTAGCATGTTAGCATTAGCATGTTAGCATGTTAGCATTAGCATGTTAGCATGTTAGCATTAGCATGTTAGCATTAGCATGTTAGCATGTTAGCATTAGCATGTTAGCATTAGCATGTTAGCATGTTAGCATTAGCATGTTAGCATTAGCATGTTAGCATGTTAGCATGTTAGCATTAGCATGTTAGCATTAGCATGTTAGCATGTTAGCATTAGCATGTTAGCATTAGCATGTTAGCATTAGCATGTTAGCATGTTAGCATTAGCATGTTAGCATTAGCATGTTAGCATGTTAGCATTAGCATGTTAGCATTAGCATGTTAGCATGTTAGCATTAGCATGTTAGCATTAGCATGTTAGCATGTTAGCATTAGCATGTTAGCATTAGCATGTTAGCATGTTAGCATTAGCATGTTAGCATGTTAGCATTAGCATGTTAGCATTAGCATGTTAGCATTAGCATGTTAGCATGTTAGCATTAGCATGTTAGCATTAGCATGTTAGCATGTTAGCATTAGCATGTTAGCATTAGCATGTTAGCATGTTAGCATGTTAGCATTAGCATGTTAACATGTTAGCATTAGCATGTTAGCATTAGCATGTTAGCATGTTAGCATTAGCATGTTAGCATGTTAGCATTAGCATGTTAACATGTTAGCATGTTAGCATTAGCATGTTAACCTTAGCATGTTAGCATTAGCATGTTAGCCTTAGCATGTTAGCATGTTAGCATTAGCATGTTAGCATGTTAGCATTAGCATGTTAGCATTAGCATGTTAGCATGTTAGCATTAGCATGTTAGCATGTTAGCATTAGCATGTTAGCATTAGCATGTTAGCATTAACATGTTAGCACTAACATGTTAACATGTTAGCATTAGCATGTTAGCATTAGCATGTTAGCATGTTAGCATTAGCATGTTAGCATTAGCATGTTAGCATGTTAGCCTTAGCATGTTAGCATTAGCATGTTAGCATGTTAGCCTTAGCATGTTAGCATGTTAGCATGTTAGCCTTAGCATGTTAGCATTAGCATATTAGCATGTTAGCATTAGCATGTTAGCATGTTAGCATGTTAGCATTAGCATGTTAGCATGTTAGCATTAGCATGTTAGCATTAGCATGTTAGCATTAGCATGTTAGCATTAGCATGTTAGCATTAACATGTTAGCACTAACATGTTAGCATGTTAGCATTAGCATGTTAGCATTAGCATGTTAGCATGTTAGCATTAGCATGTTAGCATTAGCATGTTAGTATGTTAGCATTAGCATGTTAGCATTAGCATGTTAGCATGTTAGCCTTAGCATGTTAGCATTAGCATGTTAGCATGTTAGCATTAGCATGTTAGCATGTTAGCCTTAGCATGTTAGCATTAGCATATTAGCATGTTAGCATTAGCATGTTAGCATATTAGCATGTTAGCATTAGCATGTTAGCATGTTAGCATTAGCATGTTAGCATTAGCATGTTAGCATTAGCATGTTAGCATGTTAGCATGTTAGCATTAGCATGTTAGCATTAGCATGTTAGCATTAGCATGTTAGTATGTTAGCATTAGCATATTAGCATGTTAGCATTAGCATGTTAGCATATTAGCATGTTAGCATTAGCATGTTAACATGTTAGCATGTTAGCATTAGCATGTTAGCATTAGCATGTTAGCATTAGCATGTTAGCATTAGCATGTTAACATGTTAGCATTAGCATGTTAGCATTAGCATGTTAGCATGTTAGCATGTTAACATGTTAGCATGTTAGCATTAGCATGTTAGCCTTAGCATGTTAGCATTAGCATGTTAGCCTTAGCATGTTAGCATGTTAGCATTAGCATGTTAGCATGTTAGCATTAGCATGTTAGCATTAGCATGTTAGCATGTTAGCATTAGCATGTTAGCATTAGCATGTTAGCATTAGCATGTTAGCATTAGCATGTTAGCATTAGCATGTTAGCATGTTAGCATTAGCATGTTAGCATTAGCATGTTAGCATTAGCATGTTAGCATGTTAGCATTAGCATGTTAGCATTAGCATGTTAGCATTAGCATGTTAGCATTAGCATGTTAGCATTAGCATGTTAGCATGTTAGCATTAGCATGTTAGCATTAGCATGTTAGTATTAGCATGTTAGCATGTTAGCATTAGAATGTTGGTGGCAAAGTAATGTGCAATAAACTTAGACAAAATACCCCATTGAAAGTCAACCAAATGGACCCTTACAGGGTCTGAGAGGCTAAATGTCATCAAATGGTGGTCCGTGGCTCAAATGCTGCACAGACTTGGCGAGCTGCAGGCACCCAGTCAAATTTCCTGAAATTTGTTTCTAGTTCTGGGTGCCTGCCATGCAATGGCAGAAACACAGGTTGAAATCTAAAACGCATACTTAATTATTATCATCATCAATACGCGAAACTTCGACGTCTACGGCCGGCCGCACGGTTTGCCAAAGCCCCGCAATATATACATCAAAACGTGCGGCTCGGCCGGGAATGGTGTGCTTGTGCTTTTCTTTCCGATTCGTGTTACCGTGCCCACGTAATTCGCAATAAACGACGCGAAAATGCCCCATTCAAAGTCGATGGGGAGACGCGGGTAAAAACAGAAAACGACACGTTACTTTGGAGCCACATTGCTCGGGCATACTGTTACGTAGAAACACGATTTAAACGTCAAACAGCACACGAGGCCATCGACTTTGTGGTGGTTCAGACGGAATTCGAATACGTTGCACGGTTTGCCCGCTATGGCAGTTCAAAGTGTGTGTGGTCTGAGCAATATTCTCGACTCAGAGTGTCGCACGCCCAGAGAGAGAGCGGATCAGAGTGAGAAGCCAATGTGAAGACTATACCGAAATTCTCCGAACAAATCGTCCTCACGGCCAAAATATTCACTTTACACGCATGGGTTTCGGTAATTTTGTAGCCACACTCGTCCTCTTTCACCCAATGTCACAACCAAAGCCCAGATACATACAGTACGTGAACTACAGCCCTGAAAGCGACAGGTGTACCATCATAATGTGTCAAAAACTCCATGTTAACTGCCTGAATGAGTCAGCAATTTTTTCATCACAAGCACAATTCTTAACTCGCTCTTATAACCACGTTTTTTATCGTACCAATACCACGATCGCACACGGCGTACCTCAATGCCTCGGGTCACTCACGGTGAAAACAAAAATCGCATTCGACTTTTACTTTTTGCGATAGAGCAATTTGTTCGGACATACCTGTCATTGACAGTCAGTGGGCTTTTAACATTCAATACTGTTTGCGTTTGCATAGACTAGCCCAGGTGAAAATGATACTTTGTTAATGATTCAAGGTCACCTGACCAACTCTCACACACGCGCGCACACACGCACATGCATGCACATGCACACATGTGCACGCACACACACACATTGAAAGTCAATAGAGGAATTCGGGGAAACACGTAACTCTGTCATTTCTCAACCGTTTCGGACGCGGGGCGGCTCGCCAGAACCGGGCCGCCCCCCTGAGCGAAACCAAATGGACCCCTTAGCATGTTAGCATTAGCATGTTAGCATGTTAGCATGTTAGCATTAGCATGTTAGCATGTTAGCATTAGCATGTTAGCATTACCATGTTAGCATTAGCATGTTAGCATGTTAGCATGTTAGCATTAGCATGTTAGCATGTTAGCCTTAGCATGTTAGCATTAGCATATTAGCATGTTAGCATTAGCATGTTAGCATATTAGCATGTTAGCATTAGCATGTTAGCATGTTAGCATGTTAGCATGTTAGCATTAGCATGTTAGCATGTTAGCATTAGCATGTTAGCATGTTAGCATTAGCATGTTAGCATTAGCATGTTAGCATGTTAGCATGTTAGCATTAGCATGTTAGCATGTTAGCATTAGCATGTTAGCATGTTAGCATTAGCATGTTAGCATTAGCATGTTAGCATGTTAGCATTAGCATATTAGCATGTTAGCATTAGCATGTTAGCATATTAGCATGTTAGCATTAGCATGTTAGCATATTAGCATGTTAGCATTAGCATGTTAGCATGTTAGCATGTTAGCATTAGCATGTTAGCATGTTAGCATTAGCATGTTAGCATGTTAGCATTAGCATGTTAGCATTAGCATGTTAGCATGTTAGCATTAGCATGTTAGAATGTTAGCATGTTAGCATTAGCATGTTAGCATGTTAGCATTAGCATGTTAGCATGTTAGCATTAGCATGTTAGCATTAGCATGTTAGCATGTTAGCATTAGCATATTAGCATGTTAGCATTAGCATGTTAGTATATTAGCATGTTAGCATTAACATGTTAACATGTTAGCATTAGCATGTTAGCATTAGCATGTTAGCATGTTAGCATGTTAGCATTAGCATGTTAGCATGTTAGCATTAGCATGTTAGCATGTTAGCATTAGCATGTTAGCATTAGCATGTTAGCATGTTAGCATGTTAGCATGTTAGCATTAGCATGTTAGCATGTTAGCATTAGCATGTTAGCATGTTAGCATTAGCATGTTAGCATTAGCATGTTAGCATGTTAGCATTAGCATATTAGCATGTTAGCATTAGCATGTTAGCATATTAGCATGTTAGCATTAGCATGTTAGCATGTTAGCATTCGCATGTTAGCATTAGCATGTTAGCATTAGCATGTTAGCATTAGCATGTTAGCATTAACATGTTAGCACTAACATGTTAGCACTAACATGTTAACATGTTAGCATTAGCATGTTAGCATTAGCATGTTAGCATGTTAGCATTAGCATGTTAGCATGTTAGCATTAGCATGTTAGCCTTAGCATGTTAGCATTAGCATATTAGCATGTTAGCATTAGCATGTTAGCATATTAGCATGTTAGCATTAGCATATTAGCATGTTAGCATTAGCATGTTAGCATATTAGCATGTTAGCATTAGCATGTTAGCATGTTAGCATTAGCATGTTAGCATTAGCATATTAGCATGTTAGCATTAGCATGTTAGCATGTTAGCATGTTAGCATTAGCATGTTAGCATGTTAGCATTAGCATGTTAGCATGTTAGCATTAGCATGTTAGCATTAGCATGTTAGCATGTTAGCATTAGCATGTTAGCATGTTAGCATGTTAGCATTAGCATGTTAGCATGTTAGCATTAGCATGTTAGCATGTTAGCATTAGCATGTTAGCATTAGCATGTTAGCATGTTAGCATTAGCATATTAGCATGTTAGCATTAGCATGTTAGTATATTAGCATGTTAGCATTAACATGTTAACATGTTAGCATTAGCATGTTAGCATTAGCATGTTAGCATGTTAGCATGTTAGCATTAGCATGTTAGCATGTTAGCATTAGCATGTTAGCATGTTAGCATGTTAGCATTAGCATGTTAGCATTAGCATGTTAGCATGTTAGCATGTTAGCATGTTAGCATTAGCATGTTAGCATGTTAGCATTAGCATGTTAGCATGTTAGCATTAGCATGTTAGCATTAGCATGTTAGCATGTTAGCATTAGCATATTAGCATGTTAGCATTAGCATGTTAGCATATTAGCATGTTAGCATTAGCATGTTAGCATATTAGCATGTTAGCATTAGCATGTTAGCATGTTAGCATGTTAGCATTAGCATGTTAGCATGTTAGCATTAGCATGTTAGCATGTTAGCATTAGCATGTTAGCATTAGCATGTTAGCATGTTAGCATTAGCATGTTAGCATGTTAGCATGTTAGCATTAGCATGTTAGCATGTTAGCATTAGCATGTTAGCATGTTAGCATTAGCATGTTAGCATTAGCATGTTAGCATTAGCATATTAGCATGTTAGCATTAGCATGTTAGTATATTAGCATGTTAGCATTAACATGTTAACATGTTAGCATTAGCATGTTAGCATTAGCATGTTAGCATGTTAGCATGTTAGCATGTTAGCATTAGCATGTTAGCATGTTAGCATTAGCATGTTAGCATGTTAGCATGTTAGCATTAGCATGTTAGCATTAGCATGTTAGCATGTTAGCATGTTAGCATGTTAGCATTAGCATGTTAGCATGTTAGCATTAGCATGTTAGCATGTTAGCATTAGCATGTTAGCATTAGCATGTTAGCATGTTAGCATTAGCATATTAGCATGTTAGCATTAGCATGTTAGCATATTAGCATGTTAGCATTAGCATGTTAGCATGTTAGCATTCGCATGTTAGCATTAGCATGTTAGCATTAGCATGTTAGCATTAGCATGTTAGCATTAACATGTTAGCACTAACATGTTAGCACTAACATGTTAACATGTTAGCATTAGCATGTTAGCATTAGCATGTTAGCATGTTAGCATTAGCATGTTAGCATGTTAGCATTAGCATGTTAGCCTTAGCATGTTAGCATTAGCATATTAGCATGTTAGCATTAGCATGTTAGCATATTAGCATGTTAGCATTAGCATATTAGCATGTTAGCATTAGCATGTTAGCATATTAGCATGTTAGCATTAGCATGTTAGCATGTTAGCATTAGCATGTTAGCATTAGCATATTAGCATGTTAGCATTAGCATATTAGCATTAGCATGTTAGCATTAGCATTTTAGCATGTTAGCATGTTAGCATTAGCATGTTAGCATTAGCATGTTAGTATTAGCATGTTAGCATGTTAGCATTATAATGTTGGTGGCAACGTAATGTGCAATAAACTTAGACAAAATACCCCATTGAAAGTCAACCAAATGGACCCTTACAGGGTCTGAGAGGCTAAATGTCATCAAATGGTGGTCCGTGGCTCAAATGCTGCACAGACTTGGCGAGCTGCAGGCACCCAGTCAAATTTCCTGAAATTTGTTTCTAGTAATTATTATAATCACCAATACGCGAAACTTCGACGTCTATGGCCGGCCGCACGGTTTGCCAAAGCCCCGCAATATATACATCAAAACGTGCGGCTCGGCCGGGAATGGTGTGCTTGTGCTTTTCTTTCCGATCCGTGTTACCGTGCCCACGTAATTCGCAATAAACGACGCGAAAAATGCCCCATTCAAAGTCGATGGGGAGACGCGGGTGAAAACAGAAAACGACACGTTACTTTGGAGCCACATTGCTCTGGCATACTGGTACGTAGAAACACGATTTAAACGTCAAACAGCACACGAGGCCATCGACTTTGTGGTGGTTCAGACGGAATTCGAATACGTTGCACGGTTTGCCCGCTATCGCAGTTCAAAGTGTGTGTGGTCTGAGCAATATTCTCGACTCAGAGTGTCGCACGCCCAGAGAGAGAGCGGATCAGAGTGAGAAGCCAATGTGAAGACTATACCGAAATTCTCCGAACAAATCGTCCTCACGGCCAAAATATTCACTTTACACGCATGGGTTTCGGTAATTTTGTAGCCACACTCGTCCTCTTTCACCCAATGTCACAACCATAGCCCAGATACATACAGTACGTGAACTACAGCCCTGAAAGCGACAGGTGTACCATCATAATGTGTCATAAACTCCATGTTAAATGCCTGAATGAGTCAGCAATTTTTTCATCACAAGCACAATTCTTAACTCGCTCTTATAACCACGTTTTTTATCGTACCAATACCACGATCGCACACGGCGTACCTCAATGCCTCGGGTCACTCACGGTGAAAACAAAAATCGCATTCGACTTTTACTTTTTGCGATAGAGCAATTTGTTCGGACATACCTGTCATTGACAGTCAGTGGGCTTTTAACATTCAATACTGTTTGCGTTTGCATAGACTAGCCCAGGTGAAAATGATACTTTGTTAATGATTCAAGGTCACCTGACCAACTCTCACACACGCGCGCACACACGCACATGCATGCACATGCACACATGTGCACGCACACACACACATTGAAAGTCAATAGAGGAATTCGGGGAAACACGTAACTCTGTCATTTCTCAACCGTTTCGGACGCGGGGCGGCTCGCCAGAACCGGGCCGCCCCCCTGAGCGAAACCAAATGGACCCCTTAGCATGTTAGCATTAGCATGTTAGCATGTTAGCATGTTAGCATTAGCATGTTAGCATGTTAGCATTAGCATGTTAGCATTAGCATGTTAGCATTAGCATGTTAGCATGTTAGCATTAGCATGTTAGCATGTTAGCCTTAGCATGTTAGCATTAGCATATTAGCATGTTAGCATTAGCATGTTAGCATATTAGCATGTTAGCATTAGCATGTTAGCATGTTAGCATGTTAGCATTAGCATGTTAGCATGTTAGCATTAGCATGTTAGCATGTTAGCATTAGCATGTTAGCATTAGCATGTTAGCATTAGCATGTTAGCATTAGCATGTTAGCATGTTAGCATGTTAGCATTAGCATGTTAGCATGTTAGCATTAGCATGTTAGCATGTTAGCATTAGCATGTTAGCATTAGCATGTTAGCATGTTAGCATTAGCATATTAGCATGTTAGCATTAGCATGTTAGCATATTAGCATGTTAGCATTAGCATGTTAGCATATTAGCATGTTAGCATTAGCATGTTAGCATGTTAGCATGTTAGCATTAGCATGTTAGCATGTTAGCATTAGCATGTTAGCATGTTAGCATTAGCATGTTAGCATTAGCATGTTAGCATTAGCATGTTAGCATTAGCATGTTAGCATGTTAGCATTAGCATGTTAGCATGTTAGCATTAGCATGTTAGCATGTTAGCATTAGCATGTTAGCATGTTAGCATTAGCATGTTAGCATTAGCATGTTAGCATGTTAGCATGTTAGCATTAGCATGTTAGCATGTTAGCATTAGCATGTTAGCATGTTAGCATTAGCATGTTAGCATTAGCATGTTAGCATTAGCATGTTAGCATGTTAGCATGTTAGCATTAGCATGTTAGCATGTTAGCATTAGCATGTTAGCATGTTAGCATTAGCATGTTAGCATTAGCATGTTAGCATTAGCATGTTAGCATGTTAGCATGTTAGCATGTTAGCATTAGCATGTTAGCATTAGCATGTTAGCATGTTAGCATTAGCATGTTAGCATTAGCATGTTAGCATGTTAGCATTAGCATATTAGCATGTTAGCATTAGCATGTTAGCATATTAGCATGTTAGCATTAGCATGTTAGCATGTTAGCATTCGCATGTTAGCATTAGCATGTTAGCATTAGCATGTTAGCATTAACATGTTAGCACTAACATGTTAGCACTAACATGTTAACATGTTAGCATTAGCATGTTAGCATTAGCATGTTAGCATTAGCATGTTAGCATGTTAGCATTAGCATGTTAGCATGTTAGCATTAGCATGTTAGCCTTAGCATGTTAGCATTAGCATATTAGCATGTTAGCATTAGCATGTTAGCATATTAGCATGTTAGCATTAGCATATTAGCATGTTAGCATTAGCATGTTAGCATATTAGCATGTTAGCATTAGCATGTTAGCATGTTAGCATTAGCATGTTAGCATTAGCATGTTAGCATTAGCATGTTAGCATTAGCATGTTAGCATTAGCATGTTAGCATGTTAGCATTAGCATGTTAGCATGTTAGCATTAGCATGTTAGCATGTTAGCATTAGCATATTAGCATATTAGCATGTTAGCATGTTAGCATGTTAGCATTAGAATTTTAGCATGTTAGCATTTAGCATTAACATGTTAGCATTAGCATGTTAGTATTAGAATGTTGGTGGCAACGTAAACTTAGACAAAATACCCCATTGAAAGTCAACCAAATGGACCCTTACAGGGTCTGAGAGGCTAAATGTCATCAAATGGTGGTCCGTGGCTCAAATGCTGCACAGACTTGGCGAGCTGCAGGCACCCAGTCAAATTTCCTGAAATTTGTTTCTAGTAATTATTATAATCACCAATACGCGAAACTTCGACGTCTATGGCCGGCCGCACGGTTTGCCAAAGCCCCGCAATATATACATCAAAACGTGCGGCTCGGCCGGGAATGGTGTGCTTGTGCTTTTCTTTCCGATTCGTGTTACCGTGCCGACGTAATTCGCAATAAACGACGCGAAAAATGCCCCATTCAAAGTCGATGGGGAGACGCGGGTGAAAACATAAAACGACACGTTACTTTGGAGCCACATTGCTCTGGCATACTGGTACGTAGAAACACGATTCGAACGTCAAACAGCACACGAGGCCATCGACTTTGTGGTGGTTCAGACGGAATTCGAATACGTTGCACGGTTTGCCCGCTATCGCAGTTCAAAGTGTGTGTGGTCTGAGCAATATTCTCGACTCAGAGTGTCGCACGCCCAGAGAGAGAGCGGATCAGAGTGAGAAGCCAATGTGAAGACTATACCGAAATTCTCCGAACAAATCGTCCTCACGGCCAAAATATTCACTTTACACGCATGGGTTTCGGTAATTTTGTAGCCACACTCGTCCTCTTTCACCCAATGTCACAACCATAGCCCAGATACATACAGTACGTGAACTACAGCCCTGAAAGCGACAGGTGTACCATCATAATGTGTCATAAACTCCATGTTAAATGCCTGAATGAGTCAGCAATTTTTTCATCACAAGCACAATTCTTAACTCGCTCTTATAACCACGTTTTTTATCGTACCTATACCACGATCGCACACGGCGTACCTCAATGCCTCGGGTCACTCACGGTGAAAACAAAAATCGCATTCGACTTTTACTTTTTGCGATAGAGCAATTTGTTCGGACATACGTTCTCTCATAGAGAGTCAGTGGGCTTTTAACTTGCAATACTGTTTGCATTTGCATAGACTAGCCCAGGTGAAAATGATACTTTGTTAATGATTCAAGGTCACCTGACCAACTCTCACACACGCGCGCACACATGCACATGCACGCACATGCACACATGTGCACGCACACACACACATGCACACATGTGCACGCACACACACACATTGAAAGTCAATAGAGAAATTCGGGGAAACACGTAACTCTGTCATTTCTCAACCGTTTCGGATGCGGGGCGGCTCGCCAGAACCGGGCCGCCCCCCTGAGCGAAACCAAATGGACCCCTTAGCATGTTAGCATTAGCATGTTAGCATTAGCATGTTAGCATGTTAGCATGTTAGCATGTTAGCATTAGCATGTTAGCATGTTTGCATTAGCATGTTAGCATTAGCATATTAGCATGTTAGCATTAGCATGTTAGCATTAGCATGTTAGCATTAGCATGTTAGCATTAGCATGTTAGCATTATCATGTTAGCATGTTAGCATTAGCATGTTAGCATTAGCATGTTAGCATTAGCATGTTAGCATGTTAGCATTAGCATATTAGCATGTTAGCATTAGCATATTAGCATTAGCATGTTAGCATTAGCATTTTAGCATGTTAGCATTAGCATGTTAGCATTAGCATGTTAGTATTAGCATGTTAGCATGTTAGCATTAGAATGTTGGTGGCAACGTAATGTGCAATAAACTTAGACAAAATACCCCATTGAAAGTCAACCAAATGGACCCTTACAGGGTCTGAGAGGCTAAATGTCATCAAATGGTGGTCCGTGGCTCAAATGCTGCACAGACTTGGCGAGCTGTAGGCACCCAGTCAAATTTCCTGAAATTTGTTTCTAGTTCTGGGTGCCTGCCATGCAATGGCAGAAACACAGGTTGAAATCTAAAACGCATACTTAATCGTAATAATCATCAATACGCGAAACTTCGACGTCTACGGCCGGCCGCACGGTTTGCCAAAGCCCCGCAATATATACATCAAAACGTGCGGCTCGGCCGGGAATGGTGTGCTTGTGCTTTTCTTTCCGATTCGCGTTACCGTGCCCACGTAATTCGCAATAAACGACGCGAAAAATGCCCCATTCAAAGTCGATGGGGAAACGCGTGGAAAAACAGAAAACGACACGTTACTTTGGAGCCACATTGCTCTGGCATACTGTTACGTAGAAACACGATTTAAACGTCAAACAGCACACGAGGCCATCGACTTTGTGGTGGTTCAGACGGAATTCGAATACGTTGCACGGTTTGCCCGCTATCGCAGTTCAAAGTGTGTGTGGTCTGAGAAATATTCTCGACTCAGAGTGTCGCACGCCCAGAGAGAGAGCGGATCAGAGTGAGAAGCCAATGTGAAGACTATACCGAAATTCTCCGAACAAATCGTCCTCACGGCCAAAATATTCACTTTACACGCATGGGTTTCGGTAATTTTGTAGCCACACTCGTCCTCTTTCACCCAATGTCAAAACCATAGCACAGATACATACAGTACGTGAACTACAGCCCTGAAAGCGACAGGTGTACCATCATAATGTGTCATAAACTCCATGTTAAATGCCTGAATGAGTCAGCAATTTTTTCATCACAAGCACAATTCTTAACTCGCACTTATAACCACGTTTTTTATCGTACCAATACCACGATCGCACACGGCGTACCTCAATGCCTCGGGTCACTCACGGGGAAAACAAAAATCGCATTCGACTTTTACTTTTTACGATAGAGCAATTTGTTCGGACATACGATCTCTCATAGAGAGTCAGTGTGCTTTACCTTTCAATACTGTTTGCATTGCATAGACTAGCCCAGGTGAAAATGATACTTTGTTAATGATTCAAGGTCACCTGACCAACTCTCACACACGCGCGCACACACGCACATGCACGCACATGCACACATGTGCACGCACACACACACATTGAAAGTCAATAGAGAAATTCGGGGAAACACGTAACTCTGTCATTTCTCAACCGTATCGGACGCGGGGCGGCTCGCCAGAACCGGGCCGCCCCCCTGAGCGAAACCAAATGGACCCCTTAGCATGTTAGCATTAGCATGTTAGCATTAGCATGTTAGCATGTTAGCATTAGCATGTTAGCATTAGCATGTTAGCATTAACATATTAGCATGTTAGCATTAGCATGTTAGCATGTTAGCATTAGCATGTTAGCATGTTAGCATTAGCATGTTAGCATTAGCATCTTAGCATGTTAGCATTACCATGTTAACATTAACATATTAGCATGTTAGCATTAGCATGTTAGCATGTTAGCATTAGCATGTTAACATGTTAGCATTAGCATGTTAGCATTAGCATATTAGCATGTTAGCATTAGCATGTTAGCATTAGCATATTAGCATGTTAGCATTAGCATGTTAGCATTATCATGTTAGCATGTTAGCATTAGCATGTTAGCATTAGCATATTAGCATGTTAGCATTAACATGTTAGCATGTTAAAATTAGCATGTTAGCATTAGCATGTTAGCATGTTAGCATGTTAGCATTAGTATGTTAGCATGTTAGCATTAGCATGTTAGCATTAGCATGTTAGCATTAGCATGTTAGCATGTTAGCATTAGCATGTTAGCATGTTAGCATTAGCATGTTAGCATGTTAGCATTAGCATGTTAGCATTAGCATATTAGCATGTTAGCATTAGCATGTTAGCATTAGCATATTAGCATGTTAGCATTAGCATGTTAGCATGTTAGCATTAGCATGTTAGCATTAGCATGTTAGCATTAGCATGTTAGCATGTTAGCATTAGCATGTTAAAATTAGCATGTTAGCATTAGCATGTTAGCATGTTAGCATTAGCATGTTAGCATTAGCATATTAGCATGTTAGCATTAGCATGTTAGCATGTTAGCATTAGCATGTTAGCATTAGCATGTTAGCATTAGCATGTTAGCATGTTCGCATTATCATGTTAGCATTAGCATGTTAGCATGTTAGCATTAGCATGTTAGCATTAGCATGTTAGCATTAGCATATTAGCATGTTAGCATTAGCATATTAGCATGTTAGCATTAGCATTTTAGCATGTTAGCATGTTAGCATTAGCATGTTAGCATGTTAGCATTAGCATGTTAGTACTTAACGTAATGTGCAATAAACTTAGACAAAATACCCCATTGAAAGTCAACCAAATGGACCCTTACAGGGTCTGAGAGGCTAAATGTCATCAAATGGTGGTCCGTGGCTCAAATGCTGCACAGACTTGGCGAGCTGCAGGCACCCAGTCAAATTTCCTGAAATTTGTTTCTAGTTCTGGGTGCCTGCCATGCAATGGCAGAAACACAGGTTGAAATCTAAAACGCATACTTAATCGTAATAATCATCAATACGCGAAACTTCGACGTCTATGGCCGGCCGCACGGTTTGCCAAAGCCCCGCAATATATACATCAAAACGTGCGGCTCGGCCGGGAATGGTGTGCTTGTGCTTTTCTTTCCGATCCGTGTTACCGTGCCCACGTAATTCGCAATAAACGACGCGAAAAATGCCCCATTCAAAGTCGATGGGGAGACGCGGGTGAAAACAGAAAACGACACGTTACTTTGGAGCCACATTGCTCTGGCATACTGGTACGTAGAAACACGATTTAAACGTCAAACAGCACACGAGGCCATCGACTTTGTGGTGGTTCAGACGGAATTCGAATACGTTGCACGGTTTGCCCGCTATCGCAGTTCAAAGTGTGTGTGGTCTGAGCAATATTCTCGACTCAGAGTGTCGCACGCCCAGAGAGAGAGCGGATCAGAGTGAGAAGCCAATGTGAAGACTATACCGAAATTCTCCGAACAAATCGTCCTCACGGCCAAAATATTCACTTTACACGCATGGGTTTCGGTAATTTTGTAGCCACACTCGTCCTCTTTCACCCAATGTCACAACCATAGCCCAGATACATACAGTACGTGAACTACAGCCCTGAAAGCGACAGGTGTACCATCATAATGTGTCATAAACTCCATGTTAAATGCCTGAATGAGTCAGCAATTTTTTCATCACAAGCACAATTCTTAACTCGCTCTTATAACCACGTTTTTTATCGTACCAATACCACGATCGCACACGGCGTACCTCAATGCCTCGGGTCACTCACGGTGAAAACAAAAATCGCATTCGACTTTTACTTTTTGCGATAGAGCAATTTGTTCGGACATACCTGTCATTGACAGTCAGTGGGCTTTTAACATTCAATACTGTTTGCGTTTGCATAGACTAGCCCAGGTGAAAATGATACTTTGTTAATGATTCAAGGTCACCTGACCAACTCTCACACACGCGCGCACACACGCACATGCATGCACATGCACACATGTGCACGCACACACACACATTGAAAGTCAATAGAGGAATTCGGGGAAACACGTAACTCTGTCATTTCTCAACCGTTTCGGACGCGGGGCGGCTCGCCAGAACCGGGCCGCCCCCCTGAGCGAAACCAAATGGACCCCTTAGCATGTTAGCATTAGCATGTTAGCATGTTAGCATGTTAGCATTAGCATGTTAGCATGTTAGCATTAGCATGTTAGCATTAGCATGTTAGCATTAGCATGTTAGCATGTTAGCATTAGCATGTTAGCATGTTAGCCTTAGCATGTTAGCATTAGCATATTAGCATGTTAGCATTAGCATGTTAGCATATTAGCATGTTAGCATTAGCATGTTAGCATGTTAGCATGTTAGCATTAGCATGTTAGCATGTTAGCATTAGCATGTTAGCATGTTAGCATTAGCATGTTAGCATTAGCATGTTAGCATTAGCATGTTAGCATTAGCATGTTAGCATGTTAGCATGTTAGCATTAGCATGTTAGCATGTTAGCATTAGCATGTTAGCATGTTAGCATTAGCATGTTAGCATTAGCATGTTAGCATGTTAGCATTAGCATATTAGCATGTTAGCATTAGCATGTTAGCATATTAGCATGTTAGCATTAGCATGTTAGCATATTAGCATGTTAGCATTAGCATGTTAGCATGTTAGCATGTTAGCATTAGCATGTTAGCATGTTAGCATTAGCATGTTAGCATGTTAGCATTAGCATGTTAGCATTAGCATGTTAGCATTAGCATGTTAGCATTAGCATGTTAGCATGTTAGCATTAGCATGTTAGCATGTTAGCATTAGCATGTTAGCATGTTAGCATTAGCATGTTAGCATGTTAGCATTAGCATGTTAGCATTAGCATGTTAGCATGTTAGCATGTTAGCATTAGCATGTTAGCATGTTAGCATTAGCATGTTAGCATGTTAGCATTAGCATGTTAGCATTAGCATGTTAGCATTAGCATGTTAGCATGTTAGCATGTTAGCATGTTAGCATTAGCATGTTAGCATGTTAGCATTAGCATGTTAGCATGTTAGCATTAGCATGTTAGCATTAGCATGTTAGCATTAGCATGTTAGCATGTTAGCATGTTAGCATGTTAGCATTAGCATGTTAGCATGTTAGCATTAGCATGTTAGCATGTTAGCATTAGCATGTTAGCATTAGCATGTTAGCATGTTAGCATTAGCATATTAGCATGTTAGCATTAGCATGTTAGCATATTAGCATGTTAGCATTAGCATGTTAGCATGTTAGCATTCGCATGTTAGCATTAGCATGTTAGCATTAGCATGTTAGCATTAACATGTTAGCACTAACATGTTAGCACTAACATGTTAACATGTTAGCATTAGCATGTTAGCATTAGCATGTTAGCATTAGCATGTTAGCATGTTAGCATTAGCATGTTAGCATGTTAGCATTAGCATGTTAGCCTTAGCATGTTAGCATTAGCATATTAGCATGTTAGCATTAGCATGTTAGCATATTAGCATGTTAGCATTAGCATATTAGCATGTTAGCATTAGCATGTTAGCATATTAGCATGTTAGCATTAGCATGTTAGCATGTTAGCATTAGCATGTTAGCATTAGCATGTTAGCATTAGCATGTTAGCATTAGCATGTTAGCATTAGCATGTTAGCATGTTAGCATTAGCATGTTAGCATGTTAGCATTAGCATGTTAGCATGTTAGCATTAGCATATTAGCATATTAGCATGTTAGCATGTTAGCATGTTAGCATTAGAATTTTAGCATGTTAGCATTTAGCATTAACATGTTAGCATTAGCATGTTAGTATTAGAATGTTGGTGGCAACGTAAACTTAGACAAAATACCCCATTGAAAGTCAACCAAATGGACCCTTACAGGGTCTGAGAGGCTAAATGTCATCAAATGGTGGTCCGTGGCTCAAATGCTGCACAGACTTGGCGAGCTGCAGGCACCCAGTCAAATTTCCTGAAATTTGTTTCTAGTTCTGGGTGCCTGCCATGCAATGGCAGAAACACAGGTTGAAATCTAAAACGCATACTTAATCGTAATAATCATCAATACGCGAAACTTCGACGTCTACGGCCGGCCGCACGGTTTGCCAAAGCCCCGCAATATATACATCAAAACGTGCGGCTCGGCCGGGAATGGTGTGCTTGTGCTTTTCTTTCCGATTCGTGTTACCGTGCCGACGTAATTCGCAATAAACGACGCGAAAAATGCCCCATTCAAAGTCGATGGGGAGACGCGGGTAAAAACAGAAAACAACACGTTACTTTGGAGCCACATTGCTCTGGCATACTGGTACGTAGAAACACGATTTAAACGTCAAACAGCACACGAGGCCATCGACTTTGTGGTGGTTCAGACGGAATTCGAATACGTTGCACGGTTGGCCCGCTATCGCAGTTCAAAGTGTGTGTGGTCTGAGCAATATTCTCGACTCAGAGTGTCGCACGCCCAGAGAGAGAGCGGATCAGAGTGAGAAGCCAATGGGAAGACTATACCGAAATTCTCCGAACAAATCGTCCTCACGGCCAAAATATTCACTTTACAGGCATGGGTTTCGGTAATTTTGTAGCCACACTCGTCCTCTTTCACCCAATGTCACAACCATAGCACAGATACATACAGTACGTGAACTACAGCCCTGAAAGCGACAGGTGTACCATCATAATGTGTCATAAACTCCATGTTAAATGCCTGAATGAGTCAGCAATTTTTTCATCACAAGCACAATTCTTAACTCGCTCTTATAACCACGTTTTTTATCGTACCAATACCACGATCGCACACGGCATACCTCAATGCCTCGGGTCACTCACGGCTAAAACAAAAATCGCATTCGACTTTTACTTTTTGCGATAGAGCAATTTGTTCGGACATACGATCTCTCATATAGAGAGTCAGTGTGCTTTACCTTTCAATACTGTTTGCATTGCATAGACTAGCCCAGGTGAAAATGATACTTTGTTAATGATTCAAGGTCACCTGACCACCTCTCACACACGCGCACACACACGCACATGCACGCACATGCACACATGTGCACGCACACACACACATTGAAAGTCAATAGAGAAATTCGGGGAAACACGTAACTCTGTCATTTCTCAACCGTTTCGGACTTGGGGCGGCTCGCCAGAACCGGGCCGCCCCCCTGAGCGAAACCTAATGGACCCCTTAGCATGTTAGCATTAGCATGTTAGCATTAGCATGTTAGCATGTTAGCATGTTAGCATTAGCATTTTAGTATGTTAGCATGTTAGCATTAGCATGTTAGCATGTTAGCATGTTAGCATTAGCATGTTAGCATGTTAGCATTAGCATGTTAGCATGTTAGCATTAACATGTTAGCATTAGCATGTTAGCATTTTAGCATTAGCATGTTAGCATGTTAGCATTAGCATGTTAACAAGTTAGCATTAGCATGTTAGCATGTTAGCATTAGCATGTTAGCATGTTAGCATTAGCATGTTAGCATGTTAGCATGTTAGCATTAGCATGTTAGCATGTTAGCATTAGCATGTTAGCATGTTAGCATGTTAGCATGTTAGCATTAGCATGTTAGCATTAGCATGTTAGCATTAGCATGTTAGCATTAGCATGTTAGCATTAGCATGTTAGCAAGTTAGCATGTTAGCATGTTAGCATTAGCATGTTAGCATTAGCATGTTAGCATGTTAGCATTAGCATGTTAGCATTAGCATGTTAGCATGTTAGCATTAGCATGTTAGCATTAGCATGTTAGCATGTTAGCATTAGCATGTTAGCATGAGCATGTTAGCATGAGCATGTTAGCATGTTAGCATTAGCATGTTAGCATTAGCATGTTAGCATGAGCATGTTAGCATGTTAGCATTAGCATGTTAGCATGTTAGCATGTTAGCTTTAGCATGTTAGCATGTTAGCATTAGCATGTTAGCATGTTAGCATTAGCATGTTAGCATTAGCATGTTAGCATTAGCATGTTAGCATGTTGGCATTAGCATGTTAGCATTAGCATGTTAGCATGTTAGCATGTTAGCATGTTAGCATTAGCATGTTAGCATTAGCATATTAGCATGTTAGCATTAGCATATTAGCATTAGTATGTTAGCATTAGCATTTTAGCATGTTAGCATGTTAGCATTAGCATGTTAGCATTAGTATGTTAGTATTAGCATTTTAGCATGTTAGCATGTTAGCATTAGCATGTTAGCATTAGCATGTTAGTATTAGCATGTTAGCATGTTAGCATTAGAATGTTGGTGGCAACGTAATGTGCAATAAACTTAGACAAAATACCCCATTGAAAGTCAACCAAATGGACCCTTACAGGGTCTGAGAGGCTAAATGTCATCAAATGGTGGTCCGTGGCTCAAATGCTGCACAGACAGCTGCAGGCACCCAGTCAAATTTCCTGAAATTTGTTTCTAGTCGTAATTATAATTATCAATACGCGAAACTTCGACGTCTACGGCCGGCCGCACGGTTTGCCAAAGCCCCGCAATATATACATCAAAACGTGCGGCTCGGCCGGGAATGGTGTGCTTGTGCTTTTCTTTCCGATTCGTGTTACCGTGCCAACGTAATTCGCAATAAACGGCGCGAAAAATGCCCCATTCAAAGTCGATGGAGAAACGCGTGTAAAAACAGAAAACGACACGTTACTTTGGAGCCACATTGCTCTGGCATACTGTTACGTAGAAACACGATTTAAACGTCAAACAGCACACGAGGCCATCGACTTTGTGGTGGTTCAGACGGAATTCGAATACGTTGCACGGTTTGCCCGCTATCGCAGTTCAAAGTGTGTGTGGTCTGAGAAATATTCTCGACTCAGAGTGTCGCACGCCCAGAGAGAGAGCGGATCAGAGTGAGAAGCCAATGTGAAGACTATACCGAAATTCTCCGAACAAATCGTCCTCACGGCCAAAATATTCACTTTACACGCATGGGTTTCGGTAATTTTGTAGCCACACTCGTCCTCTTGAAAGCGACAGGTGTACCATCATAATGTGTCATAAACTCCATGTTAAATGCCTGAATGAGTCAGCAATTTTTTCATCACAAGCACAATTCTTAACTCGCACTTATAACCACGTTTTTTATCGTACCAATACCACGATCGCACACGGCGTACCTCAATGCCTCGGGTCACTCACGGGGAAAACAAAAATCGCATTCGACTTTTACTTTTTGCGATAGAGCAATTTGTTCGGACATACGTTCTCTCATAGAGTCAGTGGGCTTTTAACTTGCAATACTGTTTGCATTTGCATAGACTAGCCCAGGTGAAAATGATACTTTGTTAATGATTCAAGGTCACCTGACCAACTCTCACACACGCGCGCACACACGCACATGCACGCACATGCACACATGTGCACGCACACACACACATTGAAAGTCAATAGAGAAATTCGGGGAAACACGTAACTCTGTCATTTCTCAACCGTTTCGGATGCGGGGCGGCTCGCCAGAACCGGGCCGCCCCCCTGAGCGAAACCAAATGGACCCCTTAGCATGTTAGCGTTAGCATGTTAGCATGTTAGCGTTAGCATGTTAGCATGTTAGCATGTTAGCATGTTAGCATGTTAGCATTAGCATGTTAGCATGTTAGCATTAGCATGTTAGCATGTTAGCATTAGCATGTTAGCATGTTAGCATGTTAGCATTAGCATGTTAGCATTAGCATGTTAGCATGTTAGCATTAGCATGTTAGCATGTTAGCATTAGCATGTTAGCATGTTAGCTTTAGCATGTTAGCATTAGCATGTTAGCATGTTAGCATGTTAGCATGTTAGCATGTTAGCATGTTAGCATTAGCATGTTAGCATTAGCATGTTAGCATGTTAGCTTTAGCATGTTAGCATTAGCATGTTAGCATGTTAGCATTAGCATGTTAGCATTAGCATGTTAGCATGTTAGCATTAGCATGTTAGCATGTTAGCATGTTAGCATTAGCATGTTAGCATGTTACCATGTTAGCATTAGCATGTTAGCATGTTACCATGTTAGCATTAGCATGTTAGCATTAGCATGTTAGCATTAGCATGTTACCATGTTAGCATTAGCATGTTAGCATTAGCATGTTAGCATGTTAGCATTAGCATGTTAGCATGTTACCATGTTAGCATTAGCATGTTAGCATTAGCATGTTAGCATGTTAGCATTAGCATGTTAGCATGTTAGCATGTTAGCATTAGCATGTTAGCATGTTAGCATTAGCATGTTAGCATGTTAGCATTAGCATGTTAGCATGTTAGCATTAGCATGTTAGCATGTTAGCATTAGCATGTTAGCATGTTAGCATTAGCATGTTAGCATGTTAGCATTAGCATGTTAGCATGTTAGCTTTAGCATGTTAGCATTAGCATGTTAGCATGTTAGCATGTTAGCATGTTAGCATTAGCATGTTAGCATTAGCATGTTAGCATGTTAGCTTTAGCATGTTAGCATTAGCATGTTAGCATTAGCATGTTAGCATTAGCATGTTAGCATTAGCATGTTAGCATGTTAGCATTAGCATGTTAGCATGTTAGCATGTTAGCATGTTAGCATTAGCATTAGCATGTTAGCATGTTACCATGTTAGCATTAGCATGTTAGCATTAGCATTTTAGCATGTTAGCATGTTAACATTAGCATGTTAGCATTAGCATGTTAGTATTAGCATGTTAGCATGTTAGCATTAGAATGTTGGTGGCAACGTAATGTGCAATAAACTTCGACAAAATACCCCATTGAAAGTCAACCAAATGGACCCTTACAGGGTCTGAGAGGCTAAATGTCATCAAATGGTGGTCCGTGGCTCAAATGCTGCACAGACTTGGCGAGCTGTAGGCACCCAGTCAAATTTCCTGAAATTTGTTTCTAGTTCTGGGTGCCTGCCATGCAATGGCAGAAACACAGGTTGAAATCTAAAACGCATACTTAATCGTAATTATTATCATCATCAATACGCGAAACTTCGACGTCTATGGCCGGCCGCACGGTTTGCCAAAGCCCCGCAATATATACATCAAAACGTGCGGCTCGGCCGGGAATGGTGTGCTTGTGCTTTTCTTTCCGATTCGTGTTACCGTGCCGACGTAATTCGCAATAAACGACGCGAAAATGCCCCATTCAAAGTCGATGGGGAGACGCGGGTAAAAACAGAAAACGACACGTTACTTTGGAGCCACATTGCTCGGGCATACTGTTACGTAGAAACACGATTTAAACGTCAAACAGCACACGAGGCCATCGACTTTGTGGTGGTTCAGACGGAATTCGAATACGTTGCACGGTTTGCCCGCTATGGCAGTTCAAAGTGTGTGTGGTCTGAGCAATATTCTCGACTCAGAGTGTCGCACGCCCAGAGAGAGAGCGGATCAGAGTGAGAAGCCAATGTGAAGACTATACCGAAATTCTCCGAACAAATCGTCCTCACGGCCAAAATATTCACTTTACACGCATGGGTTTCGGTAATTTTGTAGCCACACTCGTCCTCTTTCACCCAATGTCACAACCAAAGCCCAGATACATACAGTACGTGAACTACAGCTCTGAAAGCGACAGGTGTACCATCATAATGTGTCAAAAAAACTCGCTCTTATAACCACGTTTTTCATCGTACCAATGCCACGATCGCACACGGCGTACCTCAATGCCTCGGGTCACTCACGGTGAAAACAAAAATCGCATTCGACTTTTACTTTTTGCGATAGAGCAATTTGTTCGGACATACGTTCTGTCATAGAGAGTCACTGTGCTTTTAACTTTCAATACTGTTTGCATTGCATAGACTAGCCCAGGTGAAAATGATACTTTGTTAATGATTCAAGGTCACCTGACCAACTCTCACACACGCGCGCACACACACGCACATGCACACATGTGCACGCACACACACACACATTGAAAGTCAATAGAGAAATTCGGGGAAACACGTAACTCTGTCATTTCTCAACCGTTTCGGACGTGGGGCGGCTCGCCAGAACCGGGCCGCCCCCCCTGAGCAAAACCAAATGGACCCCTTAGCATGTTAGCATTAGCATGTTAGCATTAGCATGTTAGCATGTTAGCATTAGCATATTAGCATGTTAGCATGTTAGCATTAGCATGTTAGCATGTTAGCATGAGCATGTTAGCATTAGCATGTTAGCATGTTAACATTAGCATTAGCATGTTAGCATTAGCATATTAGCATGTTAGCATTAGCATTAGCATGTTAGCATTAGCATGTTAGCATTAGCATGTTAACATTAGCATGTTAGCATTAGCATGTTAGCATTAGCATATTAGCATGTTAGCATGTTAGCATTAGCATGTTAACATTAGCATGTTAGCATGTTAGCATTAGCATGTTAACATGTTAGCATTAGCATGTTAGCATTTAGCATGTTAGCATGTTAGCATTAGCATGTTAGCATTAGCATATTAGCATTAGCATGTTAGCATTAGCATGTTAGCATGTTAGCATTAGCATGTTAGCATATTAGCATGTTAGCATGTTAGCATTAGCATGTTAGCATTAGCATGTTAGCATGTTAGCATTAGCATATTAGCATGTTAGCATGTTAGCATTAGCATGTTAGCATTAGCATGTTAGCATTAGCATGTTAGCATGTTAGCATGAGCATGTTAGCATTAGCATGTTAGCATGTTAACATTAGCATTAGCATGTTAGCATTAGCATATTAGCATGTTAGCATTAGCATGTTAGCATGTTAGCATTAGCATGTTAGCATGTTAGCATTAGCATGTTAGCATTAGCATGTTAGCATTAGCATGTTAACATTAGCATGTTAGCATTAGCATGTTAGCATTAGCATATTAGCATGTTAGCATGTTAGCATTAGCATGTTAACATTAGCATGTTAGCATTAGCATGTTAACATGTTAGCATTAGCATGTTAGCATTTAGCATGTTAGCATGTTAGCATTAGCATGTTAGCATTAGCATATTAGCATTAGCATGTTAGCATTAGCATGTTAGCATGTTAGCATTAGCATATTAGCATGTTAGCATATTAGCATGTTAGCATGTTAGCATTAGCATGTTAGCATTAGCATGTTAGCATGTTAGCATGTTAGCATTAGCATATTAGCATGTTAGCATGTTAGCATTAGCATGTTAGCATTAGCATGTTAGCATTAGCATGTTAGCATGTTAGCATGAGCATGTTAGCATTAGCATGTTAGCATGTTAACATTAGCATTAGCATGTTAGCATTAGCATATTAGCATGTTAGCATTAGCATGTTAGCATGTTAGCATTAGCATGTTAGCATTAGCATGTTAACATTAGCATGTTAGCATTAGCATGTTAGCATTAGCATATTAGCATGTTAGCATGTTAGCATTAGCATGTTAACATTAGCATGTTAGCATGTTAGCATTAGCATGTTAACATGTTAGCATTAGCATGTTAGCATTTAGCATGTTAGCATGTTAGCATTAGCATGTTAGCATTAGCATATTAGCATTAGCATGTTAGCATTAGCATGTTAGCATGTTAGCATTAGCATATTAGCATGTTAGCATATTAGCATGTTAGCATGTTAGCATTAGCATGTTAGCATTAGCATGTTAGCATGTTAGCATTAGCATATTAGCATGTTAGCATGTTAGCATTAGCATGTTAGCATTAGCATGTTAGCATGTTAGCATGAGCATGTTAGCATTAGCATGTTAGCATGTTAACATTAGCATTAGCATGTTAGCATTAGCATATTAGCATGTTAGCATTAGCATGTTAGCATGTTAGCATTAGCATATTAGCATGTTAGCATGTTAGCATTAGCATGTTAGCATTAGCATGTTAGCATTAGCATGTTAGCATTAGCATGTTAGCATGTTAGCATGAGCATGTTAGCATTAGCATGTTAGCATGTTAACATTAGCATTAGCATGTTAGCATTAGCATATTAGCATGTTAGCATTAGCATGTTAGCATGTTAGCATTAGCATGTTAGCATGTTAGCATTAGCATGTTAGCATTAGCATGTTAGCATTAGCATGTTAGTATTAGCATGTTAGCATGTTAGCATTAGAATGTTGGTGGCAACGTAATGTGCAATAAACTTAGACAAAATACCCCATTGAAAGTCAACCAAATGGACCCTTACAGGGTCTGAGAGGCTAAATGTCATCAAATGGTGGTCCGTGGCTCAAATGCTGCACAGACTTGGCGAGCTACAGGCACCCAGTCAAATTTCCTGAAATTTGTTTCTAGTTCTGGGTGCCTGCCATGCAATGGCAGAAACACAGGTTGAAATCTAAAACGCATACTTAATCGTAATTATTATCATCATCAATACGCGAAACTTCGACGTCTACGGCCGGCCGCACGGTTTGCCAAAGCCCCGCAATATATACATCAAAACGTGCGGCTCGGCCGGGAATGGTGTGCTTGTGCTTTTCTTTCCGATTCGTGTTACCGTGCCCACGTAATTCGCAATAAACGACGCGAAAAATGCCCCATTCAAAGTCGATGGGGAAACGCGTGGAAAAACAGAAAACGACACGTTACTTTGGAGCCACATTGCTCTGGCATACTGGTACGTAGAAACACGATTTAAACGTCAAACAGCACACGAGGCCATCGACTTTGTGGTGGTTCAGACGGAATTCGAATACGTTGCACGGTTTGCCCGCTATCGCAGTTCAAAGTGTGTGTGGTCTGAGAAATATTCTCGACTCAGAGTGTCGCACGCCCAGAGAGAGAGCGGATCAGAGTGAGAAGCCAATGTGAAGACTATACCGAAATTCTCCGAACAAATCGTCCTCACGGCCAAAATATTCACTTTACACGCATGGGTTTCGGTAATTTTGTAGCCACACTCGTCCTCTTTCACCCAATGTCAAAACCATAGCACAGATACATACAGTACGTGAACTACAGCCCTGAAAGCGACAGGTGTACCATCATAATGTGTCATAAACTCCATGTTAAATGCCTGAATGAGTCAGCAATTTTTTCATCACAAGCACAATTCTTAACTCGCACTTATAACCACGTTTTTTATCGTACCAATACCACGATCGCACACGGCGTACCTCAATGCCTCGGGTCACTCACGGGGAAAACAAAAATCGCATTCGACTTTTACTTTTTGCGATAGAGCAATTTGTTCGGACATACGTTCTCTCATAGAGAGTCAGTGGGCTTTTAACTTGCAATACTGTTTGCATTTGCATAGACTAGCCCAGGTGAAAATGATACTTTGTTAATGATTCAAGGTCACCTGACCAACTCTCACACACGCGCGCACACATGCACATGCACGCACATGCACACATGTGCACGCACACACACATTGAAAGTCAATAGAGAAATTCGGGGAAACACGTAACTCTGTCATTTCTCAACCGTTTCGGATGCGGGGCGGCTCGCCAGAACCGGGCCGCCCCCCTGAGCGAAACCAAATGGACCCCTTAGCATGTTAGCATTAGCATGTTAGCGTTAGCATGTTAGCATGTTAGCATTAGCATATTAGCATGTTAGCATGTTAGCATTAGCATGTTAGCATGTTAGCATTAGCATGTTAGCATGTTAGCATGTTAGCATTAGCATATTAGCATGTTAGCATGTTAGCATGTTAGCATTAGCATGTTAGCATGTTAGCATTAGCATGTTAGCATTTTAGCATTAGCATGTTAGCATGTTAGCATTAGCATGTTAGCATGTTAGCATTAGCATGTTAGCATGTTAGCATGTTAGCATTAGCATGTTAGCATGTTAGCATGTTAGCATTAGCATGTTAGCATGTTAGCATTAGCATGTTAGCATGTTAGCATGTTAGTATGTTAGCATGTTAGCTTTAGCATGTTAGCATTAGCATGTTAGCATTAGCATGTTAACATTAGCATGTTAGCATTAGCATGTTAGCATGTTAGCATTAGCATGTTAGCATGTTAGCATTAGCATGTTAGCATTAGCATGTTAGCATTAGCATGTTAGCATTAGCATGTTAGCATTAGCATGTTAGCATTAGCATGTTAGCATGTTAGCATTAGCATGTTAGCATGTTAGCATTAGCATGTTAGCATGTTAGCATTAGCATGTTAGCATGTTAGCATGTTAGCATGTTAGCATTAGCATTAGCATGTTAGCATGTTAGCATTAGCATGTTAGCATTAGCATGTTAGCATGTTAGCATTAGCATGTTAGCATGTTAGCTTTAGCATGTTAGCATTAGCATGTTAGCATGTTAGCATTAGCATGTTAGCATTAGCATGTTAGCATTAGCATGTTAGCATGTTAGCTTTAGCATGTTAGCATTAGCATGTTAGCATGTTAGCATTAGCATGTTAGCATTAGCATGTTAGCATTAGCATGTTAGCATGTTAGCATGTTAGCATTAGCATGTTAGCATGTTACCATGTTAGCATTAGCATGTTAGCATGTTACCATGTTAGCATTAGCATGTTAGCATTAGCATGTTACCATGTTAGCATTAGCATGTTAGCATTAGCATGTTAGCATGTTAGCATTAGCATGTTAGCATGTTAGCATTAGCATGTTAGCATTAGCATGTTAGCATGTTAGCATTAGCATGTTAGCATGTTAGCATTAGCATGTTAGCATGTTAGCTTTAGCATGTTAGCATTAGCATGTTAGCATGTTAGCATTAGCATGTTAGCATTAGCATGTTAGCATTAGCATGTTAGCATGTTAGCTTTAGCATGTTAGCATTAGCATGTTAGCATGTTAGCATTAGCATGTTAGCATTAGCATGTTAGCATTAGCATGTTAGCATTAGCATGTTAGCATTAACATGTTAGCATGTTAGCATTAGCATGTTAGCATGTTAGCATGTTAGCATTAGCATGTTAGCATGTTACCATGTTAGCATTAGCATGTTAGCATGTTAGCAAATGAGAGTATATGAGAGCTCTGAGAGTATATGTAACCAAATGGACCGTTACAGGGTCCAATGTCATCAAATGGTGGTCCGTGGCTCAAATGGGTCTGAGAGGCTAAATGTCATCAAATGGTGGTCCGTGGCTCAAATGGGTCTGAGAGGCTAAATGTCATCTGGTGGTCCGTGGCTCAGATGGGTCTGAGAGGCTAAATGTCATCAAATGGTGGTCCGTGGCTCAAATGGGTCTGAGAGGCTGAATGTCATCTGGTGGTCCGTGGCTCAAATGGGTCTGAGAGGCTAAATGTCATCAAATGTTGGTGGCAATGTATGTAATGGAATGCAATGTATGTAATGTATGTAATGTTGGTGGCAACGTAATGTGCAATAAACTTAGACAAAATACCCCATTGAAAGTCAACCAAATGGACCCTTACAGGGTCTGAGAGGCTAAATGTCATCAAATGGTGGTCCGTGGCTCAAATGCTGCACAGACTTGGCGAGCTGTAGGCACCCAGTCAAATTTCCTGAAATTTGTTTCTAGTAATAATAATTATCATCATAATAAATGTTCCGAACTTCGACGTCTATGGCCGGCCGCACGGTTTACCAAAGCCCCGCAATATATACATCAAAACGTGCGGCTCGGCCGGGAATGGTGTGCTTGTGCTTTTCTTTCCGATTCGCGTTACCGTGCCCACGTAATTCGCAATAAACAACGCGAAAAATGACCCATTCAAAGTCGATGGGGAGACGCGGGTAAAAACAGAAAACGACACGTTACTTTGGAGCCACATTGCTCTGGCATACTGGTACGTAGAAACAGGATTTAAACGTCAAACAGCACACGAGGCCATCGACTTTGTGGTGGTTCAGACGGAATTCGAATACGTTGCACGGTTGGCCCGCTATCGCAGTTCAAAGTGTGTGTGGTCTGAGCAATATTCTCGACTCAGAGTGTCGCACGCCCAGAGAGAGAGCGGATCAGAGTGAGAAGCCAATGTGAAGACTATACCGAAATTCTCCGAACAAATCGTCCTCACGGCCAAAATATTCACTTTACAGGCATGGGTTTCGGTAATTTTGTAGCCACACTCGTCCTCTTTCACCCAATGTCACAACCATAGCCCAGATACATACAGTACGTGAACTACAGCCCTGAAAGCGACAGGTGTACCATCATAATGTGTCATAAACTCCATGTTAAATGCCTGAATGAGTCAGCAATTTTTTCATCACAAGCACAATTCTTAACTCGCTCTTATAACCACGTTTTTTATCGTACCAATACCACGATCGCACATGGCGTACCTCAATGCCTCGGGTCACTCACGGCGAAAACAAAAATCGCATTCGACTTTTACTTTTTGCGATAGAGCAATTTGTTCGGACATACGTTCTCTCATAGAGAGTCAGTGGGCTTTTAACTTGCAATACTGTTTGCATTTGCATAGACTAGCCCAGGTGAAAATGATACTTTGTTAATGATTCAAGGTCACCTGACCAACTCTCACACACGCGCGCACACATGCACATGCACGCACATGCACACATGTGCACGCACACACACATTGAAAGTCAATAGAGAAATTCGGGGAAACACATAACTCTGTCATTTCTCAACCGTTTCGGATGCGGGGCGGCTCGCCAGAACCGGGCCGCCCCCTGAGCGAAACCAAATGGACCCCTTAGCATGTTAGCATTAGCATGTTAGCATTAGCATGTTAGCATGTTAGCATTAGCATGTTAGCATGTTTGCATTAGCATGTTAGCATTAGCATATTAGCATGTTAGCATTAGCATGTTAGCATTAGCATGTTAGCATTAGCATGTTAACATGTTAGCATTAGCATGTTAGCATTAGCATGTTAGCATGTTAGCATTAGCATGTTAGCATTAGCATGTTAGCATTAGCATGTTAGCATTAGCATATTAGCATTAGCATATTAGCATTAGCATGTTAGCATTAGCATTTTAGCATGTTAGCATGTTAGCATTAGCATGTTAGCATTAGCATGTTAGTATTAGCATGTTAGCATGTTAGCATTAGAATGTTGGTGGCAACGTAATGTGCAATAAACTTAGACAAAATACCCCATTGAAAGTCAACCAAATGGACCCTTACAGGGTCTGAGAGGCTAAATGTCATCAAATGGTGGTCCGTGGCTCAAATGCTGCACAGACTTGGCGAGCTGCAGGCACCCAGTCAAATTTCCTGAAATTTGTTTCTAGTTCTGGGTGCCTGCCATGCAATGGCAGAAACACAGGTTGAAATCTAAAACGCATACTTAATCGTAGTAATAATCAATACGCGAAACTTCGACGTCTACGGCCGGCCGCACGGTTTGCCAAAGCCCCGCAATATATACATCAAAACGTGCGGCTCGGCCGGGAATGGTGTGCTTGTGCTTTTCTTTCCGATTCGTGTTACCGTGCCGACGTAATTCGCAATAAACGACGCGAAAAATGCCCCATTCAAAGTCGATGGGGAAACGCGGGTGAAAACAGAAAACGACACGTTACTTTGGAGCCACATTGCTCTGGCATACTGGTACGTAGAAACACGATTTAAACGTCAAACAGCACACGAGGCCATCGACTTTGTGGTGGTTCAGACGGAATTCGAATACGTTGCACGGTTGGCCCGCTATCGCAGTTCAAAGTGTGTGTGGTCTGAGCAATATTCTCGACTCAGAGTGTCGCACGCCCAGAGAGAGAGCGGATCAGAGTGAGAAGCCAATGTGAAGACTATACCGGAATTCTCCGAACAAATCGTCCTCACGGCCAAAATATTCACTTTACACGCATGGGTTTCGGCAATTTTGTAGCCACACTCGTCCTCTTTCACCCAATGTCACAACCATAGCCCAGATACATACAGTACGTGAACTACAGCCCTGAAAGCGACAGGTGTACCATCATAATGTGTCATAAACTCCATGTTAAATACCTGAATGAGTCAGCAATTTTTTCATCACAAGCACAATTCTTAACTTGCTCTTATAACCACGTTTTGTATCGTACCAATACCACGATCGCACACGGCGTACCTCAATGCCTCGGGTCACTCACGGCCAAAACAAAAATCGCATTCGACTTTTACTTTTTGCGATAGAGCAATTTGTTCGGACATACGTTCTCTCATAGAGTCACTGTGCTTTTAAGTTTCAATACTGTTTGCATTTGCAAAGACTAGCCCAGGTGAAAATGATACTTTGTTAATGATTCAAGGTCACCTGACCAACTCTCACACACGCGCGCACACATGCACATGCACGCACATGCACACATGTGCACGCACACACACATTGAAAGTCAATAGAGAAATTCGGGGAAACACGTAACTCTGTCATTTCTCAACCGTTTCGGATGCGGGGCGGCTCGCCAGAACCGGGCCGCCCCCCTGAGCGAAACCAAATGGACCCCTTAGCATGTTAGCATTAGCATATTAGCATGTTAGCATGTTAGCATGTTAGCATTAGCATGTTAGCATGTTAGCATTAGCATGTTAGCATGTTAGCATGTTAGCATTAGCATGTTAGCATGTTAACATTAGCATATTAGCATGTTAGCATGTTAGCATTAGCATGTTAGCATTTTAGCATTAGCATGTTAGCATGTTAGCATTAGCATGTTAGCATTAGCATGTTAGCATGTTAGCATTAGCATGTTAGCATGTTAGCTTTAGCATGTTAGCTTTAGCATGTTAGCATTAGCATGTTAGCATGTTAGCATTAGCATGTTAGCATTAGCATGTTAGCATTAGCATGTTAGCATGTTAGCATTAGCATGTTAGCATGTTAGCATGTTAGCATTAGCATTAGCATGTTAGCATGTTACCATGTTAGCATTAGCATGTTAGCATGTTAGCATTAGCATATTAGCATTAGCATGTTAGCATTAGCATGTTAGCATTAGCATGTTAGCATTAGCATGTTAGCATGTTAGCATGTTAGCATTAGCATTTTAGCATGTTAGCATTAGCATGTTAGCATGTTAGCTTTAGCATGTTAGCATTAGCATGTTAGCATGTTAGCATTAGCATGTTAGCATTAGCATGTTAGCATTAGCATGTTACCATGTTAGCATTAGCATGTTAGCATGTTAGCATTAGCATGTTAGCATGTTAGCTTTAGCATGTTAGCATTAGCATGTTAGCATGAGCATGTTAGCATGTTAGCATTAGCATGTTAGCATGTTAGCATTAGCATATTAGCATGTTAGCATGTTAGCATTAGCATGTTAGCATTTTAGCATTAGCATGTTAGCATGTTAGCATTAGCATGTTAGCATTAGCATGTTAGCATGTTAGCTTTAGCATGTTAGCATTAGCATGTTAGCATGTTAGCATTAGCATGTTAGCAAGTTAGCTTTAGCATGTTAGCTTTAGCATGTTAGCATTAGCATGTTAGCATGTTAGCATTAGCATGTTAGCATTAGCATGTTAGCATTAGCATGTTAGCATGTTAGCATTAGCATGTTAGCATGTTAGCATGTTAGCATTAGCATTAGCATGTTAGCATGTTACCATGTTAGCATTAGCATGTTAGCATGTTAGCATTAGCATGTTAGCATGTTAGCATTAGCATATTAGCATTAGCATGTTAGCATTAGCATGTTAGCATTAGCATGTTAGCATTAGCATGTTAGCATGTTAGCATGTTAGCATTAGCATGTTAGCATGTTAGCATTAGCATGTTAGCTTTAGCATGTTAGCATTAGCATGTTAGCATGTTAGCTTTAGCATGTTAGCATTAGCATGTTAGCATTAGCATGTTAGCATGTTAGCATTAGCATGTTAGCATGTTAGCATTAGCATGTTAGCATGTTAGCTTTAGCATGTTAGCATTAGCATGTTAGCATGAGCATGTTAGCATGTTAGCATTAGCATGTTAGCATGTTAGCATTAGCATATTAGCATGTTAGCATGTTAGCATTAGCATGTTAGCATTTTAGCATTAGCATGTTAGCATGTTAGCATTAGCATGTTAGCATTAGCATGTTAGCATGTTAGCTTTAGCATGTTAGCATTAGCATGTTAGCATGTTAGCATGTTAGCATTAGCATGTTAGCATGTTAGCTTTAGCATGTTAGCTTTAGCATGTTAGCATGTTAGCATTAGCATGTTAGCATTAGCATGTTAGCATTAGCATGTTAGCATGTTAGCATTAGCATGTTAGCATGTTAGCATTAGCATTAGCATGTTAGCATGTTACCATGTTAGCATTAGCATGTTAGCATGTTAGCATTAGCATGTTAGCATGTTAGCATTAGCATATTAGCATTAGCATGTTAGCATTAGCATGTTAGCATTAGCATGTTAGCATTAGCATGTTAGCATGTTAGCATGTTAGCATTAGCATGTTAGCATGTTAGCATTAGCATGTTAGCATGTTAGCATGTTAGCATTAGTCACAACCCACGGTTGCACAGACTTGGCGAGCTGCAGGCACCCAGTCAAATTTCCTGAAATTTGTTTCTAGTAATTATTATAATCACCAATACGCGAAACTTCGACGTCTATGGCCGGCCGCACGGTTTGCCAAAGCCCCGCAATATATACATCAAAACGTGCGGCTCGGCCGGGAATGGTGTGCTTGTGCTTTTCTTTCCGATCCGTGTTACCGTGCCCACGTAATTCGCAATAAACGACGCGAAAAATGCCCCATTCAAAGTCGATGGGGAGACGCGGGTGAAAACAGAAAACGACACGTTACTTTGGAGCCACATTGCTCTGGCATACTGGTACGTAGAAACACGATTTAAACGTCAAACAGCACACGAGGCCATCGACTTTGTGGTGGTTCAGACGGAATTCGAATACGTTGCACGGTTTGCCCGCTATCGCAGTTCAAAGTGTGTGTGGTCTGAGAAATATTCTCGACTCAGAGTGTCGCACGCCCAGAGAGAGAGCGGATCAGAGTGAGAAGCCAATGTGAAGACTATACCGAAATTCTCCGAACAAATCGTCCTCACGGCCAAAATATTCACTTTACACGCATGGGTTTCGGTAATTTTGTAGCCACACTCGTCCTCTTTCACCCAATGTCAAAACCATAGCACAGATACATACAGTACGTGAACTACAGCCCTGAAAGCGACAGGTGTACCATCATAATGTGTCATAAACTCCATGTTAAATGCCTGAATGAGTCAGCAATTTTTTCATCACAAGCACAATTCTTAACTCGCACTTATAACCACGTTTTTTATCGTACCAATACCACGATCGCACACGGCGTACCTCAATGCCTCGGGTCACTCACGGGGAAAACAAAAATCGCATTCGACTTTTACTTTTTGCGATAGAGCAATTTGTTCGGACATACGTTCTCTCATAGAGTCAGTGGGCTTTTAACTTGCAATACTGTTTGCATTTGCATAGACTAGCCCAGGTGAAAATGATACTTTGTTAATGATTCAAGGTCACCTGACCAACTCTCACACACGCGCGCACACACGCACATGCACGCACATGCACACATGTGCACGCACACACACACACATTGAAAGTCAATAGAGAAATTCGGGGAAACACGTAACTCTGTCATTTCTCAACCGTTTCGGATGCGGGGCGGCTCGCCAGAACCGGGCCGCCCCCCTGAGCGAAACCAAATGGACCCCTTAGCATGTTAGCGTTAGCATGTTAGCATGTTAGCGTTAGCATGTTAGCATGTTAGCATGTTAGCATGTTAGCATTAGCATGTTAGCATGTTAGCATTAGCATGTTAGCATGTTAGCATTAGCATGTTAGCATGTTAGCATGTTAGCATTAGCATGTTAGCATTAGCATGTTAGCATGTTAGCATTAGCATGTTAGCATGTTAGCATTAGCATGTTAGCATGTTAGCTTTAGCATGTTAGCATTAGCATGTTAGCATGTTAGCATGTTAGCATGTTAGCATGTTAGCATTAGCATGTTAGCATTAGCATGTTAGCATGTTAGCTTTAGCATGTTAGCATTAGCATGTTAGCATGTTAGCATTAGCATGTTAGCATTAGCATGTTAGCATGTTAGCATTAGCATGTTAGCATGTTAGCATGTTAGCATTAGCATGTTAGCATGTTACCATGTTAGCATTAGCATGTTAGCATGTTACCATGTTAGCATTAGCATGTTAGCATTAGCATGTTAGCATTAGCATGTTACCATGTTAGCATTAGCATGTTAGCATTAGCATGTTAGCATGTTAGCATTAGCATGTTAGCATGTTACCATGTTAGCATTAGCATGTTAGCATTAGCATGTTAGCATGTTAGCATTAGCATGTTAGCATGTTAGCATGTTAGCATTAGCATGTTAGCATGTTAGCATTAGCATGTTAGCATGTTAGCATTAGCATGTTAGCATGTTAGCATTAGCATGTTAGCATGTTAGCATTAGCATGTTAGCATGTTAGCATTAGCATGTTAGCATGTTAGCATTAGCATGTTAGCATGTTAGCTTTAGCATGTTAGCATTAGCATGTTAGCATGTTAGCATGTTAGCATGTTAGCATTAGCATGTTAGCATTAGCATGTTAGCATGTTAGCTTTAGCATGTTAGCATTAGCATGTTAGCATTAGCATGTTAGCATTAGCATGTTAGCATTAGCATGTTAGCATGTTAGCATTAGCATGTTAGCATGTTAGCATGTTAGCATGTTAGCATTAGCATTAGCATGTTAGCATGTTACCATGTTAGCATTAGCATGTTAGCATTAGCATTTTAGCATGTTAGCATGTTAACATTAGCATGTTAGCATTAGCATGTTAGTATTAGCATGTTAGCATGTTAGCATTAGAATGTTGGTGGCAACGTAATGTGCAATAAACTTCGACAAAATACCCCATTGAAAGTCAACCAAATGGACCCTTACAGGGTCTGAGAGGCTAAATGTCATCAAATGGTGGTCCGTGGCTCAAATGCTGCACAGACTTGGCGAGCTGTAGGCACCCAGTCAAATTTCCTGAAATTTGTTTCTAGTTCTGGGTGCCTGCCATGCAATGGCAGAAACACAGGTTGAAATCTAAAACGCATACTTAATCGTAATTATTATCATCATCAATACGCGAAACTTCGACGTCTATGGCCGGCCGCACGGTTTGCCAAAGCCCCGCAATATATACATCAAAACGTGCGGCTCGGCCGGGAATGGTGTGCTTGTGCTTTTCTTTCCGATTCGTGTTACCGTGCCGACGTAATTCGCAATAAACGACGCGAAAATGCCCCATTCAAAGTCGATGGGGAGACGCGGGTAAAAACAGAAAACGACACGTTACTTTGGAGCCACATTGCTCGGGCATACTGTTACGTAGAAACACGATTTAAACGTCAAACAGCACACGAGGCCATCGACTTTGTGGTGGTTCAGACGGAATTCGAATACGTTGCACGGTTTGCCCGCTATGGCAGTTCAAAGTGTGTGTGGTCTGAGCAATATTCTCGACTCAGAGTGTCGCACGCCCAGAGAGAGAGCGGATCAGAGTGAGAAGCCAATGTGAAGACTATACCGAAATTCTCCGAACAAATCGTCCTCACGGCCAAAATATTCACTTTACACGCATGGGTTTCGGTAATTTTGTAGCCACACTCGTCCTCTTTCACCCAATGTCACAACCAAAGCCCAGATACATACAGTACGTGAACTACAGCTCTGAAAGCGACAGGTGTACCATCATAATGTGTCAAAAAAACTCGCTCTTATAACCACGTTTTTCATCGTACCAATGCCACGATCGCACACGGCGTACCTCAATGCCTCGGGTCACTCACGGTGAAAACAAAAATCGCATTCGACTTTTACTTTTTGCGATAGAGCAATTTGTTCGGACATACGTTCTGTCATAGAGAGTCACTGTGCTTTTAACTTTCAATACTGTTTGCATTGCATAGACTAGCCCAGGTGAAAATGATACTTTGTTAATGATTCAAGGTCACCTGACCAACTCTCACACACGCGCGCACACACACGCACATGCACACATGTGCACGCACACACACACACATTGAAAGTCAATAGAGAAATTCGGGGAAACACGTAACTCTGTCATTTCTCAACCGTTTCGGACGTGGGGCGGCTCGCCAGAACCGGGCCGCCCCCCCTGAGCAAAACCAAATGGACCCCTTAGCATGTTAGCATTAGCATGTTAGCATTAGCATGTTAGCATGTTAGCATTAGCATATTAGCATGTTAGCATGTTAGCATTAGCATGTTAGCATGTTAGCATGAGCATGTTAGCATTAGCATGTTAGCATGTTAACATTAGCATTAGCATGTTAGCATTAGCATATTAGCATGTTAGCATTAGCATTAGCATGTTAGCATTAGCATGTTAGCATTAGCATGTTAACATTAGCATGTTAGCATTAGCATGTTAGCATTAGCATATTAGCATGTTAGCATGTTAGCATTAGCATGTTAACATTAGCATGTTAGCATGTTAGCATTAGCATGTTAACATGTTAGCATTAGCATGTTAGCATTTAGCATGTTAGCATGTTAGCATTAGCATGTTAGCATTAGCATATTAGCATTAGCATGTTAGCATTAGCATGTTAGCATGTTAGCATTAGCATGTTAGCATATTAGCATGTTAGCATGTTAGCATTAGCATGTTAGCATTAGCATGTTAGCATGTTAGCATTAGCATATTAGCATGTTAGCATGTTAGCATTAGCATGTTAGCATTAGCATGTTAGCATTAGCATGTTAGCATGTTAGCATGAGCATGTTAGCATTAGCATGTTAGCATGTTAACATTAGCATTAGCATGTTAGCATTAGCATATTAGCATGTTAGCATTAGCATGTTAGCATGTTAGCATTAGCATGTTAGCATGTTAGCATTAGCATGTTAGCATTAGCATGTTAGCATTAGCATGTTAACATTAGCATGTTAGCATTAGCATGTTAGCATTAGCATATTAGCATGTTAGCATGTTAGCATTAGCATGTTAACATTAGCATGTTAGCATTAGCATGTTAACATGTTAGCATTAGCATGTTAGCATTTAGCATGTTAGCATGTTAGCATTAGCATGTTAGCATTAGCATATTAGCATTAGCATGTTAGCATTAGCATGTTAGCATGTTAGCATTAGCATATTAGCATGTTAGCATATTAGCATGTTAGCATGTTAGCATTAGCATGTTAGCATTAGCATGTTAGCATGTTAGCATGTTAGCATTAGCATATTAGCATGTTAGCATGTTAGCATTAGCATGTTAGCATTAGCATGTTAGCATTAGCATGTTAGCATGTTAGCATGAGCATGTTAGCATTAGCATGTTAGCATGTTAACATTAGCATTAGCATGTTAGCATTAGCATATTAGCATGTTAGCATTAGCATGTTAGCATGTTAGCATTAGCATGTTAGCATTAGCATGTTAACATTAGCATGTTAGCATTAGCATGTTAGCATTAGCATATTAGCATGTTAGCATGTTAGCATTAGCATGTTAACATTAGCATGTTAGCATGTTAGCATTAGCATGTTAACATGTTAGCATTAGCATGTTAGCATTTAGCATGTTAGCATGTTAGCATTAGCATGTTAGCATTAGCATATTAGCATTAGCATGTTAGCATTAGCATGTTAGCATGTTAGCATTAGCATATTAGCATGTTAGCATATTAGCATGTTAGCATGTTAGCATTAGCATGTTAGCATTAGCATGTTAGCATGTTAGCATTAGCATATTAGCATGTTAGCATGTTAGCATTAGCATGTTAGCATTAGCATGTTAGCATGTTAGCATGAGCATGTTAGCATTAGCATGTTAGCATGTTAACATTAGCATTAGCATGTTAGCATTAGCATATTAGCATGTTAGCATTAGCATGTTAGCATGTTAGCATTAGCATGTTAGCATGTTAGCATTAGCATGTTAGCATTAGCATGTTAGCATTAGCATGTTAACATTAGCATGTTAGCATTAGCATGTTAGCATTAGCATATTAGCATGTTAGCATGTTAGCATTAGCATGTTAACATTAGCATGTTAGCATGTTAGCATTAGCATGTTAACATGTTAGCATTAGCATGTTAGCATTTAGCATGTTAGCATGTTAGCATTAGCATGTTAGCATTAGCATATTAGCATTAGCATATTAGCATTAGCATGTTAGCATTAGCATATTAGCATGTTAGCATATTAGCATATTAGCATGTTAGCATGTTAGCATTAGCATGTTAGCATTAGCATGTTAGCATGTTAGCATTAGCATATTAGCATGTTAGCATGTTAGCATTAGCATGTTAGCATTAGCATGTTAGCATTAGCATGTTAGCATTAGCATGTTAGCATGTTAGCATGAGCATGTTAGCATTAGCATGTTAGCATGTTAACATTAGCATTAGCATGTTAGCATTAGCATATTAGCATGTTAGCATTAGCATGTTAGCATGTTAGCATTAGCATGTTAGCATGTTAGCATTAGCATGTTAGCATTAGCATGTTAGCATTAGCATGTTAGTATTAGCATGTTAGCATGTTAGCATTAGAATGTTGGTGGCAACGTAATGTGCAATAAACTTAGACAAAATACCCCATTGAAAGTCAACCAAATGGACCCTTACAGGGTCTGAGAGGCTAAATGTCATCAAATGGTGGTCCGTGGCTCAAATGCTGCACAGACTTGGCGAGCTACAGGCACCCAGTCAAATTTCCTGAAATTTGTTTCTAGTTCTGGGTGCCTGCCATGCAATGGCAGAAACACAGGTTGAAATCTAAAACGCATACTTAATTCTGGGTGCCTGCCATGCAATGGCAGAAACACAGGTTGAAATCTAAAACGCATACTTAATAATTATTATAATCAATACGCGAAACTTCGACGTCTATGGCCGGCCGCACGGTTTGCCAAAGCCCCGCAATATATACATCAAAACGTGCGGCTCGGCCGGGAATGGTGTGCTTGTGCTTTTCTTTCCGATTCGCGTTACCGTGCCCACGTAATTCGCAATAAACGACGCGAAAAATGCCCCATTCAAAGTCGATGGAGAAACGCGTGGAAAAACAGAAAACGACACGTTACTTTGGAGCCACATTGCTCTGGCATACTGGTACGTAGAAACACGATTTAAACGTCAAACAGCACACGAGGCCATCGACTTTGTGGTGGTTCAGACGGAATTCGAATACGTTGCACGGTTTGCCCGCTATCGCAGTTCAAAGTGTGTGTGGTCTGAGCAATATTCTCGACTCAGAGTGTCGCACGCCCAGAGAGAGAGCGGATCAGAGTGAGAAGCCAATGTGAAGACTATACCGAAATTCTCCGAACAAATCGTCCTCACGGCCAAAATATTCACTTTACACGCATGGGTTTCGGTAATTTTGTAGCCACACTCGTCCTCTTTCACCCAATGTCACAACCATAGCCCAGATACATACAGTACGTGAACTACAGCCCTGAAAGCGACAGGTGTACCATCATAATGTGTCATAAACTCCATGTTAAATGCCTGAATGAGTCAGCAATTTTTTCATCACAAGCACAATTCTTAACTCGCTCTTATAACCACGTTTTTTATCGTACCAATACCACGATCGCACACGGCGTACCTCAATGCCTCGGGTCACTCACGGTGAAAACAAAAATCGCATTCGACTTTTACTTTTTGCGATAGAGCAATTTGTTCGGACATACGTTCTCTCATAGAGAGTCAGTGGGCTTTTAACTTGCAATACTGTTTGCATTTGCATAGACTAGCCCAGGTGAAAATGATACTTTGTTAATGATTCAAGGTCACCTGACCAACTCTCACACACGCGCGCACACATGCACATGCACGCACATGCACACATGTGCACGCACACACACATTGAAAGTCAATAGAGAAATTCGGGGAAACACGTAACTCTGTCAATTCTCAACCGTTTCGGATGCGGGGCGGCTCGCCAGAACCGGGCCGCCCCCCTGAGCGAAACCAAATGGACCCCTTAGCATGTTAGCATTAGCATGTTAGCATTAGCATGTTAGCATGTTAGCATTAGCATGTTAGCATGTTAGCATTAGCATGTTAGCATGTTAGCATTAGCATGTTAGCGTTAGCATTAACATGTTAGCATTAGCATGTTAGCATTAGCATGTTAGCATTAGCATGTTAGCATGTTAGCATTAGCATGTTAGCATTAGCATGTTAGCGTTAGCATTAACATGTTAGCATTAGCATGTTAGCATTAGCATGTTAGCATTAGCATGTTAGCATGTTAGCATTAGCATGTTAGCATGTTAGCATGTTAGCATTAGCATTTTAGCATGTTAGCATTAGCATGTTAGCATTAGCATGTTAGTATTAGCATGTTAGCATGTTAGCATTAGAATGTTGGTGGCAACGTAATGTGCAATAAACTTAGACAAAATACCCCATTGAAAGTCAACCAAATGGACCCTCACAGGGTCTGAGTGGCTAAATGTCATCAAATGGTGGTCCGTGGCTCAAATGCTGCACAGACTTGGCGAGCTGCAGGCACCCAGTCAAATTTCTTGAAATTTGTTTCTAGTTATAATTATAATCAATACGCGAAACTTCGACGTCTACGGCCGGCCGCACGGTTTGCCAAAGCCCCGCAATATATACATCAAAACGTGCGGCTCGGCCGGGAATGGTGTGCTTGTGCTTTTCTTTCCGATTCGTGTTACCGTGCCAACGTAATTCGCAATAAACGACGCGAAAAATGCCCCATTCAAAGTCGATGGGGAAACACGGGTAAAAACAGAAAACGACACGTTACTTTGGAGCCACATTGCTCTGGCATACTGGTACGTAGAAACACGATTTAAACGTCAAACAGCACACGAGGCCATCGACTTTGTGGTGGTTCAGACGGAATTCGAATACGTTGCACGGTTTGCCCGCTATCGCAGTTCAAAGTGTGTGTGGTCTGAGCAATATTCTCGACTCAGAGTGTCGCACGCCCAGAGAGAGAGCGGATCAGAGTGAGAAGCCAATGTGAAGACTATACCGAAATTCTCCGAACAAATCGTCCTCACGGCCAAAATATTCACTTTACACGCATGGGTTTCGGTAATTGTGTAGCCACACTCGTCCTCTTTCACCCAATGTCACAACCATAGCCCAGATACATACAGTACGTGAACTACAGCCCTGAAAGCGACAGGTGTACCATCATAATGTGTCATAAACTCCATGTTAAATGCCTGAATGAGTCAGCAATTTTTTCATCACAAGCACAATTCTTAACTCGCTCTTATAACCACGTTTTTTATCGTACCAATACCACGATCGCACACGGCGTACCTCAATGCCTCGGGTCACTCACGGTGAAAACAAAAATCGCATTCGACTTTTACTTTTTGCGAGCAATTTGTTCGGACATACGTTCTCTCATAGAGAGTCAGTGGGCTTTTAACTTGCAATACTGTTTGCATTTGCATAGACTAGCCCAGGTGAAAATGATACTTTGTTAATGATTCAAGGTCACCTGACCAACTCTCACACACGCGCGCACACATGCACATGCACGCACATGCACACATGTGCACGCACACACACATTGAAAGTCAATAGAGAAATTCGGGGAAACACGTAACTCTGTCATTTCTCAACCGTTTCGGACGCGGGGCGGCTCGCCAGAACCGGGCCGCCCCCCTGAGCGAAACCAAATGGACCCCTTAGCATGTTAGCATTAGCATGTTAGCATTAGCATGTTAGCATGTTAGCATTAGCATGTTAGCATGTTAGCATTTTAGCATTAGCATGTTAGCATTAGCATGTTAACATGTTAGCATTAGTATATTAGCATGTTAGCGTTAGCATGTTAGCATTAGCATGTTAGCATGTTAGCATTAGCATGTTAGCATTAGCATGTTAGCATTAGCATGTTAGCATGTTAGCATTAGCATGTTAGCATTAGCATATTAGTATATTAGCATATTAGCATGTTAGCATTAGCATGTTAGCATGTTAGCATGTTAGCATTAGCATGTTAGCATTAGCATGTTAGCATGTTAGCATTAGCATGTTAGCATTAGCATGTTAGCATGTTAGCATGTTAGCATTAGCATGTTAGCATTAGCATGTTAGCATGTTAGCATTAGCATGTTAGCATTAGCATATTAGCATGTTAGTATTAGCATATTAGCATTAGCATGTTAGCATTAGCATTTTAGCATGTTAGCATGTTAGCATTAGCATGTTAGCATTAGCATGTTAGCATTAGCATGTTAGTATTAGCATGTTAGCATGTTAGCATTAGAATGTTGGTGGCAACGTAATGTGCAATAAACTTAGACAAAATACCCCATTGAAAGTCAACCAAATGGACCCTTACAGGGTCTGAGAGGCTAAATGTCATCAAATGGTGGTCCGTGGCTCAAATGCTGCACAGACTTGGCGGCGAGCTGCAGGCACCCAGTCAAATTTCCTGAAATTTGTTTCTAGTCGTAATTATTATCATCATCAATACGCGAAACTTCGACGTCTACGGCCGGCCGCACGGTTTGCCAAAGCCCCGCAATATATACATCAAAACGTGCGGCTCGGCCGGGAATGGTGTGCTTGTGCTTTTCTTTCCGATTCGTGTTACCGTGCCCACGTAATTCGCAATAAACGACGCGAAAAATGCCCCATTCAAAGTCGATGGGGAAACGCGTGGAAAAACAGAAAACGACACGTTACTTTGGAGCCACATTGCTCTGGCATACTGGTACGTAGAAACACGATTTAAACGTCAAACAGCACACGAGGCCATCGACTTTGTGGTGGTTCAGACGGAATTCGAATACGTTGCACGGTTTGCCCGCTATCGCAGTTCAAAGTGTGTGTGGTCTGAGAAATATTCTCGACTCAGAGTGTCGCACGCCCAGAGAGAGAGCGGATCAGAGTGAGAAGCCAATGTGAAGACTATACCGAAATTCTCCGAACAAATCGTCCTCACGGCCAAAATATTCACTTTACACGCATGGGTTTCGGTAATTTTGTAGCCACACTCGTCCTCTTTCACCCAATGTCAAAACCATAGCACAGATACATACAGTACGTGAACTACAGCCCTGAAAGCGACAGGTGTACCATCATAATGTGTCATAAACTCCATGTTAAATGCCTGAATGAGTCAGCAATTTTTTCATCACAAGCACAATTCTTAACTCGCACTTATAACCACGTTTTTTATCGTACCAATACCACGATCGCACACGGCGTACCTCAATGCCTCGGGTCACTCACGGGGAAAACAAAAATCGCATTCGACTTTTACTTTTTGCGATAGAGCAATTTGTTCGGACATACGTTCTCTCATAGAGAGTCAGTGGGCTTTTAACTTGCAATACTGTTTGCATTTGCATAGACTAGCCCAGGTGAAAATGATACTTTGTTAATGATTCAAGGTCACCTGACCAACTCTCACACACGCGCGCACACATGCACATGCACGCACATGCACACATGTGCACGCACACACACATTGAAAGTCAATAGAGAAATTCGGGGAAACACGTAACTCTGTCATTTCTCAACCGTTTCGGATGCGGGGCGGCTCGCCAGAACCGGGCCGCCCCCCTGAGCGAAACCAAATGGACCCCTTAGCATGTTAGCATTAGCATGTTAGCGTTAGCATGTTAGCATGTTAGCATTAGCATATTAGCATGTTAGCATGTTAGCATTAGCATGTTAGCATGTTAGCATTAGCATGTTAGCATGTTAGCATGTTAGCATTAGCATATTAGCATGTTAGCATGTTAGCATGTTAGCATTAGCATGTTAGCATGTTAGCATTAGCATGTTAGCATTTTAGCATTAGCATGTTAGCATGTTAGCATTAGCATGTTAGCATGTTAGCATTAGCATGTTAGCATGTTAGCATGTTAGCATTAGCATGTTAGCATGTTAGCATGTTAGCATTAGCATGTTAGCATGTTAGCATTAGCATGTTAGCATGTTAGCATGTTAGTATGTTAGCATGTTAGCTTTAGCATGTTAGCATTAGCATGTTAGCATTAGCATGTTAACATTAGCATGTTAGCATTAGCATGTTAGCATGTTAGCATTAGCATGTTAGCATGTTAGCATTAGCATGTTAGCATTAGCATGTTAGCATTAGCATGTTAGCATTAGCATGTTAGCATTAGCATGTTAGCATGTTAGCATTAGCATGTTAGCATGTTAGCATTAGCATGTTAGCATGTTAGCATTAGCATGTTAGCATGTTAGCATGTTAGCATGTTAGCATTAGCATTAGCATGTTAGCATGTTAGCATTAGCATGTTAGCATTAGCATGTTAGCATGTTAGCATTAGCATGTTAGCATGTTAGCTTTAGCATGTTAGCATTAGCATGTTAGCATGTTAGCATTAGCATGTTAGCATTAGCATGTTAGCATTAGCATGTTAGCATGTTAGCTTTAGCATGTTAGCATTAGCATGTTAGCATGTTAGCATTAGCATGTTAGCATTAGCATGTTAGCATTAGCATGTTAGCATGTTAGCATGTTAGCATTAGCATGTTAGCATGTTACCATGTTAGCATTAGCATGTTAGCATGTTACCATGTTAGCATTAGCATGTTAGCATTAGCATGTTACCATGTTAGCATTAGCATGTTAGCATTAGCATGTTAGCATGTTAGCATTAGCATGTTAGCATGTTAGCATTAGCATGTTAGCATTAGCATGTTAGCATGTTAGCATTAGCATGTTAGCATGTTAGCATTAGCATGTTAGCATGTTAGCTTTAGCATGTTAGCATTAGCATGTTAGCATGTTAGCATTAGCATGTTAGCATTAGCATGTTAGCATTAGCATGTTAGCATGTTAGCTTTAGCATGTTAGCATTAGCATGTTAGCATGTTAGCATTAGCATGTTAGCATTAGCATGTTAGCATTAGCATGTTAGCATTAGCATGTTAGCATTAACATGTTAGCATGTTAGCATTAGCATGTTAGCATGTTAGCATGTTAGCATTAGCATGTTAGCATGTTACCATGTTAGCATTAGCATGTTAGCATGTTAGCAAATGAGAGTATATGAGAGCTCTGAGAGTATATGTAACCAAATGGACCGTTACAGGGTCCAATGTCATCAAATGGTGGTCCGTGGCTCAAATGGGTCTGAGAGGCTAAATGTCATCAAATGGTGGTCCGTGGCTCAAATGGGTCTGAGAGGCTAAATGTCATCTGGTGGTCCGTGGCTCAGATGGGTCTGAGAGGCTAAATGTCATCAAATGGTGGTCCGTGGCTCAAATGGGTCTGAGAGGCTGAATGTCATCTGGTGGTCCGTGGCTCAAATGGGTCTGAGAGGCTAAATGTCATCAAATGTTGGTGGCAATGTATGTAATGGAATGCAATGTATGTAATGTATGTAATGTTGGTGGCAACGTAATGTGCAATAAACTTAGACAAAATACCCCATTGAAAGTCAACCAAATGGACCCTTACAGGGTCTGAGAGGCTAAATGTCATCAAATGGTGGTCCGTGGCTCAAATGCTGCACAGACTTGGCGAGCTGTAGGCACCCAGTCAAATTTCCTGAAATTTGTTTCTAGTAATAATAATTATCATCATAATAAATGTTCCGAACTTCGACGTCTATGGCCGGCCGCACGGTTTACCAAAGCCCCGCAATATATACATCAAAACGTGCGGCTCGGCCGGGAATGGTGTGCTTGTGCTTTTCTTTCCGATTCGCGTTACCGTGCCCACGTAATTCGCAATAAACAACGCGAAAAATGACCCATTCAAAGTCGATGGGGAGACGCGGGTAAAAACAGAAAACGACACGTTACTTTGGAGCCACATTGCTCTGGCATACTGGTACGTAGAAACAGGATTTAAACGTCAAACAGCACACGAGGCCATCGACTTTGTGGTGGTTCAGACGGAATTCGAATACGTTGCACGGTTGGCCCGCTATCGCAGTTCAAAGTGTGTGTGGTCTGAGCAATATTCTCGACTCAGAGTGTCGCACGCCCAGAGAGAGAGCGGATCAGAGTGAGAAGCCAATGTGAAGACTATACCGAAATTCTCCGAACAAATCGTCCTCACGGCCAAAATATTCACTTTACAGGCATGGGTTTCGGTAATTTTGTAGCCACACTCGTCCTCTTTCACCCAATGTCACAACCATAGCCCAGATACATACAGTACGTGAACTACAGCCCTGAAAGCGACAGGTGTACCATCATAATGTGTCATAAACTCCATGTTAAATGCCTGAATGAGTCAGCAATTTTTTCATCACAAGCACAATTCTTAACTCGCTCTTATAACCACGTTTTTTATCGTACCAATACCACGATCGCACATGGCGTACCTCAATGCCTCTGGTCACTCACGGCGAAAACAAAAATCGCATTCGACTTTTACTTTTTGCGATAGAGCAATTTGTTCGGACATACGTTCTCTCATAGAGAGTCAGTGGGCTTTTAACTTGCAATACTGTTTGCATTTGCATAGACTAGCCCAGGTGAAAATGATACTTTGTTAATGATTCAAGGTCACCTGACCAACTCTCACACACGCGCGCACACATGCACATGCACGCACATGCACACATGTGCACGCACACACACATTGAAAGTCAATAGAGAAATTCGGGGAAACACATAACTCTGTCATTTCTCAACCGTTTCGGATGCGGGGCGGCTCGCCAGAACCGGGCCGCCCCCTGAGCGAAACCAAATGGACCCCTTAGCATGTTAGCATTAGCATGTTAGCATTAGCATGTTAGCATGTTAGCATTAGCATGTTAGCATGTTTGCATTAGCATGTTAGCATTAGCATATTAGCATGTTAGCATTAGCATGTTAGCATTAGCATGTTAGCATTAGCATGTTAGCATGTTAGCATTAGCATGTTAGCATTAGCATGTTAGCATGTTAGCATTAGCATGTTAGCATTAGCATGTTAGCATTAGCATGTTAGCATTAGCATATTAGCATTAGCATATTAGCATTAGCATGTTAGCATTAGCATTTTAGCATGTTAGCATGTTAGCATTAGCATGTTAGCATTAGCATGTTAGTATTAGCATGTTAGCATGTTAGCATTAGAATGTTGGTGGCAACGTAATGTGCAATAAACTTAGACAAAATACCCCATTGAAAGTCAACCAAATGGACCCTTACAGGGTCTGAGAGGCTAAATGTCATCAAATGGTGGTCCGTGGCTCAAATGCTGCACAGACTTGGCGAGCTGCAGGCACCCAGTCAAATTTCCTGAAATTTGTTTCTAGTTCTGGGTGCCTGCCATGCAATGGCAGAAACACAGGTTGAAATCTAAAACGCATACTTAATAATTATCATCAATACGCGAAACTTCGACGTCTACGGCCGGCCGCACGGTTTGCCAAAGCCCCGCAATATATACATCAAAACGTGCGGCTCGGCCGGGAATGGTGTGCTTGTGCTTTTCTTTCCGATTCGTGTTACCGTGCCGACGTAATTCGCAATAAACGACGCGAAAATGCCCCATTCAAAGTCGATGGGGAGACGCGGGTAAAAACAGAAAACGACACGTTACTTTGGAGCCACATTGCTCTGGCATACTGTTACGTAGAAACACGATTTAAAGGTCAAACAGCACACGAGGCCATCGACTTTGTGGTGGTTCAGACGGAATTCGAATACGTTGCACGGTTTGCCCGCTATCGCAGTTCAAAGTGTGTGTGGTCTGAGCAATATTCTCGACTCAGAGTGTCGCACGCCCAGAGAGAGAGCGGATCAGAGTGAGAAGCCAATGTGAAGACTATACCGAAATTCTCCGAACAAATCGTCCTCACGGCCAAAATATTCACTTTTCAGGCATGGGTTTCGGTAATTTTGTAGCCACACTCGTCCTCTTTCACCCAATGTCACAACCATAGCCCAGATACATACAGTACGTGAACTACAGCCCTGAAAGCGACAGGTGTACCATCATAATGTGTCATAAACTCCATGTTAAATACCTGAATGAGTCAGCAATTTTTTCATCACAAGCACAATTCTTAACTTGCTCTTATAACCACGTTTTGTATCGTACCAATACCACGATCGCACACGGCGTACCTCAATGCCTCGGGTCACTCACGGTGAAAACAAAAATCGCATTCGACTTTTACTTTTTGCGATAGAGCAATTTGTTCGGACATACCTGTCATTGACAGTCAGTGGGCTTTTAACATTCAATACTGTTTGCGTTTGCATAGACTAGCCCAGGTGAAAATGATACTTTGTTAATGATTCAAGGTCACCTGACCAACTCTCACACACGCGCGCACACACGCACATGCATGCACATGCACACATGTGCACGCACACACACACATTGAAAGTCAATAGAGGAATTCGGGGAAACACGTAACTCTGTCATTTCTCAACCGTTCCGGACGCGGGGCGGCTCGCCAGAACCGGGCCGCCCCCCTGAGCGAAACCAAATGGACCCCTTAGCATGTTAGCATTAGCATGTTAGCATGTTAGCATGTTAGCATTAGCATGTTAGCATGTTAGCATTAGCATGTTAGCATTAGCATGTTAGCATTAGCATGTTAGCATGTTAGCATGTTAGCATTAGCATGTTAGCATGTTAGCATTAGCATGTTAGCATGTTAGCATTAGCATGTTAGCATTAGCATGTTAGCATTAGCATGTTAGCATGTTAGCATTAGCATGTTAGCATTAGCATGTTAGCATGTTAGCATTAGCATGTTAGCATGTTAGCATTAGCATGTTAGCATGTTAGCATTAGCATATTAGCATATTAGCATATTAGCATGTTAGCATTAGCATGTTAGCATTAGAATTTTAGCATGTTAGCATTTAGCATTAACATGTTAGCATTAGCATGTTAGTATTAGAATGTTGGTGGCAACGTAAACTTAGACAAAATACCCCATTGAAAGTCAACCAATTGGACCCTTACAGGGTCTGAGAGGCTAAATGTCATCAAATGGTGGTCCGTGGCTCAAATGCTGCACAGACTTGGCGAGCTGCAGGCACCCAGTCAAATTTCCTGAAATTTGTTTCTAGTTCTGGGTGCCTGCCATGCAATGGCAGAAACACAGGTTGAAATCTAAAACGCATACTTAATAATTATCATCATCATCAATACGCGAAACTTCGACGTCTATGGCCGGCCGCACGGTTTGCCAAAGCCCCGCAATATATACATCAAAACGTGCGGCTCGGCCGGGAATGGTGTGCTTGTGCTTTTCTTTCCGATTCGTGTTACCGTGCCGACGTAATTCGCAATAAACGACGCGAAAAATGCCCCATTCAAAGTCGATGGGGAGACGCGGGTGAAAACAGAAAACGACACGTTACTTTGGAGCCACATTGCTCTGGCATACTGGTACGTAGAAACACGATTTAAACGTCAAACAGCACACGAGGCCATCGACTTTGTGGTGGTTCAGACGGAATTCGAATACGTTGCACGGTTTGCCCGCTATCGCAGTTCAAAGTGTGTGTGGTCTGAGCAATATTCTCGACTCAGAGTGTCGCACGCCCAGAGAGAGAGCGGATCAGAGTGAGAAGCCAATGTGAAGACTATACCGAAATTCTCCGAACAAATCGTCCTCACGGCCAAAATATTCACTTTACACGCATGGGTTTCGGTAATTTTGTAGCCACACTCGTCCTCTTTCACCCAATGTCACAACCATAGCCCAGATACATACAGTACGTGAACTACAGCCCTGAAAGCGACAGGTGTACCATCATAATGTGTCATAAACTCCATGTTAAATGCCTGAATGAGTCAGCAATTTTTTCATCACAAGCACAATTCTTAACTCGCTCTTATAACCACGTTTTTTATCGTACCAATACCACGATCGCACACGGCGTACCTCAATGCCTCGGGTCACTCACGGGGAAAACAAAAATCGCATTCGACTTTAACTTTTTGCGATAGAGCAATTTGTTCGGACATACGTTCTCTCATAGAGAGTCAGTGGGCTTTTAACTTGCAATACTGTTTGCATTTGCATAGACTAGCCCAGGTGAAAATGATACTTTGTTAATGATTCAAGGTCACCTGACCAACTCTCACACACGCGCGCACACATGCACATGCACGCACATGCACACATGTGCACGCACACACACATTGAAAGTCAATAGAGAAATTCGGGGAAACACGTAACTCTGTCATTTCTCAACCGTTTCGGATGCGGGGCGGCTCGCCAGAACCGGGCCGCCCCCCTGAGCGAAACCAAATGGACCCCTTAGCATGTTAGCATTAGCATGTTAGCATTAGCATGTTAGCATGTTAGCATTAGCATGTTAGCATGTTAGCATGTTAGCATTAGCATGTTAGCATGTTTGCATTAGCATGTTAGCATTAGCATATTAGCATGTTAGCATTAGCATGTTAGCATTAGCATGTTAGCATTAGCATGTTAGCATGTTAGCATTAGCATGTTAGCATTATCATGTTAGCATGTTAGCATTAGCATGTTAGCATTAGCATGTTAGCATTAGCATGTTAGCATGTTAGCATTAGCATGTTAGCATTAGCATATTAGCATTAGCATGTTAGCATTAGCATTTTAGCATGTTAGCATGTTAGCATTAGCATGTTAGCATTAGCATGTTAGCATGTTAGCATTAGAATGTTGGTGGCAACGTAATGTGCAATAAACTTAGACAAAATACCCCATTGAAAGTCAACCAAATGGACCCTTACAGGGTCTGAGAGGCTAAATGTCATCAAATGGTGGTCCGTGGCTCAAATGCTGCACAGACTTGGCGAGCTGCAGGCACCCAGTCAAATTTCCTGAAATTTGTTTCTAGTAATTATTATAATCACCAATACGCGAAACTTCGACGTCTATGGCCGGCCGCACGGTTTGCCAAAGCCCCGCAATATATACATCAAAACGTGCGGCTCGGCCGGGAATGGTGTGCTTGTGCTTTTCTTTCCGATCCGTGTTACCGTGCCCACGTAATTCGCAATAAACGACGCGAAAAATGCCCCATTCAAAGTCGATGGGGAGACGCGGGTGAAAACAGAAAACGACACGTTACTTTGGAGCCACATTGCTCTGGCATACTGGTACGTAGAAACACGATTTAAACGTCAAACAGCACACGAGGCCATCGACTTTGTGGTGGTTCAGACGGAATTCGAATACGTTGCACGGTTTGCCCGCTATCGCAGTTCAAAGTGTGTGTGGTCTGAGCAATATTCTCGACTCAGAGTGTCGCACGCCCAGAGAGAGAGCGGATCAGAGTGAGAAGCCAATGTGAAGACTATACCGAAATTCTCCGAACAAATCGTCCTCACGGCCAAAATATTCACTTTACACGCATGGGTTTCGGTAATTTTGTAGCCACACTCGTCCTCTTTCACCCAATGTCACAACCATAGCCCAGATACATACAGTACGTGAACTACAGCCCTGAAAGCGACAGGTGTACCATCATAATGTGTCATAAACTCCATGTTAAATGCCTGAATGAGTCAGCAATTTTTTCATCACAAGCACAATTCTTAACTCGCTCTTATAACCACGTTTTTTATCGTACCAATACCACGATCGCACACGGCGTACCTCAATGCCTCGGGTCACTCACGGTGAAAACAAAAATCGCATTCGACTTTTACTTTTTGCGATAGAGCAATTTGTTCGGACATACCTGTCATTGACAGTCAGTGGGCTTTTAACATTCAATACTGTTTGCGTTTGCATAGACTAGCCCAGGTGAAAATGATACTTTGTTAATGATTCAAGGTCACCTGACCAACTCTCACACACGCGCGCACACACGCACATGCATGCACATGCACACATGTGCACGCACACACACACATTGAAAGTCAATAGAGGAATTCGGGGAAACACGTAACTCTGTCATTTCTCAACCGTTTCGGACGCGGGGCGGCTCGCCAGAACCGGGCCGCCCCCCTGAGCGAAACCAAATGGACCCCTTAGCATGTTAGCATTAGCATGTTAGCATGTTAGCATGTTAGCATTAGCATGTTAGCATGTTAGCATTAGCATGTTAGCATTAGCATGTTAGCATTAGCATGTTAGCATGTTAGCATTAGCATGTTAGCATGTTAGCCTTAGCATGTTAGCATTAGCATATTAGCATGTTAGCATTAGCATGTTAGCATATTAGCATGTTAGCATTAGCATGTTAGCATGTTAGCATGTTAGCATTAGCATGTTAGCATGTTAGCATTAGCATGTTAGCATGTTAGCATTAGCATGTTAGCATTAGCATGTTAGCATTAGCATGTTAGCATTAGCATGTTAGCATGTTAGCATGTTAGCATTAGCATGTTAGCATGTTAGCATTAGCATGTTAGCATGTTAGCATTAGCATGTTAGCATTAGCATGTTAGCATGTTAGCATTAGCATATTAGCATGTTAGCATTAGCATGTTAGCATATTAGCATGTTAGCATTAGCATGTTAGCATATTAGCATGTTAGCATTAGCATGTTAGCATGTTAGCATGTTAGCATTAGCATGTTAGCATGTTAGCATTAGCATGTTAGCATGTTAGCATTAGCATGTTAGCATTAGCATGTTAGCATTAGCATGTTAGCATTAGCATGTTAGCATGTTAGCATTAGCATGTTAGCATGTTAGCATTAGCATGTTAGCATGTTAGCATGTTAGCATTAGCATGTTAGCATGTTAGCATTAGCATGTTAGCATTAGCATGTTAGCATGTTAGCATGTTAGCATTAGCATGTTAGCATGTTAGCATTAGCATGTTAGCATGTTAGCATTAGCATGTTAGCATTAGCATGTTAGCATTAGCATGTTAGCATGTTAGCATGTTAGCATGTTAGCATTAGCATGTTAGCATGTTAGCATTAGCATGTTAGCATGTTAGCATTAGCATGTTAGCATTAGCATGTTAGCATTAGCATGTTAGCATGTTAGCATGTTAGCATGTTAGCATTAGCATGTTAGCATGTTAGCATTAGCATGTTAGCATGTTAGCATTAGCATGTTAGCATTAGCATGTTAGCATGTTAGCATTAGCATATTAGCATGTTAGCATTAGCATGTTAGCATATTAGCATGTTAGCATTAGCATGTTAGCATGTTAGCATTTGCATGTTAGCATTAGCATGTTAGCATTAGCATGTTAGCATTAACATGTTAGCACTAACATGTTAGCACTAACATGTTAACATGTTAGCATTAGCATGTTAGCATTAGCATGTTAGCATTAGCATGTTAGCATGTTAGCATTAGCATGTTAGCATGTTAGCATTAGCATGTTAGCCTTAGCATGTTAGCATTAGCATATTAGCATGTTAGCATTAGCATGTTAGCATATTAGCATGTTAGCATTAGCATATTAGCATGTTAGCATTAGCATGTTAGCATATTAGCATGTTAGCATTAGCATGTTAGCATGTTAGCATTAGCATGTTAGCATTAGCATGTTAGCATTAGCATGTTAGCATTAGCATGTTAGCATTAGCATGTTAGCATTAGCATGTTAGCATGTTAGCATTAGCATGTTAGCATGTTAGCATTAGCATGTTAGCATGTTAGCATTAGCATATTAGCATATTAGCATGTTAGCATGTTAGCATGTTAGCATTAGAATTTTAGCATGTTAGCATTTAGCATTAACATGTTAGCATTAGCATGTTAGTATTAGAATGTTGGTGGCAACGTAAACTTAGACAAAATACCCCATTGAAAGTCAACCAAATGGACCCTTACAGGGTCTGAGAGGCTAAATGTCATCAAATGGTGGTCCGTGGCTCAAATGCTGCACAGACTTGGCGAGCTGCAGGCACCCAGTCAAATTTCCTGAAATTTGTTTCTAGTAATTATTATAATCACCAATACGCGAAACTTCGACGTCTATGGCCGGCCGCACGGTTTGCCAAAGCCCCGCAATATATACATCAAAACGTGCGGCTCGGCCGGGAATGGTGTGCTTGTGCTTTTCTTTCCGATTCGTGTTACCGTGCCGACGTAATTCGCAATAAACGACGCGAAAAATGCCCCATTCAAAGTCGATGGGGAGACGCGGGTGAAAACAGAAAACGACACGTTACTTTGGAGCCACATTGCTCTGGCATACTGGTACGTAGACACACGATTCGAACGTCAAACAGCACACGAGGCCATCGACTTTGTGGTGGTTCAGACGGAATTCGAATACGTTGCACGGTTTGCCCGCTATCGCAGTTCAAAGTGTGTGTGGTCTGAGCAATATTCTCGACTCAGAGTGTCGCACGCCCAGAGAGAGAGCGGATCAGAGTGAGAAGCCAATGTGAAGACTATACCGAAATTCTCCGAACAAATCGTCCTCACGGCCAAAATATTCACTTTACACGCATGGGTTTCGGTAATTTTGTAGCCACACTCGTCCTCTTTCACCCAATGTCACAACCATAGCCCAGATACATACAGTACGTGAACTACAGCCCTGAAAGCGACAGGTGTACCATCATAATGTGTCATAAACTCCATGTTAAATGCCTGAATGAGTCAGCAATTTTTTCATCACAAGCACAATTCTTAACTCGCTCTTATAACCACGTTTTTTATCGTACCAATACCACGATCGCACACGGCGTACGTCAATGCCTCGGGTCACTCACGGTGAAAACAAAAATCGCATTCGACTTTTACTTTTTGCGATAGAGCAATTTGTTCGGACATACGTTCTCTCATAGAGAGTCAGTGGGCTTTTAACTTGCAATACTGTTTGCATTTGCATAGACTAGCCCAGGTGAAAATGATACTTTGTTAATGATTCAAGGTCACCTGACCAACTCTCACACACGCGCGCACACATGCACATGCACGCACATGCACACATGTGCACGCACACACACACATTGAAAGTCAATAGAGAAATTCGGGGAAACACGTAACTCTGTCATTTCTCAACCGTTTCGGATGCGGGGCGGCTCGCCAGAACCGGGCCGCCCCCCTGAGCGAAACCAAATGGACCCCTTAGCATGTTAGCATTAGCATGTTAGCATTAGCATGTTAGCATGTTAGCATGTTAGCATGTTAGCATGTTAGCATTAGCATGTTAGCATGTTTGCATTAGCATGTTAGCATTAGCATATTAGCATGTTAGCATTAGCATGTTAGCATTAGCATGTTAGCATTAGCATGTTAGCATTAGCATGTTAGCATTAGCATGTTAGCATGTTAGCATTAGCATGTTAGCATTAGCATGTTAGCATTAGCATGTTAGCATGTTAGCATTAGCATATTAGCATGTTAGCATTAGCATATTAGCATTAGCATGTTAGCATTAGCATTTTAGCATGTTAGCATTAGCATGTTAGCATTAGCATGTTAGTATTAGCATGTTAGCATGTTAGCATTAGAATGTTGGTGGCAACGTAATGTGCAATAAACTTAGACAAAATACCCCATTGAAAGTCAACCAAATGGACCCTTACAGGGTCTGAGAGGCTAAATGTCATCAAATGGTGGTCCGTGGCTCAAATGCTGCACAGACTTGGCGAGCTGTAGGCACCCAGTCAAATTTCCTGAAATTTGTTTCTAGTTATTATTATTACTACGATTAAGTATGCGTTTTAGATTTCAACCTGTGTTTCTGCCATTGCATGGCAGGCACCCAGAATTATGTCATATTTTCGGGACACTATGTCAGAGCCAGGACTTGAACCTGCAGCCTCCTGATTACCAGGCTAACTGCAGGCTGTTCGTCCGCTCCAAAAATCTACAACATTAAAACATTGGGACGGTCCTGGCCAATAGGATCTCCCCCCCTTGAAAATTCCAGCCTGTCAGAATAGCCCCCCTAAAACATTACAAAATTCTAGACCAATGGGTGAGCAGGGGGGAGAATGATTGACACTGCGTGGCCAATGGGGTGTCGCGGGATTCCCCTGGCTATAGGATCCAGGAAGTGCCTTGTTTACAGCTTGACAGCAAGTGTTGTTTTACTGTTGGTGTTGGAAACGCAGGTTACGGTAATTTATATCCTGTTTGTTTATAAATAATGTTTATTTTTTGTCGGATACTCAACTGTAACTGTTGCTGTTCCTGTTCGTTTTTTATATTTACATCAACACAGACCTATGGTCGCACGTCCAAAACAGCACAGAGGTTATCTTACATTATAATGCAACATAACATCAGTAAACAGATTCAGATACAGATCTGTTCATCTGATGAATGAAATATGAGCTATGTGGCAAAACAGATGTTGTTAATGTTAGTCAAACATAGCTAGCCTGTTTGTTAGCTCTGCCTTTGTATTTACATCTCTTCAAGGTGCTATTTAACAATCGTTTCAGCAATGTAACATCAATGCAATTTGGTACTCTTGTATCATGTGTAATTAGTCAGCACAATGGATTCATGTTGAAATTAATATGGTGTGTGTGTAAGAGTGGACCACACTTCATAAAAAGGAGTTGACATGCACACGTTTTTTTTAGGGTTACAGGTTATAGCCAGGGTTAATTCTTTATGTGCAAATTATGTCATACTGTGCAGATTGTAGATTGGCCATATTTGTTTTTTGCACATTTCTGAATGTACATGTAACAACTGTCCTGCCTATTCACATGCAAGGCAAAGTGTCACTCACAAAGCAACCAGGAAAAGCATTGGTGGTAGACTATAGCCAGCTTCTGCTGTATATACAGAGTGCAACTCTCTGCAATGCTAACCTTGCTGTGTCACTTTTGTCCTGATGCATGTTTACATCAAATGTCAAATTCACAATTTCAATAAACTAGAGTGTAAAGACGCTGTGTTGTGATTACAACTGTGATATCGTATAATGTTTATTTTAGGACGGACAACCTACGTGTGTGTGTGAGAGAGTGTGTGTGTTCAATGAGTCATGTTGCTTACTTATGCTGCATTTCATACATACAGCACTATCTAGCCTAAACATGTTAGATACTTGATTAATTGAGCCATCTTTATATCAAATCTAATGGTAGTGGTGATGATAAAATAGTAAGCATACTGCAGCTCTAGGTACTCAGAATGAATAACTTTGATAGCTGTGGCCATTCCTGGCACTTAATAAAACAATAGATGTTGTGTCCTTCTGTACACTGAGGGGTAGACCTATCTGGATTAATGAGAAGTGATTTACACTGCTAACCATTCATTGTTATTTAGCAATAACAAAATAGCTAACCAGCACCCATTCAATGCCACTGATAAACATAATTATGGGTTAAAAAGTAATGTTTTCATTCTTAGCTAACCCATTATTATGTTTTATTTATTATTATAAACAAGCTCATCTCCTGCACTGACAGGAAACAGTGAATAGCATTATGACAGTATGACAAGTCAAATTATAAAGCATATTCAACTTAAACATATACCATACAGAACGGTGGGCTAATAACATCACTTGCTTGAATGATTATAATAATTAATAACTTGTTGAATGAAAATTCATGTGAATGAACAATATTAGTGACAAATGCAGTTAATGCACGTTGTGTTTTGAAAGCCGCATGGGGTTTTCCCACACTGGCTGTGTCCATATAAGGGCATCTATGACACTCCCTGAATGGGAGACCTTCAAGAACATAGGGCCGCTGGTTCGAATACCGTCTGTCACACGGCCAAAACATCAAAGGTGACCAAATCTGGCACACATCAAACATAAATGTCTACAGTAAAGCACATTTTTTCTTCTCTCTCTCTCTTTTCCTCTCTTTACTCTCTTTCTCCTCTTTTTCTCCTCTCTCCTTCTCCCCCTTCTTCTTTCTCCCCCCCCCTTCGCAAGGTGGACGAGTGGCCCCCAGCTTCCAGGCAGGCTCTGTACCCAGTGAGCCACTGCTTGCTGTTCTTAAAAGGCCGAATAGATAATGACAGAAGAGCCAGAGACTTGTTTCCATTGTGGTTCATAAACATTCGAGCGTCTAGAGATAAACAACAGCAAAAGAAACAATAGACAAATCTCCTGTTATTTTATTTTTTGTATTTTATTTTTGTATCAATGTTGTACTCAAAGGGAACAGCAGACTGCATTGTGGCAGGTAGCAAGTAGATCAGTGACTAACGGCCGGGCTCCACCGGGCGCGTCAGCGTCGCGTCTCCGTCACCGTCAGGGAATGTTCCCTTTTTAATCAATGAAGGGTGGCTCCACTGCCCGCGTTGACGGAGACGCGACGCGTGCATTAAAATTGAACCGGTGCGTTTTTTGACGCGACGCAGACGCAACGCAACGCGTCTGGTGGAGCCCTGGCGTTAGCACACTGGCTGCACGCGCCGGCCGGTCGTGTATAGTCGGCACAGCCGGACAGCCAATGAAACGAAGGCTTGTCTTTGTTGCCAGGCAGTTTTGCCATCTTTTTCACCCAATCAGAATTTTTCACTTTTCATTGTAGGGGATTTGGAGACTGGAGTTCGATTCCCCCTCATGGAAGATGCATCCATAGTTAAAGTTAGTTATTGACCAGTTAACGGCCTGGTAATGGCATACCTGGATGTAAAATAATACAATATGTTGAGTTATAATTGTACCACTGTGTCTGTGACTTATTTTTCTCTGCCCTTGATTTTCTATACTGCTTATATTTACATTGTCAGTAGTTATGATTGAATTCATGAATTTGGATAAATTCTTTCCATCTAGATAACCAAGTGGGGTCCGGGGACCCTCAGGGGTCCTTGAGGGAGTTCCAGGGGGTCCCCAGCTAAATGATAGTTAGTAACCAAATGTGTAATGAGAGTGTACAAAGGGAACCAAATGGACCCGTTGGTTCCATTTGTACACTCTCAGAGTTAAATTAACATTGATTTGAAAATATAAATTGCCCAGATATAGAAATGCCATTAAATGGCATTTAAATTAGACTATAATGCATGTAAAACTGGGGGTCCTTGAAATTAAACGGGTTGAGAATCACTGCTCTAGCCGTAAAAAATATATAATAATAATTATATTATTTATGGGGGGTCCCTTGCATATGTTTTCAAATGGGGGTCCGCAGGCTAATTAGTGTAATTTGGGGTCCTTGACATGAAAAAGTTTGGGAACCATTGGTCTATATAGCAGTAGTATAGTCATCATCATTGCCATCTAGTGGCTGTTATAAAGCATAGCATAGCACAGCAACAAAACATTTCTGTTGAACTCTGTGAAATAAACTCTTATATTTTTTGATTGATTGAAATATTTATTAACAGTTTGCAGAATTACAGTACATTTAGAGCACAAACTCAATACAAAGGCTGTTAACTGTGAGTGGACGACCCAATTAAGCATTACACTTGTTTCCAACAGGGTCCACCATGTTCAATTCATCAAAACATTTAGAGATGTACAAATACACACTTCTATATAGACAAAAAACAGAACAGGAATTCATCATAATGGAATATACATACAAAGATAAAGATAAATAGTATTAGAAAATAGATAAAATATCAAAAAACTGTGGGATACAATATATAGTGCAAATGTATCGGCTAGCAGCAGTTGAAATCCCATTCTAAAAATAAAACAAATGAAGAATGTATTGCTTGTTTATTTAACAGAATTTCTATATACAGATGTAATTTGCTGTAAGCAGTGTAGGAGTATAAACAGTGTACACAATGATTTGTATTCCTTAAGGTGCTTCCATTCCATTCCATTCAGAGTCCATTCTCTCTCTCTATGAAAAATGTTTTAGTCATTTGTTTTTATCAACACTGGTGTGTGTGTGTGTGTGTGTGTGTGTGTGTGTGTGTGTGTGTGTGTGTGTGTGTGTGTGTGTGTGTGTGTGTGTGTGTGTGTGTGTGTGTGTGTGTGTGTGTGTGTGTGTGTGTGTGTGTGTGTGTGTGTGTGTGTGTGTGTGTGTGTGTGTGTGTGTGTGTGTGTGTGTGTGTGTGTGTGTGTGTGTGTGCGCGCACGCGTGTGTTCCTCAGGCACAGTAGAGGCGTACAGACAGTTGGACTGTGAGGTGATGTGGACTGTGATGTGGTGGCCCTCCTTCTCCTCGCCTCCAGAAGGACACTTTGACCTGTGCGTCCATGAAGGCAGCGCCCAGCTCCTGCACTGCGTCACCAAGGTCTGCCACTCACTCACTCGTTAACTGAAACACCTGAAACAGGCAGGGAAAGCATAATGTTTTTAAAATGACCGGTTAGTTTGATTAGAAAGATCTGCATTGTCCCTATAATTCATGCATCAAATCACAAATCACAAAACGTGTCGGCTGAGTAGAAATACAGAAGGGATTCTTCTAATGGTTTGTTTAATTGATTGAATAGTTTGCAAAGAAGTACAGAGATACAGATAATGCTAAAAGGATAACAGGCCTTGTTTCCATTCTGGTTCTATGTATTCAAGTCATCAAGCGTGGGCAGTGTGTACAGGTTGACCTTGCAACAGTGCAAATAAAAGTGAGATTAGATAAAAGTTGCCTGCTAGTGATTGTATGTATTGCAATTATATACTCTATTCATCTCTCTCTCTCTCTCTCTCTCTCTCTCTCTCTCTCTCTCTCTCCTGCCCTGCCTACACATCTGTCAGACCCCACTTCTGCATTGCTGTACTGAAACGTCCCACACCTGTCCTCAGACGATTGAGGGTTGTCCACTCCATGCGGGGCAGGTGCTGGCTGGCCATGAACATCTGTGGGATCCTTGATGTAGTGGTGAAGCCTGGATGTTCTGCTGCCTTCCACTGGTCCCTCCATCTCGCCATCACCCAGGAAGCCTTGGCGGTGTCAGCTGGTGTTGTGTGAAGCAGTTCCTGGGCGTGTGTGGCAAAGGGGCACAGGGACTTGTTGTATGGTTAACCCATTCTGGCCGGGAACCCCTTTTGGTGTTTTAAGGATTATGTTATACTTTAGCTATTGAAAAATAGCAGATCTACAAGCTCATAGTGCGGCACCGAGTGCCGCACTATGAGCTTGTAGATCTGCTATGTTTGGAAAATCTTGAAAATGTGGCGCAAATATTAGACACACGTTTTTAGATGGTGGTCAGCGGCGAAATACAGATCATTCTGGGGGTCCATGACATGAAAAAGGTTGAGCACCACTGACATGAAAGCATAGATTTTTCAGAAAATTGTCATGATTTAGAAGACACTTGTAGAATCGTCCTCAGGTCTACAACTGTTGAAAATACTAAATAAAGTATCAAATAAAATAAAAAGACAGTCATCTGCTTGCAGCAAGCTACAGTATACACCTTGAAAAGTACAGTCATGACTCTTACTAAACACCAAAACTCAAGTGTACACTTAAACTGTATGTTGGCTTGTTTACTGTTGAGTGAGAGACCCACAGTTTGGAAAACACTGCATTAGCTGGGTGTTATAAATATTGATATGACAATTAAAATTGCATTGCTATATCACACAAATTATGTTGTTGTATGGTAGACAATATATTTGGGTTTCAAGTGTGGTAATCTGAACACAGCGTCTTTACACTCTAGTGAAATAGTGCATTTCATATTTAATGTAAATATACCAACAGGACTAAGGTGAGGCAGTCAGCAGGTCACAGCGCTGTAGGGCTTCGAACCCTATATCGAGGCAGAACCTCGGATAGTACTCTACCAGTGCTTTTTTTGCTTTGCAACACCATGTCTTTACTTGCATGTGAATTGTTTTGACTGTACTTATACTGTTCTACATTTGTCTAATAAAATAATGTAACCAACCAAGCCCATTAATTATAACACAGAGATAACTAAGCTGTCAACATGCTCTAGGAGTAGCAATAACAGTTGATGAGGCAATTCATTGAACACAGTTTTGCTGTTAACATGTTAACATCCCAGATCTATTACGATATGAATCCACTGTGCTTGACTACACCATGATAGGAGTACAATAACTTTACATTGTGAATAAAACATATTAACCACAGTGTGGTTGCAGTGTAATGCTAAAGATTTAATCACATGGCTGTCTGCTTCATGTATTATAATTAAAAGTGCATTCTGGTATTGTGAATCAATGTACTTAAATGAAAGCACCAACTTCAGTGTTTACTGACTGACCTATAATAACAATATAGCTTCCAATAGCACAGTGAGGGGTCCGGGGACCCCCAGATTTTGTGTTTTGTTTTTTAAATAGCATCAACATCAGCTAAAGCAACTATAAAGCCTATTGTTTGGTTTATTATGGGTGTGCGAGATTTGTACTCATAATGAGAAATTATATATTGGGTCAGATTGATTGGAGATTAAGAAGCTGCTCTAGGGTGAGAGAGCTCAGGTCCCCACATTCCATTCCACATTCCATTGGGGGTTTTACGGCCCTTCTCCTGTTGTAGGACAGGCCATTATTGACTCCTCTTCACAGGGAGAGTCAACTCAGCATAGAACATACAATAATTTAAGTAACCTATCTTTAATCCCTTTCAATTGTGTAAATGTGTTCTAAATAACCTATTATATATTGGGTTGGTAAAAAGCCTAAATGATAAATACCTGTAATAGTCTGACAGTTTAATCTAACCTAAAGTCAGATCTCCACACTGTCCTCTCACAGAGAGGGCAGAAGGGATGCATGGGTCAGTGGCATATGATTGGCTGAAAGTGTAGCATGAAGGTGGGACTTCAGTCAGGGCCCACTGTGACTATTCTGTATGGCACAAAGTGAGTTAGATTCACCAATTACCATCGAACGTGAACATGTCTAGGCAGAGACCAGCGGTAATGTATTTGCTATATATTATGTGCTATAAATAGATGTTTGTGCATTATTCATAATCGATGTAATATGATGTTTAGATTGTAACCAGTGTTCTCTCTGTGTTCTTGTCATCCCGATCATTGATCAATTATCATCTGATTAACGATAAGGTAGAATTAAAACCACATGATTACACTTAATGTACACTTAATTAATGTACCATTAATGTACTGAACTAAGTCTGAGAAACAACTATGACAAGCTAAACTGTACCATAATCTGGGAGATTAGAGTGTTTAAATGATAGTAAACCCTACCGACAGAGTTAGGATAGAACCACAGACCAATAGGACCTGTAATCCAGATTCCGGGGTTACTGTGTTCATCTTGAGTTGGGGGGAAGTGTGAACAGAACGTGTGAATGTATGATTGTACGTGTTTAATTAATATGAATTAATAAAAACCCTATAAAATACACGTTTGAGTTCATCAAATATAAGCTATCATTGGGAGCATTTGGTTCAACTGTGCGTGTTAGTCCTTTAACTCTGCCTAGTACCAGGGCTGGTCGGAGCCTCGGCCCAACAACGCCAAATAACCGAACACCTATACATCGGCTATTTGAAACTAGGCGATCTACGAGCTTGTTGTTCAGCTATTTTCAACAAATCAGACCATTAAACTCAGTCAAATAAATGTTACACCCTGAAATATAACATCGGGTCTTTTGTAGGGTCTAAGCAGGAGTAAACACTGATACAGTGCGTTATTATTTTGTCTGCTGGTTGCTATAGGGTTCAGCTCCATGTACAGTAACAGCTCAGCACAGTACATAATTAACAGATCCCTGATCGATCTAAAAACTAATCCACTACATTCACCAAATCACCAAGACATAAGCATTAAAACGTTTCCTTTGACAAGTCAGAAAGTGATCTGTTCGTGCCCCATTGAGCCATACAACGTCTGTTTACGATGACGCTAACACGCTAATTCGATTAGCAGCCCTTCCTTTGTCAAAGACGTGCAAAATAAAAAATCTGTCAATGTATACACATTATGTTACACGTCTTTATCGGCGTTTCTGTGGTCGAGACAATGCATTGTACCGACCTGTCAGTTTCTGCTGCTGCTCGGGACTTCATGTATGTGACGTAAACATGAAACAGGCAGAGAGACATATATGAATCCAGGCATTAATCTCGTCCAAAAATATATAAAACGTAAACGCCAAAATCGCGAGAGAGTCAGCTATTCATTACAAAATATTTCACAGACCTTGAATACAACGAGACGAGAGGATAAACATAACTCGAGAGAAGAAGAGCAGAGGCATTTCGCAGTGACATTCAGAACAGCGCCACAGCCAGCCCATCCACACCAACTCTGTGGCCAGACGTATATTACATCGGCAGTGAGATTAGGACAGCGCCACAGCCAGCCCATCCACACCCACTCTGTGGCCAGACATATATTACATCGGTACCGAAGTTTAGGACAGCGCCGCGGCCGCCGTCCGCACCCACGTTGCGGCCGGAAGCGGTACTGCGCCCGTAGTGAAAATTCACTACCGTAGAGAATGAACGGGACCTCGTTTAGGGCCGTTTAGCTAAACAATACGCGGCGGCCGCGGGCCAAACAGGCTGTTGAGTGTTGAAGCAAAAGTGTGTGCATTGCAAATGGATTTGGAGTCCCAGGGGCACGGCCGCTGTGCGCCCGTAGCCAATGGTGAAGATTCCAGGGGGGT
>NC_136809.1:61895837-61898337 GCF_951216825.1 Electrona antarctica | reverse complement strand
CTTGTAGGTAGCCATTTTCAACAACTTCCGTTGGTCGCAGAGGCTCGGGATTGCCACCGTTGGAAAGCTCGCACCTGAGATAGGGGGGGGGGGGGAGTGGAGGTGCATGGGCGTCGGTAGTGGGGGTGGGGTAGGCGTTGTTAAAATGTTTAAAAAGTGGAAAAACTGGACTGCTGTCCACACTTAGTAGATTTTTACACTCGTACCCCGGAAGTCACGTTAGAGGCTGGCCCATGCCACCCCCTCCCCCGTGGGTTACCCGGGTCCGGGTGGAGAGCCGGGTTCCCACTTTAGCCGAGTTCTGAGTGGGCACCCCGGCAGGGTGACAAGGCTCCCAGGGGCCGCGTGGAGTGCCGGGCAAAACGCCACATTGTGTGTCTTTCACGCTTTTCATGCTTTTCCACGCTTTGAAGATTTTTCACTTGCACTCCGGAATTCATGTACTCCTTCCGTCCCCCTCCCCCTCGGCCGCACCCCCGCCAACAAGTTCGTGCTGCACATGATCTGGTGTTTTGTCATTCAGTCTGCCGACATGAAAAAGCTTACAGCACCTGGTATTCCCTGGCAGTCTCCCATCCAAGTACTGACCAGGCCCTACCCTGCTTAGCTTCCGAGATCGGACGAGATCGGGCGTGTTCAGGGTGGTATGGCCGTAAGCGACAGCAGAGGAGGCCGGCACGGCTCATGTACACAGCAGATGGCTTTGGCCAATGGCTTTCATGAAAAAGCTTACGGCACCTGGTATTCCCAGGCAGTCTCCCATCCAAGTACTGACCAGGCCCTACCCTGCTTAGCTTCCGAGATCTCGAAAATCTCGTATTCAGAAAAAGGTTTCTCACCCCCCTTCCTTTTGCAGATATCCAGCACGTCCTCTGCTACTCCAGTAGTGGTGAACGTCACGTCAAAGCTCCTCTCCAATGCGTTGCTCTGTAGGCAGTAAACGTTCTCCACCTTCAGCTTGAGCTGGCCCATCAATATGCTCCGTCCAAATGCCTCGCGCTGCAACATGGTAAATGACGCCTTCCTCCATCGGAACCTCACTGTATTGCGTAATCCAGCCCTTGGCAGTGTTTGCCCGGACGTGGAAGCCATCACGGATGCGTTTTCAGCCCGAGAAAACGCTCCCGGCCTCCACGTTGAAGAATCCTTCCAAAAAAAACTTTTTTTTTTTTTTTTTTTTTCGCTAAGTCTCGATCTGTGTCTCAACTTGATCTTAGCCAAAAGGCCGAGAAGCGATAACCCTCAAACTGACTGCTGTGAAGTCCGCTTCCTAGGCTAACGACATTCCCATCCGGTCTGATACCCACTTAGTCATCACCATATACCCACTTGGGCATTAGCATAACAATGACCTCTGTGACCTCTCTAAGGACCCATTGGCAGATGCTTACAGCACCGTGGAGTATGCAAGCTTGCAGATCTGCTATTTTCATAACATTTCAAAAATGACAAAAGTGGCCCATCCACATGCATGCTTGTAGGTAGCCATTTTCAACAACTTCCGTTGGTCGCAGAGGCTCGGGATTGCCACCGTTGGAAAGCTCGCACCTGAGATAGGGGGGGGGGGGGAGTGGAGGTGCATGGGCGTCGGTAGTGGGGGTGGGGTAGGCGTTGTTAAAATGTTTAAAAAGTGGAAAAACTGGGACGCTTTGGAGAAGCACAAGGGGGCGCTGCTGTGCAGCAAGCCCTCGGCCGTGCCCCGCCCACATTGGGGGCGTTGTTTTAAAATGTGGGTGTGGCCTATCAGAGCGTAGAACAACTCTGGTCTCTCTTCATGACGGATACAAAACTATATGTTGTGTTTGGCCCTACCTCTGGTAGGGGTTTATCAATTGTCTGGGGCCATTGTCACTTGCTCCGCGAGTGGGAATCGAACTCACAGCCCTCCGCATTAGAGTCAGTTGCATTGACCACTAGTCCATTGCCCGCCCTCCACCCTGAACAGATCAGGATTCTATATAAAGGGATATTAGCTGGGTTTAAATAGAGCTTGAATGTTTAAACAGTACTGGTCAGGATCCTGTTAAAAACGGCATCGTCCCAGAGGTGGATTTGAACCACCAACCTCTTGGTTTACGGCCAAGCACACTAGTCCACTGGGCCAAACAGGCTGTTGAGTGTTGAAGCAAAAGTGTGTGCATTGCAAATGGATTTGGAGTCCCAGGGGCGCGGCCGCTGTGCGCCCGTAGCCAATGGTGAAGATTCCAGGGGGGTGCTTAAGAGTGGGTACCCGGGTTCGGATGGAGAGCCGGGTTGTGGGTTTAGCTGGCTTCGGGCCTGGCACCCCGGTGGGGGCCCAAGGCTCCCTGGGTCCGCGTGGAGAGCCGGGCAAACCGGCTTTCTGCTGTCCACACTTAGTAGATTTTTACACTCGTACCCCGGAAGTCACGTTAGAGGCTGGCCCATGCCACCCCCTCCCCCGTGGGTTACCCGGGTCCGGGTGGAGAGCCGGGTTCCCACTTTAGCCGAGTTCTGAGTGGGCACCCCGGCAGGGTGACAA
>NC_136809.1:61888337-61893337 GCF_951216825.1 Electrona antarctica | reverse complement strand
CGGGGGCATCCAGGAGACCTCGCAATCCCGTGCCTGTACATCTTGTCCCGCACCGGCAGGCAGCGGTGTAGGACAAGCCAGTTGAAGTCCTTGAGCCTGTTGTCTAGGCCCCGCGGCTGGATCCCCACCCACACTGTGGTGGGGATGCCAACCACGGGAGGGTCCTCCACCTCCCTCCGTACCTGCGACCAGAGCACTCTGTGCTCCAGGCCGATGGCCGGGTCCAAGGCTACAGGATGAGCCCGCAGCCACCTTGCCGCGTGTTGGTAATGCCCCGGCAGTTGCTCCACCCGGGGGGTCTGGTTGTCCCAGACCATCAGGCGCCTTGCCGAGTTCGTGAAGTACAGTCGTAGGAAGTAGCCTGATGGATGAACCACCGGAGCGGCCAGTTCCCTAAGTAAAAATGAAACATAAATGCAGTCCAGTTTCAGCGGGAGGTGTGGCACATCTCTCCCGCCCGTCTCGATATCTGCCAGCATCCGGGCCCTCGCCACGTACTCGTACCGACCTCCCCAAAGGAAGTCGAATACGGTCCGGACGAGGGACCTTCGCATACTGGCCGGCAACGGGTACACGTACGCCAAGTACAGGAGAGACGGCAATATGTCTACCTTCAGAACTAGGACCTTTCCAATCAAGGTCAGAGTCCTAGTCTTCCAGAGACCTAGCTTCCTCTGGACTGCCAGCAGACGCCTGGTCCAGTTGGCCATGGCGTTCTGGGCTGCCTCAAAATCGACCCCCAAGATCCTCAGGGGCCCTTCGCAGAGCGACAGCCCCCCTGGTACCTCCGTCCTACTTCTCCACCGCCCAAAGAACTTGACCGAGGACTTGGCGAGATTGAGATCTGCGCCAGACGCCCGGCCAAATTCCTGGAAAATCTCCAAAGAACGGGTTAGGCTAGCGTCGTTGTCCAATAGCAGGGTGGTATCATCTGCGTACTGAGACAACTTCACCCTCAGGCCTCCGCTACCTGGTACCAGGAATCCCGTCACACCCGCGTCAGCCCTAATGGCTTCCGCTAGGGGCTCCATATAAAGGACGTAGAGAAGGGGTGACAGCGGACACCCCTGTCTCACCCCCGAGTGCAACCTGAAGAACTCTCCGAGGTTACCGTTAACAGAAACTGTGCTCCCCGCTGCTGCGTACAAAGTACGCAGCCACCCAACAAAAACCCTACCAAACCCTAGCCTATCCAAAACGCGAAAAAGAAAACCCAAGTGAACCCTATCAAACGCCTTTGCCTGGTCGAGACCAACCACCATTAGTGGCAGGTGCCTGTCTTCCGCCCATGCGATGGCATCCCTGATGAGGAGGAGATTCCACCTCAAGGAACGCCCCGCCACTCCGCACGTCTGATCCTCGTGGACGACGTAGGGGAGTGCTGTGCCTAGTCGGTCAGCAAGGACCTTTGCTAGTAGTTTATAATCAACACACAGCATGGTCAATGGTCTCCAGTTCTTTAAGTCGGAGGCGTCTCCCTTCTTAAAAAGAAGGGAAATCACCCCCTTGGCCAAAGACCCTCCCAATACTCCAGTGCGGAGCACTTCGGATAACACCTCCAGAACCACCGGACCAAGTATGCCCCAAAACTTGAGGTAGAACTCGGCCGGTAGCCCGTCAATGCCAGGCACCTTCCGCCTTCCCATTCTACGGAGGGCACTCTCGAGCTCTTCGAGTGTGAGCGGTTCCTCCATAGCTTGCGCTATGTCAAGTGGCACCCGCCGGGTTAGGAGATCCAACATCACCTCCCCTCCCCCTACATCTACATCTCTCTCCACGAAAACGGACTGGTAATGGAGAGTGGCGGCACGCACCATCTCATCCACCCCAGTCACAACTCTACCCTGCTCATCTATGATCCCCGTGTGTACATGTTTGACCTTTCCAGCCCGTACAGAGCTGAAAAAGGCTGCGGAGCACGTCTCGTCCTTCTCCATGAAGTCGTGCCGCGTGCGCATCAAGTACCCACGAGCCCTACGTTCATAGACATCCCTAAGCCTCGCTTTGAGGGAGTCACAAGCTTGCTGATCTACAGCGCCGCTCTCGTTACCGACAGCGTACTCGAGCTCGAGAAGCCGTTGGAGACGAGACACCTCCCTCCTCGCCTCCCGCGCCTTCCTTCTACCGTACCTAACTGCAAAATCTCTGATCCGCTCCTTGGCTACCTCCCACCACTCCATCACACCCGAACAAAGCGACCTGATCCCCTCCAGGCCCCGGAAGAAGTCAACAAAGGTGGCTACAAACTCATCCTGTTCCAGGACACTGGAGTTCAACCTCCAATATCCCGGACCAAAGACCGGGCCACCAGCCTGGACACGGAAAAGTACTCCGTCGTGGTCGGAGAAAAAGGTCGGGACGACCCTTCCCGACAACAGGCCCAAGGACTCCGATACCAGCACGTAGTCCAGTCTCCTGGACACCCCCTGTGAGTTGCGCCATGTGGGACCGTCCAGTCGCGGCATTACTTCCCTCCCCCCATCTACCAACTTGAACACCCTCATCAAAGTCTCCAACTTTTTGACACTTGTGTCCCCCCCACCCCCCAGTTCACAATTAAAATCCCCTCCCACAATTACTACTCTATTCGTTACACAAAAAGGCAACATCTCCTCAAACATTTCCCCCCTCTCAGCCACCCTTTGCGGACCATACACTACCACCACCCTCATCTTACACCCCCGATATTCTATATCTGCCCCTACTACCCTCCCCTGCCGCACTACAAACACCTCTTCCACCCTCACCTCCTTACTCCCAAACAGTATCCCCACCCCTGATGAGTGAACCCCTCCCACACTCCATACCGACTCCCCCCACACCCATTCCCTACTAAATCTAAGCACATCCCCACGATCCCTCAGGTGCACCTCTTGCAAAAAACAAATTGTAGGTCCCTGAGCTCTCATAAAATCAAAAACTGCCCTTCTCTTGACATTGTCCCTCAGACCTCTCACATTGAATGACCCCACACTCAGAGACCCTTCCATTTTATATTATGGGAAACATAACCGACACACAACAAAAAAACCATCAGGGGCTGGCATCAGAGTCGTCCGACCAATCTGGGACTACTCGAGAAATCAACCCCAATCCATCACTTAGGTCCGACTCGGACAGCGTAAGGCCCTTCCCATGTCCACCCTCTTCTTCACTCTGCTCCGAGCTTCCCCCCCCCCCCCGCTTCCTTGCTGTCCCCTGTGGCTGTCTCAGGCTTCCCAAGTGACCCTGGTGCGAAAAGCTTTGTCATATCTTCTTTCTTTTTCTGTGTCTGTTCGTAACTCGACACGTCGCTGTTCTCCCCCAACACCTGCCCCCTTTCATCCCCACCCTCCTCCCTCACCTTCTCTCCTCCCCCCTCTCTCCTGTCTTGACCTTCCCCCCCGACCGCCTCTTCCTCCGCCTCCGCTGTTGAAAACACCACCTCCCCCCTCTCCATTCTGGCCTTCTTCCCCTCTCTGCCCTCAGCGCTTCTGGTTTTCCTACTCTTCTTCTTCCTAACATTTCCCCCTGACCCCCCCTCGGCAGCCCCCTCTGCCCCACCCTCTCCGATCTGGTCTATACATTCCACGTAAACTTCCCCCTCTCCGCCACTCCCGACCCCGCCTCCCCCCACACTGTCCATCTGCTGCTCCTCCCCCGTAGCGCCTCCGCCAGGTTCCTCCTCTGTCGCCGGCTCCGGTCCAGCGTCCGGTCCACTCTCCAGGTTCAGAGCAAGCACCGCTTCCGGTTCCCGCTCTGCACTGTCCTCTCGCCCTCCGCTGTCGCTGGCTCCGACCGCACGGGCATACGCCCTGCCCGGGCAAGTCCTGTCCTCATGGTCCTTACTCCCACATACTCCGCAGGCCCTCGGGAATGGGCACCTGTAGGACTCGTGCCCGTAGGCCGTGCAGTGGCGACACCACACAAATCCGCATGCGCCCTCCTTGTGGCCATGTTTTTTGCACCTCCTACAATAAGGCGGTTGCCTGTTGTAAAATAGGAACCCCTTGTCTCCGGCGATGCTGAATTGGGCCGGAGGGTGCGCCATCCCCTCAAACCCACCTTGGTCGTCCCGCAGCAGCACCTGGAACTGGGTCTTGCCTGTCCAGAAGCCCAACCCATCGGTGATTTTTCTGTTTCCAGCCAACACTTCCCCATACACAGACAGAAATCTTACGATCTGATCCCCCGTGACGTATGGGTTGTACATCTGTACTGTGATCAGCTTAAAATTAGGTCTGTCCAGGTTCAAAATCTCGTATTCAGAAAAAGGTTTCTCACCCCCCTTCCTTTTGCAGATATCCAGCACGTCCTCTGCTACTCCAGTAGTGGTGAACGTCACGTCAAAGCTCCTCTCCAATGCGTTGCTCTGTAGGCAGTAAACGTTCTCCACCTTCAGCTTGAGCTGGCCCATCAATATGCTCCGTCCAAATGCCTCGCGCTGCAACATGGTAAATGACGCCTTCCTCCATCGGAACCTCACTGTATTGCGTAATCCAGCCCTTGGCAGTGTTTGCCCGGACGTGGAAGCCATCACGGATGCGTTTTCAGCCCGAGAAAACGCTCCCGGCCTCCACGTTGAAGAATCCTTCCAAAAAAAACTTTTTTTTTTTTTTTTTTTTTCGCTAAGTCTCGATCTGTGTCTCAACTTGATCTTAGCCAAAAGGCCGAGAAGCGATAACCCTCAAACTGACTGCTGTGAAGTCCGCTTCCTAGGCTAACGACATTCCCATCCGGTCTGATACCCACTTAGTCATCACCATATACCCACTTGGGCATTAGCATAACAATGACCTCTGTGACCTCTCTAAGGACCCATTGGCAGATGCTTACAGCACCGTGGAGTATGCAAGCTTGCAGATCTGCTATTTTCATAACATTTCAAAAATGACAAAAGTGGCCCATCCACATGCATGCTTGTAGGTAGCCATTTTCAACAACTTCCGTTGGTCGCAGAGGCTCGGGATTGCCACCGTTGGAAAGCTCGCACCTGAGATAGGGGGGGGGGGGGAGTGGAG
>NC_136809.1:61873337-61878337 GCF_951216825.1 Electrona antarctica | reverse complement strand
ATTTGAACCACCAACCTCTTGGTTTACGGCCAAGCACACTAGTCCACTGGGCCAAACAGGCTGTTGAGTGTTGAAGCAAAAGTGTGTGCATTGCAAATGGATTTGGAGTCCCAGGGGCGCGGCCGCTGTGCGCCCGTAGCCAATGGTGAAGATTCCAGGGGGGTGCTTAAGAGTGGGTACCCGGGTTCGGATGGAGAGCCGGGTTGTGGGTTTAGCTGGCTTCGGGCCTGGCACCCCGGTGGGGGCCCAAGGCTCCCTGGGTCCGCGTGGAGAGCCGGGCAAACCGGCTTTCTGCTGTCCACACTTAGTAGATTTTTACACTCGTACCCCGGAAGTCACGTTAGAGGCTGGCCCATGCCACCCCCTCCCCCGTGGGTTACCCGGGTCCGGGTGGAGAGCCGGGTTCCCACTTTAGCCGAGTTCTGAGTGGGCACCCCGGCAGGGTGACAAGGCTCCCAGGGGCCGCGTGGAGAGCCGGGCAAAACGCCACATTGTGTGTCTTTCACGCTTTTCATGCTTTTCCACGCTTTGAAGATTTTTCACTTGCACTCCGGAATTCATGTACTCCTTCCGTCCCCCTCCCCCTCGGCCGCACCCCCGCCAACAAGTTCGTGCTGCACATGATCTGGTGTTTTGTCATTCAGTCTGCCGACATGAAAAAGCTTACAGCACCTGGTATTCCCAGGCAGTCTCCCATCCAAGTACTGACCAGGCCCTACCCTGCTTAGCTTCCGAGATCGGACGAGATCGGGCGTGTTCAGGGTGGTATGGCCGTAAGCGACAGCAGAGGAGGCCGGCACGGCTCATGTACACAGCAGATGGCTTTGGCCAATGGCTTTCATGAAAAAGCTTACGGCACCTGGTATTCCCAGGCAGTCTCCCATCCAAGTACTGACCAGGCCCTACCCTGCTTAGCTTCCGAGATCGGACGAGATCGGGCGTGTTCAGGGTGGTATGGCCGTAAGCGGCAGCAGAGGAGGCCGGCACGGCTCATGTACATAGCAGATGGCTTTGGCCAATGGCTTTCATGAAAAAGCTTACGGCACCTGGTATTCCCAGGCAGTCTCCCATCCAAGTACTGACCAGGCCCTACCCTGCTTAGCTTCCGAGATCGGACGAGATCGGGCGTGTTCAGGGTCGTATGGCCGTAAGCGACAGCTGAGAAGGCCGGCACGGCTCATGTACACAGCAGATGGCTTTGGCCAATGCCTTTCATGAAAAGGCTTACGGCACCTGGTATTCCCAGGCAGTCTCCCATCCAAGTACTGACCAGGCCCTACCCTGCTTAGCTTCCGAGATCGGACGAGATCGGGCGTGTTCAGGGTGGTATGGCCGTAAGCGACAGCAGAGGTGGCCGGCACGGCTCATGTACACAGCAGATGGCTTTGGCCAATGCCTTTCATGAAAAAGCTTACGGCACCTGGTATTCCCAGGCAGTCTCCCATCCAAGTACTGACCAGGCCCTACCCTGCTTAGCTTCCGAGATCGGACGAGATCGGGCGTGTTCAGGGTGGTATGGCCGTAAGCGACAGCAGAGGTGGCCGGCACGGCTCATGTACACAGCAGATGGCTTTGGCCAATGCCTTTCATGAAAAAGCTTACGGCACCTGGTATTCCCAGGCAGTCTCCCATCCAAGTACTGACCAGGCCCTACCCTGCTTAGCTTCCGAGATCGGACGAGATCGGGCGTGTTCAGGGTGGTATGGCCGTAAGCGACAGCAGAGGTGGCCGGCACGGCTCATGTACACAGCAGATGGCTTTGGCCAATGCCTTTCATGAAAATGCTTACGGCACCTGGTATTCCCAGGCAGTCTCCCATCCAAGTACTGACCAGGCCCTACCCTGCTTAGCTTCCGAGATCGGACGAGATCGGGCGTGTTCAGGGTGGTATGGCCGTAAGCGACAGCAGAGGTGGCCGGCACGGCTCATGTACACAGCAGATGGCTTTGGCCAATGCCTTTCATGAAAAAGCTTACGGCACCTGGTATTCCCAGGCAGTCTCCCATCCAAGTACTGACCAGGCCCTACCCTGCTTAGCTTCCGAGATCGGACGAGATCGGGCGTGTTCAGGGTGGTATGGCCGTAAGCGACAGCAGAGTTGGCCGGCACGGCTCATGTACACAGCAGATGGCTTTGGCCAAAGCCTTTCATGAAAAAGCGTACGGCACCTGGTATTCCCAGGCAGTCTCCCATCCAAGTACTGACCAGGCCCTATCCTGCTTAGCTTCCGAGATCGGACGAGATCCGGCGTGTTCAGGGTGGTATGGCCGTAAGCGACAGCAGAAGTGGCCGGTACGGCTCATGTACAGTAGATGACAGTACATTTCTTTAACCATAGAAACATGGTTAAAACAATATGCGTCAGCCACATCTCTATTTATTACAAACAGGCCGTTTTTTTTTTCTCCATTCAACAAGGCGGAAGAAAGTGCACCGTTCCCGGCGGCACTGCAATGCCGGGTCGATGCGTGGAGTGAACGGAGCAAGCCCCTTTTTCAACTCCTGAGTCAAAAAATCCGTTTAATATTTAGTCCCCATATAGGGGACAGATCAGATATTAAACTGATAAGAACAGATACTACACTTGATCTTAGCCAAAAGGCCGAGAAGCGATAACCCTCAAACTGACTGCTGTGAAGTCCGCTTCCTAGGCTAACGACATTCCCATCCGGTCTGATACCCACTTAGTCATCACCATATACCCACTTGGGCATTAGCATAACAATGACCTCTGTGACCTCTCTAAGGACCCATTGGCAGATGCTTACAGCACCGTGGAGTATGCAAGCTTGCAGATCTGCTATTTTCATAACATTTCAAAAATGACAAAAGTGGCCCATCCACATGCATGCTTGTAGGTAGCCATTTTCAACAACTTCCGTTGGTCGCAGAGGCTCGGGATTGCCACCGTTGGAAAGCTCGCACCTGAGATAGGGGGGGGGGGGGGGGGGGGGGAGTGGAGGTGCATGGGCGTCGGTAGTGGGGGTGGGGTAGGCGTTGTTAAAATGTTTAAAAAGTGGAAAAACTGGGACGCTTTGGAGAAGCACAAGGGGGCGCTGCTGTGCAGCAAGCCCTCGGCCGTGCCCCGCCCACATTGGGGGCGTTGTTTTAAAATGTGGGTGTGGCCTATCAGAGCGTAGAACAACTCTGGTCTCTCTTCATGACGGATACAAAACTATATGTTGTGTTTGGCCCTACCTCTGGTAGGGGTTTATCAATTGTCTGGGGCCATTGTCACTTGCTCCGCGAGTGGGAATCGAACTCACAGCCCTCCGCATTAGAGTCAGTTGCATTGACCACTAGTCCATTGCCCGCCCTCCAACCTGAACAGATCAGGATTCTATATAAAGGGATATTAGCTGGGTTTAAATAGAGCTTGAATGTTTAAACAGTACTGGTCGGGATCCTGTTAAAAACGGCATCGTCCCAGAGGTGGATTTGAACCACCAACCTCTTGGTTTACGGCCAAGCACACTAGTCCACTGGGCCAAACAGGCTGTCGAGTGTTGAAGCAAAAGTGTGTGCATTGCCAATGGATTTGGAGTCCCAGGGGCGCGGCCGCTGTGCGCCCGTAGCCAATGGTGAAGATTCCAGGGGGGTGCTTAAGAGTGGGTACCCGGGTTCGGATGGAGAGCCGGGTTGTGGGTTTAGCTGGCTTCGGGCCTGGCACCCCGGTGGGGGCCCAAGGCTCCCTGGGTCCGCGTGGAGAGCCGGGCAAACCGGCTTTCTGCTGTCCACACTTAGTAGATTTTTACACTCGTACCCCGGAAGTCACGTTAGAGGCTGGCCCATGCCACCCCCTCCCCCGTGGGTTACCCGGGTCCGGGTGGAGAGCCGGGTTCCCACTTTAGCCGAGTTCTGAGTGGGCACCCCGGCAGGGTGACAAGGCTCCCAGGGGCCGCGTGGAGAGCCGGGCAAAACGCCACATTGTGTGTCTTTCACGCTTTTCATGCTTTTCCACGCTTTGAAGATTTTTCACTTGCACTCCGGAATTCATGTACTCCTTCCGTCCCCCTCCCCCTCGGCCGCACCCCCGCCAACAAGTTCGTGCTGCACATGATCTGGTGTTTTGTCATTCAGTCTGCCGACATGAAAAAGCTTACAGCACCTGGTATTCCCAGGCAGTCTCCCATCCAAGTACTGACCAGGCCCTACCCTGCTTAGCTTCCGAGATCGGACGAGATCGGGCGTGTTCAGGGTGGTATGGCCGTAAGCGACAGCAGAGGAGGCCGGCACGGCTCATGTACACAGCAGATGGCTTTGGCCAATGGCTTTCATGAAAAAGCTTACGGCACCTGGTATTCCCAGGCAGTCTCCCATCCAAGTACTGACCAGGCCCTACCCTGCTTAGCTTCCGAGATCGGACGAGATCGGGCGTGTTCAGGGTGGTATGGCCGTAAGCGGCAGCAGAGGAGGCCGGCACGGCTCATGTACATAGCAGATGGCTTTGGCCAATGGCTTTCATGAAAAAGCTTACGGCACCTGGTATTCCCAGGCAGTCTCCCATCCAAGTACTGACCAGGCCCTACCCTGCTTAGCTTCCGAGATCGGACGAGATCGGGCGTGTTCAGGGTGGTATGGCCGTAAGCGACAGCTGAGAAGGCCGGCACGGCTCATGTACACAGCAGATGGCTTTGGCCAATGCCTTTCATGAAAAGGCTTACGGCACCTGGTATTCCCAGGCAGTCTCCCATCCAAGTACTGACCAGGCCCTACCCTGCTTAGCTTCCGAGATCGGACGAGATCGGGCGTGTTCAGGGTGGTATGGCCGTAAGCGACAGCAGAGGTGGCCGGCACGGCTCATGTACACAGCAGATGGCTTTGGCCAATGCCTTTCATGAAAAAGCTTACGGCACCTGGTATTCCCAGGCAGTCTCCCATCCAAGTACTGACCAGGCCCTACCCTGCTTAGCTTCCGAGATCGGACGAGATCGGGCGTGTTCAGGGTGGTATGGCCGTAAGCGACAGCAGAGTTGGCCGGCACGGCTCATGTACACAGC
>NC_136809.1:61828337-61830837 GCF_951216825.1 Electrona antarctica | reverse complement strand
GGTAGGGGTTTATCAATTGTCTGGGGCCATTGTCACTTGCTCCGCGAGTGGGAATCGAACTCACAGCCCTCCGCATTAGAGTCAGTTGCATTGACCACTAGTCCATTGCCCGCCCTCCACCCTGAACAGATCAGGATTCTATATAAAGGGATATTAGCTGGGTTTAAATAGAGCTTGAATGTTTAAACAGTACTGGTCGGGATCCTGTTAAAAACGGCATCGACCAAGAGGTGGATTTGAACCACCAACCTCTTGGTTTACGGCCAAGCACACTAGTCCACTGGGCCAAACAGGCTGTCGAGTGTTGAAGCAAAAGTGTGTGCATTGCCAATGGATTTGGAGTCCCAGGGGCGCGGCCGCTGTGCGCCCGTAGCCAATGGTGAAGATTCCAGGGGGGTGCTTAAGAGTGGGTACCCGGGTTCGGATGGAGAGCCGGGTTGTGGGTTTAGCTGGCTTCGGGCCTGGCACCCCGGTGGGGGCCCAAGGCTCCCTGGGTCCGCGTGGAGAGCCGGGCAAACCGGCTTTCTGCTGTCCACACTTAGTAGATTTTTACACTCGTACCCCGGAAGTCACGTTAGAGGCTGGCCCATGCCACCCCCTCCCCCGTGGGTTACCCGGGTCCGGGTGGAGAGCCGGGTTCCCACTTTAGCCGAGTTCTGAGTGGGCACCCCGGCAGGGTGACAAGGCTCCCAGGGGCCGCGTGGAGAGCCGGGCAAAACGCCACATTGTGTGTCTTTCACGCTTTTCATGCTTTTCCACGCTTTGAAGATTTTTCACTTGCACTCCGGAATTCATGTACTCCTTCCGTCCCCCTCCCCCTCGGCCGCACCCCCGCCAACAAGTTCGTGCTGCACATGATCTGGTGTTTTGTCATTCAGTCTGCCGACATGAAAAAGCTTACAGCACCTGGTATTCCCAGGCAGTCTCCCATCCAAGTACTGACCAGCCCTACCCTGCTTAGCTTCCGAGATCGGACGAGATCGGGCGTGTTCAGGGTGGTATGGCCGTAAGCGACAGCAGAGGAGGCCGGCACGGCTCATGTACACAGCAGATGGCTTTGGCCAATGGCTTTCATGAAAAAGCTTACGGCACCTGGTATTCCCAGGCAGTCTCCCATCCAAGTACTGACCAGGCCCTACCCTGCTTAGCTTCCGAGATCGGACGAGATCGGGCGTGTTCAGGGTGGTATGGCCGTAAGCGACAGCAGAGGTGGCCGGCACGGCTCATGTACACAGCAGATGGCTTTGGCCAATGCCTTTCATGAAAATGCTTACGGCACCTGGTATTCCCAGGCAGTCTCCCATCCAAGTACTGACCAGGCCCTACCCTGCTTAGCTTCCGAGATCGGACGAGATCGGGCGTGTTCAGGGTGGTATGGCCGTAAGCGACAGCAGAGGTGGCCGGCACGGCTCATGTACACAGCAGATGGCTTTGGCCAATGCCTTTCATGAAAAAGCTTACGGCACCTGGTATTCCCAGGCAGTCTCCCATCCAAGTACTGACCAGGCGCTACCCTGCTTAGCTTCCGAGATCGGACGAGATCGGGCGTGTTCAGGGTGGTATGGCCGTAAGCGACAGCAGAGTTGGCCGGCACGGCTCATGTACACAGCAGATGGCTTTGGCCAAAGCCTTTCATGAAAAAGCGTACGGCACCTGGTATTCCCAGGCAGTCTCCCATCCAAGTACTGACCAGGCCCTATCCTGCTTAGCTTCCGAGATCGGACGAGATCCGGCGTGTTCAGGGTGGTATGGCCGTAAGCGACAGCAGAAGTGGCCGGTACGGCTCATGTACAGTAGATGACAGTACATTTCTTTAACCATAGAAACATGGTTAAAACAATATGCGTCAGCCACATCTCTATTTATTACAAACAGGCCGTTTTTTTTTTTCCATTCAACAAGGCGGAAGAAAGTGCACCGTTCCCGGCGGCACTGCAATGCCGGGTCGATGCGTGGAGTGAACGGAGCAAGCCCCTTTTTCAACTCCTGAGTCAAAAAATCCGTTTAATATTTAGTCCCCATATAGGGGACATATCAGATATTAAACTGATAAGAACAGATACTACACTTGATCTTAGCCAAAAGGCCGAGAAGCGATAACCCTCAAACTGACTGCTGTGAAGTCCGCTTCCTAGGCTAACGACATTCCCATCCGGTCTGATACCAACTTAGTCATCACCATATACCCACTTGGGCATTAGCATAACAATGACCTCTGTGACCTCTCTAAGGACCCATTGGCAGATGCTTACAGCACCGTGGAGTATGCAAGCTTGCAGATCTGCTATTTTCATAACATTTCAAAAATGACAAAAGTGGCCCATCCACATGCATGCTTGTAGGTAGCCATTTTCAACAACTTCCGTTGGTCGCAGAGGCTCGGGATTGCCACCGTTGGAAAGCTCGCACCTGAGATAGGGGGGGGGGGGGGGGGGGAGTGGAGGTGCATGGGCGTCGGTAGTGGGGGTGGGGTAGGCGTTGTTAAAATGTTTAAAAAGTG
>NC_136809.1:61808337-61813337 GCF_951216825.1 Electrona antarctica | reverse complement strand
ATCGACCAAGAGGTGGATTTGAACCACCAACCTCTTGGTTTACGGCCAAGCACACTAGTCCACTGGGCCAAACAGGCTGTCGAGTGTTGAAGCAAAAGTGTGTGCATTGCCAATGGATTTGGAGTCCCAGGGGCGCGGCCGCTGTGCGCCCGTAGCCAATGGTGAAGATTCCAGGGGGGTGCTTAAGAGTGGGTACCCGGGTTCGGATGGAGAGCCGGGTTGTGGGTTTAGCTGGCTTCGGGCCTGGCACCCCGGTGGGGGCCCAAGGCTCCCTGGGTCCGCGTGGAGAGCCGGGCAAACCGGCTTTCTGCTGTCCACACTTAGTAGATTTTTACACTCGTACCCCGGAAGTCACGTTAGAGGCTGGCCCATGCCACCCCCTCCCCCGTGGGTTACCCGGGTCCGGGTGGAGAGCCGGGTTCCCACTTTAGCCGAGTTCTGAGTGGGCACCCCGGCAGGGTGACAAGGCTCCCAGGGGCCGCGTGGAGAGCCGGGCAAAACGCCACATTGTGTGTCTTTCACGCTTTTCATGCTTTTCCACGCTTTGAAGATTTTTCACTTGCACTCCGGAATTCATGTACTCCTTCCGTCCCCCTCCCCCTCGGCCGCACCCCCGCCAACAAGTTCGTGCTGCACATGATCTGGTGTTTTGTCATTCAGTCTGCCGACATGAAAAAGCTTACAGCACCTGGTATTCCCAGGCAGTCTCCCATCCAAGTACTGACCAGGCCCTACCCTGCTTAGCTTCCGAGATCGGACGAGATCGGGCGTGTTCAGGGTGGTATGGCCGTAAGCGACAGCAGAGGAGGCCGGCACGGCTCATGTACACAGCAGATGGCTTTGGCCAATGGCTTTCATGAAAAAGCTTACGGCACCTGGTATTCCCAGGCAGTCTCCCATCCAAGTACTGACCAGGCCCTACCCTGCTTAGCTTCCGAGATCGGACGAGATCGGGCGTGTTCAGGGTGGTATGGCCGTAAGCGACAGCAGAGGTGGCCGGCACGGCTCATGTACACAGCAGATGGCTTTGGCCAATGCCTTTCATGAAAATGCTTACGGCACCTGGTATTCCCAGGCAGTCTCCCATCCAAGTACTGACCAGGCCCTACCCTGCTTAGCTTCCGAGATCGGACGAGATCGGGCGTGTTCAGGGTGGTATGGCCGTAAGCGACAGCAGAGGTGGCCGGCACGGCTCATGTACACAGCAGATGGCTTTGGCCAATGCCTTTCATGAAAAAGCTTACGGCACCTGGTATTCCCAGGCAGTCTCCCATCCAAGTACTGACCAGGCCCTACCCTGCTTAGCTTCCGAGATCGGACGAGATCGGGCGTGTTCAGGGTGGTATGGCCGTAAGCGACAGCAGAGTTGGCCGGCACGGCTCATGTACACAGCAGATGGCTTTGGCCAAAGCCTTTCATGAAAAAGCGTACGGCACCTGGTATTCCCAGGCAGTCTCCCATCCAAGTACTGACCAGGCCCTATCCTGCTTAGCTTCCGAGATCGGACGAGATCCGGCGTGTTCAGGGTGGTATGGCCGTAAGCGACAGCAGAAGTGGCCGGTACGGCTCATGTACAGTAGATGACAGTACATTTCTTTAACCATAGAAACATGGTTAAAACAATATGCGTCAGCCACATCTCTATTTATTACAAACAGGCCGTTTTTTTTTTTCCATTCAACAAGGCGGAAGAAAGTGCACCGTTCCCGGCGGCACTGCAATGCCGGGTCGATGCGTGGAGTGAACGGAGCAAGCCCCTTTTTCAACTCCTGAGTCAAAAAATCCGTTTAATATTTAGTCCCCATATAGGGGACATATCAGATATTAAACTGATAAGAACAGATACTACACTTGATCTTAGCCAAAAGGCCGAGAAGCGATAACCCTCAAACTGACTGCTGTGAAGTCCGCTTCCTAGGCTAACGACATTCCCATCCGGTCTGATACCCACTTAGTCATCACCATATACCCACTTGGGCATTAGCATAACAATGACCTCTGTGACCTCTCTAAGGACCCATTGGCAGATGCTTACAGCACCGTGGAGTATGCAAGCTTGCAGATCTGCTATTTTCATAACATTTCAAAAATGACAAAAGTGGCCCATCCACATGCATGCTTGTAGGTAGCCATTTTCAACAACTTCCGTTGGTCGCAGAGGCTCGGGATTGCCACCGTTGGAAAGCTCGCACCTGAGATAGGGGGGGGGGGGGGGGAGTGGAGGTGCATGGGCGTCGGTAGTGGGGGTGGGGTAGGCGTTGTTAAAATGTTTAAAAAGTGGAAAAACTGGGACGCTTTGGAGAAGCACAAGGGGGCGCTGCTGTGCAGCAAGCCCTCGGCCGTGCCCCGCCCACATTGGGGGCGTTGTTTTAAAATGTGGGTGTGGCCTATCAGAGCGTAGAACAACTCTGGTCTCTCTTCATGACGGATACAAAACTATATGTTGTGTTTGGCCCTACCTCTGGTAGGGGTTTATCAATTGTCTGGGGCCATTGTCACTTGCTCCGCGAGTGGGAATCGAACTCACAGCCCTCCGCATTAGAGTCAGTTGCATTGACCACTAGTCCATTGCCCGCCCTCCACCCTGAACAGATCAGGATTCTATATAAAGGGATATTAGCTGGGTTTAAATAGAGCTTGAATGTTTAAACAGTACTGGTCGGGATCCTGTTAAAAACGGCATCGACCAAGAGGTGGATTTGAACCACCAACCTCTTGGTTTACGGCCAAGCACACTAGTCCACTGGGCCAAACAGGCTGTCGAGTGTTGAAGCAAAAGTGTGTGCATTGCCAATGGATTTGGAGTCCCAGGGGCGCGGCCGCTGTGCGCCCGTAGCCAATGGTGAAGATTCCAGGGGGGTGCTTAAGAGTGGGTACCCGGGTTCGGATGGAGAGCCGGGTTGTGGGTTTAGCTGGCTTCGGGCCTGGCACCCCGGTGGGGGCCCAAGGCTCCCTGGGTCCGCGTGGAGAGCCGGGCAAACCGGCTTTCTGCTGTCCACACTTAGTAGATTTTTACACTCGTACCCCGGAAGTCACGTTAGAGGCTGGCCCATGCCACCCCCTCCCCCGTGGGTTACCCGGGTCCGGGTGGAGAGCCGGGTTCCCACTTTAGCCGAGTTCTGAGTGGGCACCCCGGCAGGGTGACAAGGCTCCCAGGGGCCGCGTGGAGAGCCGGGCAAAACGCCACATTGTGTGTCTTTCACGCTTTTCATGCTTTTCCACGCTTTGAAGATTTTTCACTTGCACTCCGGAATTCATGTACTCCTTCCGTCCCCCTCCCCCTCGGCCGCACCCCCGCCAACAAGTTCGTGCTGCACATGATCTGGTGTTTTGTCATTCAGTCTGCCGACATGAAAAAGCTTACAGCACCTGGTATTCCCAGGCAGTCTCCCATCCAAGTACTGACCAGGCCCTACCCTGCTTAGCTTCCGAGATCGGACGAGATCGGGCGTGTTCAGGGTGGTATGGCCGTAAGCGACAGCAGAGGAGGCCGGCACGGCTCATGTACACAGCAGATGGCTTTGGCCAATGGCTTTCATGAAAAAGCTTACGGCACCTGGTATTCCCAGGCAGTCTCCCATCCAAGTACTGACCAGGCCCTACCCTGCTTAGCTTCCGAGATCGGACGAGATCGGGCGTGTTCAGGGTGGTATGGCCGTAAGCGACAGCAGAGGTGGCCGGCACGGCTCATGTACACAGCAGATGGCTTTGGCCAATGCCTTTCATGAAAATGCTTACGGCACCTGGTATTCCCAGGCAGTCTCCCATCCAAGTACTGACCAGGCCCTACCCTGCTTAGCTTCCGAGATCGGACGAGATCGGGCGTGTTCAGGTTGGTATGGCCGTAAGCGACAGCAGAGGTGGCCGGCACGGCTCATGTACACAGCAGATGGCTTTGGCCAATGCCTTTCATGAAAAAGCTTACGGCACCTGGTATTCCCAGGCAGTCTCCCATCCAAGTACTGACCAGGCCCTATCCTGCTTAGCTTCCGAGATCGGACGAGATCCGGCGTGTTCAGGGTGGTATGGCCGTAAGCGACAGCAGAAGTGGCCGGTACGGCTCATGTACAGTAGATGACAGTACATTTCTTTAACCATAGAAACATGGTTAAAACAATATGCGTCAGCCACATCTCTATTTATTACAAACAGGCCGTTTTTTTTTTTCCATTCAACAAGGCGGAAGAAAGTGCACCGTTCCCGGCGGCACTGCAATGCCGGGTCGATGCGTGGAGTGAACGGAGCAAGCCCCTTTTTCAACTCCTGAGTCAAAAAATCCGTTTAATATTTAGTCCCCATATAGGGGACATATCAGATATTAAACTGATAAGAACAGATACTACACTTGATCTTAGCCAAAAGGCCGAGAAGCGATAACCCTCAAACTGACTGCTGTGAAGTCCGCTTCCTAGGCTAACGACATTCCCATCCGGTCTGATACCCACTTAGTCATCACCATATACCCACTTGGGCATTAGCATAACAATGACCTCTGTGACCTCTCTAAGGACCCATTGGCAGATGCTTACAGCACCGTGGAGTATGCAAGCTTGCAGATCTGCTATTTTCATAACATTTCAAAAATGACAAAAGTGGCCCATCCACATGCATGCTTGTAGGTAGCCATTTTCAACAACTTCCGTTGGTCGCAGAGGCTCGGGATTGCCACCGTTGGAAAGCTCGCACCTGAGATAGGGGGGGGGGGGGGGGAGTGGAGGTGCATGGGCGTCGGTAGTGGGGGTGGGGTAGGCGTTGTTAAAATGTTTAAAAAGTGGAAAAACTGGGACGCTTTGGAGAAGCACAAGGGGGCGCTGCTGTGCAGCAAGCCCTCGGCCGTGCCCCGCCCACATTGGGGGCGTTGTTTTAAAATGTGGGTGTGGCCTATCAGAGCGTAGAACAACTCTGGTCTCTCTTCATGACGGATACAAAACTATATGTTGTGTTTGGCCCTACCTCTGGTAGGGGTTTATCAATTGTCTGGGGCCATTGTCACTTGCTCC
>NC_136809.1:61803337-61805837 GCF_951216825.1 Electrona antarctica | reverse complement strand
CCGCCCACATTGGGGGCGTTGTTTTAAAATGTGGGTGTGGCCTATCAGAGCGTAGAACAACTCTGGTCTCTCTTCATGACGGATACAAAACTATATGTTGTGTTTGGCCCTACCTCTGGTAGGGGTTTATCAATTGTCTGGGGCCATTGTCACTTGCTCCGCGAGTGGGAATCGAACTCACAGCCCTCCGCATTAGAGTCAGTTGCATTGACCACTAGTCCATTGCCCGCCCTCCACCCTGAACAGATCAGGATTCTATATAAAGGGATATTAGCTGGGTTTAAATAGAGCTTGAATGTTTAAACAGTACTGGTCGGGATCCTGTTAAAAACGGCATCGACCAAGAGGTGGATTTGAACCACCAACCTCTTGGTTTACGGCCAAGCACACTAGTCCACTGGGCCAAACAGGCTGTCGAGTGTTGAAGCAAAAGTGTGTGCATTGCCAATGGATTTGGAGTCCCAGGGGCGCGGCCGCTGTGCGCCCGTAGCCAATGGTGAAGATTCCAGGGGGGTGCTTAAGAGTGGGTACCCGGGTTCGGATGGAGAGCCGGGTTGTGGGTTTAGCTGGCTTCGGGCCTGGCACCCCGGTGGGGGCCCAAGGCTCCCTGGGTCCGCGTGGAGAGCCGGGCAAACCGGCTTTCTGCTGTCCACACTTAGTAGATTTTTACACTCGTACCCCGGAAGTCACGTTAGAGGCTGGCCCATGCCACCCCCTCCCCCGTGGGTTACCCGGGTCCGGGTGGAGAGCCGGGTTCCCACTTTAGCCGAGTTCTGAGTGGGCACCCCGGCAGGGTGACAAGGCTCCCAGGGGCCGCGTGGAGAGCCGGGCAAAACGCCACATTGTGTGTCTTTCACGCTTTTCATGCTTTTCCACGCTTTGAAGATTTTTCACTTGCACTCCGGAATTCATGTACTCCTTCCGTCCCCCTCCCCCTCGGCCGCACCCCCGCCAACAAGTTCGTGCTGCACATGATCTGGTGTTTTGTCATTCAGTCTGCCGACATGAAAAAGCTTACAGCACCTGGTATTCCCAGGCAGTCTCCCATCCAAGTACTGACCAGGCCCTACCCTGCTTAGCTTCCGAGATCGGACGAGATCGGGCGTGTTCAGGGTGGTATGGCCGTAAGCGACAGCAGAGGAGGCCGGCACGGCTCATGTACACAGCAGATGGCTTTGGCCAATGGCTTTCATGAAAAAGCTTACGGCACCTGGTATTCCCAGGCAGTCTCCCATCCAAGTACTGACCAGGCCCTACCCTGCTTAGCTTCCGAGATCGGACGAGATCGGGCGTGTTCAGGGTGGTATGGCCGTAAGCGACAGCAGAGGTGGCCGGCACGGCTCATGTACACAGCAGATGGCTTTGGCCAATGCCTTTCATGAAAATGCTTACGGCACCTGGTATTCCCAGGCAGTCTCCCATCCAAGTACTGACCAGGCCCTACCCTGCTTAGCTTCCGAGATCGGACGAGATCGGGCGTGTTCAGGTTGGTATGGCCGTAAGCGACAGCAGAGGTGGCCGGCACGGCTCATGTACACAGCAGATGGCTTTGGCCAATGCCTTTCATGAAAAAGCTTACGGCACCTGGTATTCCCAGGCAGTCTCCCATCCAAGTACTGACCAGGCCCTATCCTGCTTAGCTTCCGAGATCGGACGAGATCCGGCGTGTTCAGGGTGGTATGGCCGTAAGCGACAGCAGAAGTGGCCGGTACGGCTCATGTACAGTAGATGACAGTACATTTCTTTAACCATAGAAACATGGTTAAAACAATATGCGTCAGCCACATCTCTATTTATTACAAACAGGCCGTTTTTTTTTTTCCATTCAACAAGGCGGAAGAAAGTGCACCGGTCCCGGCGGCACTGCAATGCCGGGTCGATGCGTGGAGTGAACGGAGCAAGCCCCTTTTTCAACTCCTGAGTCAAAAAATCCGTTTAATATTTAGTCCCCATATAGGGGACATATCAGATATTAAACTGATAAGAACAGATACTACACTTGATCTTAGCCAAAAGGCCGAGAAGCGATAACCCTCAAACTGACTGCTGTGAAGTCCGCTTCCTAGGCTAACGACATTCCCATCCGGTCTGATACCCACTTAGTCATCACCATATACCCACTTGGGCATTAGCATAACAATGACCTCTGTGACCTCTCTAAGGACCCATTGGCAGATGCTTACAGCACCGTGGAGTATGCAAGCTTGCAGATCTGCTATTTTCATAACATTTCAAAAATGACAAAAGTGGCCCATCCACATGCATGCTTGTAGGTAGCCATTTTCAACAACTTCCGTTGGTCGCAGAGGCTCGGGATTGCCACCGTTGGAAAGCTCGCACCTGAGATAGGGGGGGGGGGGGGGGAGTGGAGGTGCATGGGCGTCGGTAGTGGGGGTGGGGTAGGCGTTGTTAAAATGTTTAAAAAGTGGAAAAACTGGGACGCTTTGGAGAAGCACAAGGGGGCGCTGCTGTGCAGCAAGCCCTCGGCCGTGCCCCGCCC
>NC_136809.1:61795837-61800837 GCF_951216825.1 Electrona antarctica | reverse complement strand
CCACCGTTGGAAAGCTCGCACCTGAGATAGGGGGGGGGGGGGGGGGAGTGGAGGTGCATGGGCGTCGGTAGTGGGGGTGGGGTAGGCGTTGTTAAAATGTTTAAAAAGTGGAAAAACTGGGACGCTTTGGAGAAGCACAAGGGGGCGCTGCTGTGCAGCAAGCCCTCGGCCGTGCCCCGCCCACATTGGGGGCGTTGTTTTAAAATGTGGGTGTGGCCTATCAGAGCGTAGAACAACTCTGGTCTCTCTTCATGACGGATACAAAACTATATGTTGTGTTTGGCCCTACCTCTGGTAGGGGTTTATCAATTGTCTGGGGCCATTGTCACTTGCTCCGCGAGTGGGAATCGAACTCACAGCCCTCCGCATTAGAGTCAGTTGCATTGACCACTAGTCCATTGCCCGCCCTCCACCCTGAACAGATCAGGATTCTATATAAAGGGATATTAGCTGGGTTTAAATAGAGCTTGAATGTTTAAACAGTACTGGTCGGGATCCTGTTAAAAACGGCATCGACCAAGAGGTGGATTTGAACCACCAACCTCTTGGTTTACGGCCAAGCACACTAGTCCACTGGGCCAAACAGGCTGTCGAGTGTTGAAGCAAAAGTGTGTGCATTGCCAATGGATTTGGAGTCCCAGGGGCGCGGCCGCTGTGCGCCCGTAGCCAATGGTGAAGATTCCAGGGGGGTGCTTAAGAGTGGGTACCCGGGTTCGGATGGAGAGCCGGGTTGTGGGTTTAGCTGGCTTCGGGCCTGGCACCCCGGTGGGGGCCCAAGGCTCCCTGGGTCCGCGTGGAGAGCCGGGCAAACCGGCTTTCTGCTGTCCACACTTAGTAGATTTTTACACTCGTACCCCGGAAGTCACGTTAGAGGCTGGCCCATGCCACCCCCTCCCCCGTGGGTTACCCGGGTCCGGGTGGAGAGCCGGGTTCCCACTTTAGCCGAGTTCTGAGTGGGCACCCCGGCAGGGTGACAAGGCTCCCAGGGGCCGCGTGGAGAGCCGGGCAAAACGCCACATTGTGTGTCTTTCACGCTTTTCATGCTTTTCCACGCTTTGAAGATTTTTCACTTGCACTCCGGAATTCATGTACTCCTTCCGTCCCCCTCCCCCTCGGCCGCACCCCCGCCAACAAGTTCGTGCTGCACATGATCTGGTGTTTTGTCATTCAGTCTGCCGACATGAAAAAGCTTACAGCACCTGGTATTCCCAGGCAGTCTCCCATCCAAGTACTGACCAGGCCCTACCCTGCTTAGCTTCCGAGATCGGACGAGATCGGGCGTGTTCAGGGTGGTATGGCCGTAAGCGACAGCTGAGGAGGCCGGCACGGCTCATGTACACAGCAGATGGCTTTGGCCAATGGCTTTCATGAAAAAGCTTACGGCACCTGGTATTCCCAGGCAGTCTCCCATCCAAGTACTGACCAGGCCCTACCCTGCTTAGCTTCCGAGATCGGACGAGATCGGGCGTGTTCAGGGTGGTATGGCCGTAAGCGACAGCAGAGGTGGCCGGCACGGCTCATGTACACAGCAGATGGCTTTGGCCAATGCCTTTCATGAAAATGCTTACGGCACCTGGTATTCCCAGGCAGTCTCCCATCCAAGTACTGACCAGGCCCTACCCTGCTTAGCTTCCGAGATCGGACGAGATCGGGCGTGTTCAGGGTGGTATGGCCGTAAGCGACAGCAGAGGTGGCCGGCACGGCTCATGTACACAGCAGATGGCTTTGGCCAATGCCTTTCATGAAAAAGCTTACGGCACCTGGTATTCCCAGGCAGTCTCCCATCCAAGTACTGACCAGGCCCTACCCTGCTTAGCTTCCGAGATCGGACGAGATCGGGCGTGTTCAGGGTGGTATGGCCGTAAGCGACAGCAGAGTTGGCCGGCACGGCTCATGTACACAGCAGATGGCTTTGGCCAAAGCCTTTCATGAAAAAGCGTACGGCACCTGGTATTCCCAGGCAGTCTCCCATCCAAGTACTGACCAGGCCCTATCCTGCTTAGCTTCCGAGATCGGACGAGATCCGGCGTGTTCAGGGTGGTATGGCCGTAAGCGACAGCAGAAGTGGCCGGTACGGCTCATGTACAGTAGATGACAGTACATTTCTTTAACCATAGAAACATGGTTAAAACAATATGCGTCAGCCACATCTCTATTTATTACAAACAGGCCGTTTTTTTTTTTCCATTCAACAAGGCGGAAGAAAGTGCACCGTTCCCGGCGGCACTGCAATGCCGGGTCGATGCGTGGAGTGAACGGAGCAAGCCCCTTTTTCAACTCCTGAGTCAAAAAATCCGTTTAATATTTAGTCCCCATATAGGGGACATATCAGATATTAAACTGATAAGAACAGATACTACACTTGATCTTAGCCAAAAGGCCGAGAAGCGATAACCCTCAAACTGACTGCTGTGAAGTCCGCTTCCTAGGCTAACGACATTCCCATCCGGTCTGATACCCACTTAGTCATCACCATATACCCACTTGGGCATTAGCATAACAATGACCTCTGTGACCTCTCTAAGGACCCATTGGCAGATGCTTACAGCACCGTGGAGTATGCAAGCTTGCAGATCTGCTATTTTCATAACATTTCAAAAATGACAAAAGTGGCCCATCCACATGCATGCTTGTAGGTAGCCATTTTCAACAACTTCCGTTGGTCGCAGAGGCTCGGGATTGCCACCGTTGGAAAGCTCGCACCTGAGATAGGGGGGGGGGGGGGGGAGTGGAGGTGCATGGGCGTCGGTAGTGGGGGTGGGGTAGGCGTTGTTAAAATGTTTAAAAAGTGGAAAAACTGGGACGCTTTGGAGAAGCACAAGGGGGCGCTGCTGTGCAGCAAGCCCTCGGCCGTGCCCCGCCCACATTGGGGGCGTTGTTTTAAAATGTGGGTGTGGCCTATCAGAGCGTAGAACAACTCTGGTCTCTCTTCATGACGGATACAAAACTATATGTTGTGTTTGGCCCTACCTCTGGTAGGGGTTTATCAATTGTCTGGGGCCATTGTCACTTGCTCCGCGAGTGGGAATCGAACTCACAGCCCTCCGCATTAGAGTCAGTTGCATTGACCACTAGTCCATTGCCCGCCCTCCACTCTGAACAGATCAGGATTCTATATAAAGGGATATTAGCTGGGTTTAAATAGAGCTTGAATGTTTAAACAGTACTGGTCGGGATCCTGTTAAAAACGGCATCGACCAAGAGGTGGATTTGAACCACCAACCTCTTGGTTTACGGCCAAGCACACTAGTCCACTGGGCCAAACAGGCTGTCGAGTGTTGAAGCAAAAGTGTGTGCATTGCCAATGGATTTGGAGTCCCAGGGGCGCGGCCGCTGTGCGCCCGTAGCCAATGGTGAAGATTCCAGGGGGGTGCTTAAGAGTGGGTACCCGGGTTCGGATGGAGAGCCGGGTTGTGGGTTTAGCTGGCTTCGGGCCTGGCACCCCGGTGGGGGCCCAAGGCTCCCTGGGTCCGCGTGGAGAGCCGGGCAAACCGGCTTTCTGCTGTCCACACTTAGTAGATTTTTACACTCGTACCCCGGAAGTCACGTTAGAGGCTGGCCCATGCCACCCCCTCCCCCGTGGGTTACCCGGGTCCGGGTGGAGAGCCGGGTTCCCACTTTAGCCGAGTTCTGAGTGGGCACCCCGGCAGGGTGACAAGGCTCCCAGGGGCCGCGTGGAGAGCCGGGCAAAACGCCACATTGTGTGTCTTTCACGCTTTTCATGCTTTTCCACGCTTTGAAGATTTTTCACTTGCACTCCGGAATTCATGTACTCCTTCCGTCCCCCTCCCCCTCGGCCGCACCCCCGCCAACAAGTTCGTGCTGCACATGATCTGGTGTTTTGTCATTCAGTCTGCCGACATGAAAAAGCTTACAGCACCTGGTATTCCCAGGCAGTCTCCCATCCAAGTACTGACCAGGCCCTACCCTGCTTAGCTTCCGAGATCGGACGAGATCGGGCGTGTTCAGGGTGGTATGGCCGTAAGCGACAGCAGAGGAGGCCGGCACGGCTCATGTACACAGCAGATGGCTTTGGCCAATGGCTTTCATGAAAAAGCTTACGGCACCTGGTATTCCCAGGCAGTCTCCCATCCAAGTACTGACCAGGCCCTACCCTGCTTAGCTTCCGAGATCGGACGAGATCGGGCGTGTTCAGGGTGGTATGGCCGTAAGCGACAGCAGAGGTGGCCGGCACGGCTCATGTACACAGCAGATGGCTTTGGCCAATGCCTTTCATGAAAATGCTTACGGCACCTGGTATTCCCAGGCAGTCTCCCATCCAAGTACTGACCAGGCCCTACCCTGCTTAGCTTCCGAGATCGGACGAGATCGGGCGTGTTCAGGGTGGTATGGCCGTAAGCGACAGCAGAGGTGGCCGGCACGGCTCATGTACACAGCAGATGGCTTTGGCCAATGCCTTTCATGAAAAAGCTTACGGCACCTGGTATTCCCAGGCAGTCTCCCATCCAAGTACTGACCAGGCCCTACCCTGCTTAGCTTCCGAGATCGGACGAGATCGGGCGTGTTCAGGGTGGTATGGCCGTAAGCGACAGCAGAGTTGGCCGGCACGGCTCATGTACACAGCAGATGGCTTTGGCCAAAGCCTTTCATGAAAAAGCGTACGGCACCTGGTATTCCCAGGCAGTCTCCCATCCAAGTACTGACCAGGCCCTATCCTGCTTAGCTTCCGAGATCGGACGAGATCCGGCGTGTTCAGGGTGGTATGGCCGTAAGCGACAGCAGAAGTGGCCGGTACGGCTCATGTACAGTAGATGACAGTACATTTCTTTAACCATAGAAACATGGTTAAAACAATATGCGTCAGCCACATCTCTATTTATTACAAACAGGCCGTTTTTTTTTTTCCATTCAACAAGGCGGAAGAAAGTGCACCGTTCCCGGCGGCACTGCAATGCCGGGTCGATGCGTGGAGTGAACGGAGCAAGCCCCTTTTTCAACTCCTGAGTCAAAAAATCCGTTTAATATTTAGTCCCCATATA
>NC_136809.1:61785837-61790837 GCF_951216825.1 Electrona antarctica | reverse complement strand
TGGATTTGGAGTCCCAGGGGCGCGGCCGCTGTGCGCCCGTAGCCAATGGTGAAGATTCCAGGGGGGTGCTTAAGAGTGGGTACCCGGGTTCGGATGGAGAGCCGGGTTGTGGGTTTAGCTGGCTTCGGGCCTGGCACCCCGGTGGGGGCCCAAGGCTCCCTGGGTCCGCGTGGAGAGCCGGGCAAACCGGCTTTCTGCTGTCCACACTTAGTAGATTTTTACACTCGTACCCCGGAAGTCACGTTAGAGGCTGGCCCATGCCACCCCCTCCCCCGTGGGTTACCCGGGTCCGGGTGGAGAGCCGGGTTCCCACTTTAGCCGAGTTCTGAGTGGGCACCCCGGCAGGGTGACAAGGCTCCCAGGGGCCGCGTGGAGAGCCGGGCAAAACGCCACATTGTGTGTCTTTCACGCTTTTCATGCTTTTCCACGCTTTGAAGATTTTTCACTTGCACTCCGGAATTCATGTACTCCTTCCGTCCCCCTCCCCCTCGGCCGCACCCCCGCCAACAAGTTCGTGCTGCACATGATCTGGTGTTTTGTCATTCAGTCTGCCGACATGAAAAAGCTTACAGCACCTGGTATTCCCAGGCAGTCTCCCATCCAAGTACTGACCAGGCCCTACCCTGCTTAGCTTCCGAGATCGGACGAGATCGGGCGTGTTCAGGGTGGTATGGCCGTAAGCGACAGCAGAGGAGGCCGGCACGGCTCATGTACACAGCAGATGGCTTTGGCCAATGGCTTTCATGAAAAAGCTTACGGCACCTGGTATTCCCAGGCAGTCTCCCATCCAAGTACTGACCAGGCCCTACCCTGCTTAGCTTCCGAGATCGGACGAGATCGGGCGTGTTCAGGGTGGTATGGCCGTAAGCGACAGCAGAGGTGGCCGGCACGGCTCATGTACACAGCAGATGGCTTTGGCCAATGCCTTTCATGAAAATGCTTACGGCACCTGGTATTCCCAGGCAGTCTCCCATCCAAGTACTGACCAGGCCCTACCCTGCTTAGCTTCCGAGATCGGACGAGATCGGGCGTGTTCAGGGTGGTATGGCCGTAAGCGACAGCAGAGGTGGCCGGCACGGCTCATGTACACAGCAGATGGCTTTGGCCAATGCCTTTCATGAAAAAGCTTACGGCACCTGGTATTCCCAGGCAGTCTCCCATCCAAGTACTGACCAGGCCCTACCCTGCTTAGCTTCCGAGATCGGACGAGATCGGGCGTGTTCAGGGTGGTATGGCCGTAAGCGACAGCAGAGTTGGCCGGCACGGCTCATGTACACAGCAGATGGCTTTGGCCAAAGCCTTTCATGAAAAAGCGTACGGCACCTGGTATTCCCAGGCAGTCTCCCATCCAAGTACTGACCAGGCCCTATCCTGCTTAGCTTCCGAGATCGGACGAGATCCGGCGTGTTCAGGGTGGTATGGCCGTAAGCGACAGCAGAAGTGGCCGGTACGGCTCATGTACAGTAGATGACAGTACATTTCTTTAACCATAGAAACATGGTTAAAACAATATGCGTCAGCCACATCTCTATTTATTACAAACAGGCCGTTTTTTTTTTTCCATTCAACAAGGCGGAAGAAAGTGCACCGTTCCCGGCGGCACTGCAATGCCGGGTCGATGCGTGGAGTGAACGGAGCAAGCCCCTTTTTCAACTCCTGAGTCAAAAAATCCGTTTAATATTTAGTCCCCATATAGGGGACATATCAGATATTAAACTGATAAGAACAGATACTACACTTGATCTTAGCCAAAAGGCCGAGAAGCGATAACCCTCAAACTGACTGCTGTGAAGTCCGCTTCCTAGGCTAACGACATTCCCATCCGGTCTGATACCCACTTAGTCATCACCATATACCCACTTGGGCATTAGCATAACAATGACCTCTGTGACCTCTCTAAGGACCCATTGGCAGATGCTTACAGCACCGTGGAGTATGCAAGCTTGCAGATCTGCTATTTTCATAACATTTCAAAAATGACAAAAGTGGCCCATCCACATGCATGCTTGTAGGTAGCCATTTTCAACAACTTCCGTTGGTCGCAGAGGCTCGGGATTGCCACCGTTGGAAAGCTCGCACCTGAGATAGGGGGGGGGGGGGGGGGAGTGGAGGTGCATGGGCGTCGGTAGTGGGGGTGGGGTAGGCGTTGTTAAAATGTTTAAAAAGTGGAAAAACTGGGACGCTTTGGAGAAGCACAAGGGGGCGCTGCTGTGCAGCAAGCCCTCGGCCGTGCCCCGCCCACATTGGGGGCGTTGTTTTAAAATGTGGGTGTGGCCTATCAGAGCGTAGAACAACTCTGGTCTCTCTTCATGACGGATACAAAACTATATGTTGTGTTTGGCCCTACCTCTGGTAGGGGTTTATCAATTGTCTGGGGCCATTGTCACTTGCTCCGCGAGTGGGAATCGAACTCACAGCCCTCCGCATTAGAGTCAGTTGCATTGACCACTAGTCCATTGCCCGCCCTCCACCCTGAACAGATCAGGATTCTATATAAAGGGATATTAGCTGGGTTTAAATAGAGCTTGAATGTTTAAACAGTACTGGTCGGGATCCTGTTAAAAACGGCATCGACCAAGAGGTGGATTTGAACCACCAACCTCTTGGTTTACGGCCAAGCACACTAGTCCACTGGGCCAAACAGGCTGTCGAGTGTTGAAGCAAAAGTGTGTGCATTGCCAATGGATTTGGAGTCCCAGGGGCGCGGCCGCTGTGCGCCCGTAGCCAATGGTGAAGATTCCAGGGGGGTGCTTAAGAGTGGGTACCCGGGTTCGGATGGAGAGCCGGGTTGTGGGTTTAGCTGGCTTCGGGCCTGGCACCCCGGTGGGGGCCCAAGGCTCCCTGGGTCCGCGTGGAGAGCCGGGCAAACCGGCTTTCTGCTGTCCACACTTAGTAGATTTTTACACTCGTACCCCGGAAGTCACGTTAGAGGCTGGCCCATGCCACCCCCTCCCCCGTGGGTTACCCGGGTCCGGGTGGAGAGCCGGGTTCCCACTTTAGCCGAGTTCTGAGTGGGCACCCCGGCAGGGTGACAAGGCTCCCAGGGGCCGCGTGGAGAGCCGGGCAAAACGCCACATTGTGTGTCTTTCACGCTTTTCATGCTTTTCCACGCTTTGAAGATTTTTCACTTGCACTCCGGAATTCATGTACTCCTTCCGTCCCCCTCCCCCTCGGCCGCACCCCCGCCAACAAGTTCGTGCTGCACATGATCTGGTGTTTTGTCATTCAGTCTGCCGACATGAAAAAGCTTACAGCACCTGGTATTCCCAGGCAGTCTCCCATCCAAGTACTGACCAGGCCCTACCCTGCTTAGCTTCCGAGATCGGACGAGATCGGGCGTGTTCAGGGTGGTATGGCCGTAAGCGACAGCAGAGGAGGCCGGCACGGCTCATGTACACAGCAGATGGCTTTGGCCAATGGCTTTCATGAAAAAGCTTACGGCACCTGGTATTCCCAGGCAGTCTCCCATCCAAGTACTGACCAGGCCCTACCCTGCTTAGCTTCCGAGATCGGACGAGATCGGGCGTGTTCAGGGTGGTATGGCCGTAAGCGACAGCAGAGGTGGCCGGCACGGCTCATGTACACAGCAGATGGCTTTGGCCAATGCCTTTCATGAAAATGCATACGGCACCTGGTATTCCCAGGCAGTCTCCCATCCAAGTACTGACCAGGCCCTACCCTGCTTAGCTTCCGAGATCGGACGAGATCGGGCGTGTTCAGGTTGGTATGGCCGTAAGCGACAGCAGAGGTGGCCGGCACGGCTCATGTACACAGCAGATGGCTTTGGCCAATGCCTTTCATGAAAAAGCTTACGGCACCTGGTATTCCCAGGCAGTTTCCCATCCAAGTACTGACCAGGCCCTATCCTGCTTAGCTTCCGAGATCGGACGAGATCCGGCGTGTTCAGGGTGGTATGGCCGTAAGCGACAGCAGAAGTGGCCGGTACGGCTCATGTACAGTAGATGACAGTACATTTCTTTAACCATAGAAACATGGTTAAAACAATATGCGTCAGCCACATCTCTATTTATTACAAACACGCCGTTTTTTTTTTTCCATTCAACAAGGCGGAAGAAAGTGCACCGTTCCCGGCGGCACTGCAATGCCGGGTCGATGCGTGGAGTGAACGGAGCAAGCCCCTTTTTCAACTCCTGAGTCAAAAAATCCGTTTAATATTTAGTCCCCATATAGGGGACATATCAGATATTAAACTGATAAGAACAGATACTACACTTGATCTTAGCCAAAAGGCCGAGAAGCGATAACCCTCAAACTGACTGCTGTGAAGTCCGCTTCCTAGGCTAACGACATTCCCATCCGGTCTGATACCCACTTAGTCATCACCATATACCCACTTGGGCATTAGCATAACAATGACCTCTGTGACCTCTCTAAGGACCCATTGGCAGATGCTTACAGCACCGTGGAGTATGCAAGCTTGCAGATCTGCTATTTTCATAACATTTCAAAAATGACAAAAGTGGCCCATCCACATGCATGCTTGTAGGTAGCCATTTTCAACAACTTCCGTTGGTCGCAGAGGCTCGGGATTGCCACCGTTGGAAAGCTCGCACCTGAGATAGGGGGGGGGGGGGGGGAGTGGAGGTGCATGGGCGTCGGTAGTGGGGGTGGGGTAGGCGTTGTTAAAATGTTTAAAAAGTGGAAAAACTGGGACGCTTTGGAGAAGCACAAGGGGGCGCTGCTGTGCAGCAAGCCCTCGGCCGTGCCCCGCCCACATTGGGGGCGTTGTTTTAAAATGTGGGTGTGGCCTATCAGAGCGTAGAACAACTCTGGTCTCTCTTCATGACGGATACAAAACTATATGTTGTGTTTGGCCCTACCTCTGGTAGGGGTTTATCAATTGTCTGGGGCCATTGTCACTTGCTCCGCGAGTGGGAATCGAACTCACAGCCCTCCGCATTAGAGTCAGTTGCATTGACCACTAGTCCATTGCCCGCCCTCCACCCTGAACAGATCAGGATTCTATATAAAGGGATATT
>NC_136809.1:61780837-61783337 GCF_951216825.1 Electrona antarctica | reverse complement strand
ATATGTTGTGTTTGGCCCTACCTCTGGTAGGGGTTTATCAATTGTCTGGGGCCATTGTCACTTGCTCCGCGAGTGGGAATCGAACTCACAGCCCTCCGCATTAGAGTCAGTTGCATTGACCACTAGTCCATTGCCCGCCCTCCACCCTGAACAGATCAGGATTCTATATAAAGGGATATTAGCTGGGTTTAAATAGAGCTTGAATGTTTAAACAGTACTGGTCGGGATCCTGTTAAAAACGGCATCGACCAAGAGGTGGATTTGAACCACCAACCTCTTGGTTTACGGCCAAGCACACTAGTCCACTGGGCCAAACAGGCTGTCGAGTGTTGAAGCAAAAGTGTGTGCATTGCCAATGGATTTGGAGTCCCAGGGGCGCGGCCGCTGTGCGCCCGTAGCCAATGGTGAAGATTCCAGGGGGGTGCTTAAGAGTGGGTACCCGGGTTCGGATGGAGAGCCGGGTTGTGGGTTTAGCTGGCTTCGGGCCTGGCACCCCGGTGGGGGCCCAAGGCTCCCTGGGTCCGCGTGGAGAGCCGGGCAAACCGGCTTTCTGCTGTCCACACTTAGTAGATTTTTACACTCGTACCCCGGAAGTCACGTTAGAGGCTGGCCCATGCCACCCCCTCCCCCGTGGGTTACCCGGGTCCGGGTGGAGAGCCGGGTTCCCACTTTAGCCGAGTTCTGAGTGGGCACCCCGGCAGGGTGACAAGGCTCCCAGGGGCCGCGTGGAGAGCCGGGCAAAACGCCACATTGTGTGTCTTTCACGCTTTTCATGCTTTTCCACGCTTTGAAGATTTTTCACTTGCACTCCGGAATTCATGTACTCCTTCCGTCCCCCTCCCCCTCGGCCGCACCCCCGCCAACAAGTTCGTGCTGCACATAATCTGGTGTTTTGTCATTCAGTCTGCCGACATGAAAAAGCTTACAGCACCTGGTATTCCCAGGCAGTCTCCCATCCAAGTACTGACCAGGCCCTACCCTGCTTAGCTTCCGAGATCGGACGAGATCGGGCGTGTTCAGGGTGGTATGGCCGTAAGCGACAGCAGAGGAGGCCGGCACGGCTCATGTACACAGCAGATGGCTTTGGCCAATGGCTTTCATGAAAAAGCTTACGGCACCTGGTATTCCCAGGCAGTCTCCCATCCAAGTACTGACCAGGCCCTACCCTGCTTAGCTTCCGAGATCGGACGAGATCGGGCGTGTTCAGGGTGGTATGGCCGTAAGCGACAGCAGAGGTGGCCGGCACGGCTCATGTACACAGCAGATGGCTTTGGCCAATGCCTTTCATGAAAATGCTTACGGCACCTGGTATTCCCAGGCAGTCTCCCATCCAAGTACTGACCAGGCCCTACCCTGCTTAGCTTCCGAGATCGGACGAGATCGGGCGTGTTCAGGGTGGTATGGCCGTAAGCGACAGCAGAGGTGGCCGGCACGGCTCATGTACACAGCAGATGGCTTTGGCCAATGCCTTTCATGAAAAAGCTTACGGCACCTGGTATTCCCAGGCAGTCTCCCATCCAAGTACTGACCAGGCCCTACCCTGCTTAGCTTCCGAGATCGGACGAGATCGGGCGTGTTCAGGGTGGTATGGCCGTAAGCGACAGCAGAGTTGGCCGGCACGGCTCATGTACACAGCAGATGGCTTTGGCCAAAGCCTTTCATGAAAAAGCGTACGGCACCTGGTATTCCCAGGCAGTCTCCCATCCAAGTACTGACCAGGCCCTATCCTGCTTAGCTTCCGAGATCGGACGAGATCCGGCGTGTTCAGGGTGGTATGGCCGTAAGCGACAGCAGAAGTGGCCGGTACGGCTCATGTACAGTAGATGACAGTACATTTCTTTAACCATAGAAACATGGTTAAAACAATATGCGTCAGCCACATCTCTATTTATTACAAACAGGCCGTTTTTTTTTTTCCATTCAACAAGGCGGAAGAAAGTGCACCGTTCCCGGCGGCACTGCAATGCCGGGTCGATGCGTGGAGTGAACGGAGCAAGCCCCTTTTTCAACTCCTGAGTCAAAAAATCCGTTTAATATTTAGTCCCCATATAGGGGACATATCAGATATTAAACTGATAAGAACAGATACTACACTTGATCTTAGCCAAAAGGCCGAGAAGCGATAACCCTCAAACTGACTGCTGTGAAGTCCGCTTCCTAGGCTAACGACATTCCCATCCGGTCTGATACCCACTTAGTCATCACCATATACCCACTTGGGCATTAGCATAACAATGACCTCTGTGACCTCTCTAAGGACCCATTGGCAGATGCTTACAGCACCGTGGAGTATGCAAGCTTGCAGATCTGCTATTTTCATAACATTTCAAAAATGACAAAAGTGGCCCATCCACATGCATGCTTGTAGGTAGCCATTTTCAACAACTTCCGTTGGTCGCAGAGGCTCGGGATTGCCACCGTTGGAAAGCTCGCACCTGAGATAGGGGGGGGGGGGGGGGAGTGGAGGTGCATGGGCGTCGGTAGTGGGGGTGGGGTAGGC
>NC_136809.1:61773337-61778337 GCF_951216825.1 Electrona antarctica | reverse complement strand
TAACATTTCAAAAATGACAAAAGTGGCCCATCCACATGCATGCTTGTAGGTAGCCATTTTCAACAACTTCCGTTGGTCGCAGAGGCTCGGGATTGCCACCGTTGGAAAGCTCGCACCTGAGATAGGGGGGGGGGGGGGGGAGTGGAGGTGCATGGGCGTCGGTAGTGGGGGTGGGGTAGGCGTTGTTAAAATGTTTAAAAAGTGGAAAAACTGGGACGCTTTGGAGAAGCACAAGGGGGCGCTGCTGTGCAGCAAGCCCTCGGCCGTGCCCCGCCCACATTGGGGGCGTTGTTTTAAAATGTGGGTGTGGCCTATCAGAGCGTAGAACAACTCTGGTCTCTCTTCATGACGGATACAAAACTATATGTTGTGTTTGGCCCTACCTCTGGTAGGGGTTTATCAATTGTCTGGGGCCATTGTCACTTGCTCCGCGAGTGGGAATCGAACTCACAGCCCTCCGCATTAGAGTCAGTTGCATTGACCACTAGTCCATTGCCCGCCCTCCAACCTGAACAGATCAGGATTCTATATAAAGGGATATTAGCTGGGTTTAAATAGAGCTTGAATGTTTAAACAGTACTGGTCGGGATCCTGTTAAAAACGGCATCGACCAAGAGGTGGATTTGAACCACCAACCTCTTGGTTTACGGCCAAGCACACTAGTCCACTGGGCCAAACAGGCTGTCGAGTGTTGAAGCAAAAGTGTGTGCATTGCCAATGGATTTGGAGTCCCAGGGGCGCGGCCGCTGTGCGCCCGTAGCCAATGGTGAAGATTCCAGGGGGGTGCTTAAGAGTGGGTACCCGGGTTCGGATGGAGAGCCGGGTTGTGGGTTTAGCTGGCTTCGGGCCTGGCACCCCGGTGGGGGCCCAAGGCTCCCTGGGTCCGCGTGGAGAGCCGGGCAAACCGGCTTTCTGCTGTCCACACTTAGTAGATTTTTACACTCGTACCCCGGAAGTCACGTTAGAGGCTGGCCCATGCCACCCCCTCCCCCGTGGGTTACCCGGGTCCGGGTGGAGAGCCGGGTTCCCACTTTAGCCGAGTTCTGAGTGGGCACCCCGGCAGGGTGACAAGGCTCCCAGGGGCCGCGTGGAGAGCCGGGCAAAACGCCACATTGTGTGTCTTTCACGCTTTTCATGCTTTTCCACGCTTTGAAGATTTTTCACTTGCACTCCGGAATTCATGTACTCCTTCCGTCCCCCTCCCCCTCGGCCGCACCCCCGCCAACAAGTTCGTGCTGCACATGATCTGGTGTTTTGTCATTCAGTCTGCCGACATGAAAAAGCTTACAGCACCTGGTATTCCCAGGCAGTCTCCCATCCAAGTACTGACCAGGCCCTACCCTGCTTAGCTTCCGAGATCGGACGAGATCGGGCGTGTTCAGGGTGGTATGGCCGTAAGCGACAGCAGAGGAGGCCGGCACGGCTCATGTACACAGCAGATGGCTTTGGCCAATGGCTTTCATGAAAAAGCTTACGGCACCTGGTATTCCCAGGCAGTCTCCCATCCAAGTACTGACCAGGCCCTACCCTGCTTAGCTTCCGAGATCGGACGAGATCGGGCGTGTTCAGGGTGGTATGGCCGTAAGCGACAGCAGAGGTGGCCGGCACGGCTCATGTACACAGCAGATGGCTTTGGCCAATGCCTTTCATGAAAATGCTTACGGCACCTGGTATTCCCAGGCAGTCTCCCATCCAAGTACTGACCAGGCCCTACCCTGCTTAGCTTCCGAGATCGGACGAGATCGGGCGTGTTCAGGGTGGTATGGCCGTAAGCGACAGCAGAGGTGGCCGGCACGGCTCATGTACACAGCAGATGGCTTTGGCCAATGCCTTTCATGAAAAAGCTTACGGCACCTGGTATTCCCAGGCAGTCTCCCATCCAAGTACTGACCAGGCCCTACCCTGCTTAGCTTCCGAGATCGGACGAGATCGGGCGTGTTCAGGGTGGTATGGCCGTAAGCGACAGCAGAGTTGGCCGGCACGGCTCATGTACACAGCAGATGGCTTTGGCCAAAGCCTTTCATGAAAAAGCGTACGGCACCTGGTATTCCCAGGCAGTCTCCCATCCAAGTACTGACCAGGCCCTATCCTGCTTAGCTTCCGAGATCGGACGAGATCCGGCGTGTTCAGGGTGGTATGGCCGTAAGCGACAGCAGAAGTGGCCGGTACGGCTCATGTACAGTAGATGACAGTACATTTCTTTAACCATAGAAACATGGTTAAAACAATATGCGTCAGCCACATCTCTATTTATTACAAACAGGCCGTTTTTTTTTTTCCATTCAACAAGGCGGAAGAAAGTGCACCGTTCCCGGCGGCACTGCAATGCCGGGTCGATGCGTGGAGTGAACGGAGCAAGCCCCTTTTTCAACTCCTGAGTCAAAAAATCCGTTTAATATTTAGTCCCCATATAGGGGACATATCAGATATTAAACTGATAAGAACAGATACTACACTTGATCTTAGCCAAAAGGCCGAGAAGCGATAACCCTCAAACTGACTGCTGTGAAGTCCGCTTCCTAGGCTAACGACATTCCCATCCGGTCTGATACCCACTTAGTCATCACCATATACCCACTTGGGCATTAGCATAACAATGACCTCTGTGACCTCTCTAAGGACCCATTGGCAGATGCTTACAGCACCGTGGAGTATGCAAGCTTGCAGATCTGCTATTTTCATAACATTTCAAAAATGACAAAAGTGGCCCATCCACATGCATGCTTGTAGGTAGCCATTTTCAACAACTTCCGTTGGTCGCAGAGGCTCGGGATTGCCACCGTTGGAAAGCTCGCACCTGAGATAGGGGGGGGGGGGGGGGGAGTGGAGGTGCATGGGCGTCGGTAGTGGGGGTGGGGTAGGCGTTGTTAAAATGTTTAAAAAGTGGAAAAACTGGGACGCTTTGGAGAAGCACAAGGGGGCGCTGCTGTGCAGCAAGCCCTCGGCCGTGCCCGCCCACATTGGGGGCGTTGTTTTAAAATGTGGGTGTGGCCTATCAGAGCGTAGAACAACTCTGGTCTCTCTTCATGACGGATACAAAACTATATGTTGTGTTTGGCCCTACCTCTGGTAGGGGTTTATCAATTGTCTGGGGCCATTGTCACTTGCTCCGCGAGTGGGAATCGAACTCACAGCCCTCCGCATTAGAGTCAGTTGCATTGACCACTAGTCCATTGCCCTCCACCCTGAACAGATCAGGATTCTATATAAAGGGATATTAGCTGGGTTTAAATAGAGCTTGAATGTTTAAACAGTACTGGTCGGGATCCTGTTAAAAACGGCATCGACCAAGAGGTGGATTTGAACCACCAACCTCTTGGTTTACGGCCAAGCACACTAGTCCACTGGGCCAAACAGGCTGTCGAGTGTTGAAGCAAAAGTGTGTGCATTGCCAATGGATTTGGAGTCCCAGGGGCGCGGCCGCTGTGCGCCCGTAGCCAATGGTGAAGATTCCAGGGGGGTGCTTAAGAGTGGGTACCCGGGTTCGGATGGAGAGCCGGGTTGTGGGTTTAGCTGGCTTCGGGCCTGGCACCCCGGTGGGGGCCCAAGGCTCCCTGGGTCCGCGTGGAGAGCCGGGCAAACCGGCTTTCTGCTGTCCACACTTAGTAGATTTTTACACTCGTACCCCGGAAGTCACGTTAGAGGCTGGCCCATGCCACCCCCTCCCCCGTGGGTTACCCGGGTCCGGGTGGAGAGCCGGGTTCCCACTTTAGCCGAGTTCTGAGTGGGCACCCCGGCAGGGTGACAAGGCTCCCAGGGGCCGCGTGGAGAGCCGGGCAAAACGCCACATTGTGTGTCTTTCACGCTTTTCATGCTTTTCCACGCTTTGAAGATTTTTCACTTGCACTCCGGAATTCATGTACTCCTTCCGTCCCCCTCCCCCTCGGCCGCACCCCCGCCAACAAGTTCGTGCTGCACATGATCTGGTGTTTTGTCATTCAGTCTGCCGACATGAAAAAGCTTACAGCACCTGGTATTCCCAGGCAGTCTCCCATCCAAGTACTGACCAGGCCCTACCCTGCTTAGCTTCCGAGATCGGACGAGATCGGGCGTGTTCAGGGTGGTATGGCCGTAAGCGACAGCAGAGGAGGCCGGCACGGCTCATGTACACAGCAGATGGCTTTGGCCAATGGCTTTCATGAAAAAGCTTACGGCACCTGGTATTCCCAGGCAGTCTCCCATCCAAGTACTGACCAGGCCCTACCCTGCTTAGCTTCCGAGATCGGACGAGATCGGGCGTGTTCAGGGTGGTATGGCCGTAAGCGACAGCAGAGGTGGCCGGCACGGCTCATGTACACAGCAGATGGCTTTGGCCAATGCCTTTCATGAAAATGCTTACGGCACCTGGTATTCCCAGGCAGTCTCCCATCCAAGTACTGACCAGGCCCTACCCTGCTTAGCTTCCGAGATCGGACGAGATCGGGCGTGTTCAGGGTGGTATGGCCGTAAGCGACAGCAGAGGTGGCCGGCACGGCTCATGTACACAGCAGATGGCTTTGGCCAATGCCTTTCATGAAAAAGCTTACGGCACCTGGTATTCCCAGGCAGTCTCCCATCCAAGTACTGACCAGGCCCTATCCTGCTTAGCTTCCGAGATCGGACGAGATCCGGCGTGTTCAGGGTGGTATGGCCGTAAGCGACAGCAGAAGTGGCCGGTACGGCTCATGTACAGTAGATGACAGTACATTTCTTTAACCATAGAAACATGGTTAAAACAATATGCGTCAGCCACATCTCTATTTATTACAAACAGGCCGTTTTTTTTTTTCCATTCAACAAGGCGGAAGAAAGTGCACCGTTCCCGGCGGCACTGCAATGCCGGGTCGATGCGTGGAGTGAACGGAGCAAGCCCCTTTTTCAACTCCTGAGTCAAAAAATCTGTTTAATATTTAGTCCCCATATAGGGGACATATCAGATATTAAACTGATAAGAACAGATACTACACTTGATCTTAGCCAAAAGGCCGAGAAGCGATAACCCTCAAACTGACTGCTGTGAA
>NC_136809.1:61758337-61768337 GCF_951216825.1 Electrona antarctica | reverse complement strand
GACAGCAGAGGTGGCCGGCACGGCTCATGTACACAGCAGATGGCTTTGGCCAATGCCTTTCATGAAAAAGCTTACGGCACCTGGTATTCCCAGGCAGTCTCCCATCCAAGTACTGACCAGGCCCTACCCTGCTTAGCTTCCGAGATCGGACGAGATCGGGCGTGTTCAGGGTGGTATGGCCGTAAGCGACAGCAGAGTTGGCCGGCACGGCTCATGTACACAGCAGATGGCTTTGGCCAAAGCCTTTCATGAAAAAGCGTACGGCACCTGGTATTCCCAGGCAGTCTCCCATCCAAGTACTGACCAGGCCCTATCCTGCTTAGCTTCCGAGATCGGACGAGATCCGGCGTGTTCAGGGTGGTATGGCCGTAAGCGACAGCAGAAGTGGCCGGTACGGCTCATGTACAGTAGATGACAGTACATTTCTTTAACCATAGAAACATGGTTAAAACAATATGCGTCAGCCACATCTCTATTTATTACAAACAGGCCGTTTTTTTTTTTCCATTCAACAAGGCGGAAGAAAGTGCACCGTTCCCGGCGGCACTGCAATGCCGGGTCGATGCGTGGAGTGAACGGAGCAAGCCCCTTTTTCAACTCCTGAGTCAAAAAATCCGTTTAATATTTAGTCCCCATATAGGGGACATATCAGATATTAAACTGATAAGAACAGATACTACACTTGATCTTAGCCAAAAGGCCGAGAAGCGATAACCCTCAAACTGACTGCTGTGAAGTCCGCTTCCTAGGCTAACGACATTCCCATCCGGTCTGATACCCACTTAGTCATCACCATATACCCACTTGGGCATTAGCATAACAATGACCTCTGTGACCTCTCTAAGGACCCATTGGCAGATGCTTACAGCACCGTGGAGTATGCAAGCTTGCAGATCTGCTATTTTCATAACATTTCAAAAATGACAAAAGTGGCCCATCCACATGCATGCTTGTAGGTAGCCATTTTCAACAACTTCCGTTGGTCGCAGAGGCTCGGGATTGCCACCGTTGGAAAGCTCGCACCTGAGATAGGGGGGGGGGGGGGGGGAGTGGAGGTGCATGGGCGTCGGTAGTGGGGGTGGGGTAGGCGTTGTTAAAATGTTTAAAAAGTGGAAAAACTGGGACGCTTTGGAGAAGCACAAGGGGGCGCTGCTGTGCAGCAAGCCCTCGGCCGTGCCCGCCCACATTGGGGGCGTTGTTTTAAAATGTGGGTGTGGCCTATCAGAGCGTAGAACAACTCTGGTCTCTCTTCATGACGGATACAAAACTATATGTTGTGTTTGGCCCTACCTCTGGTAGGGGTTTATCAATTGTCTGGGGCCATTGTCACTTGCTCCGCGAGTGGGAATCGAACTCACAGCCCTCCGCATTAGAGTCAGTTGCATTGACCACTAGTCCATTGCCCTCCACCCTGAACAGATCAGGATTCTATATAAAGGGATATTAGCTGGGTTTAAATAGAGCTTGAATGTTTAAACAGTACTGGTCGGGATCCTGTTAAAAACGGCATCGACCAAGAGGTGGATTTGAACCACCAACCTCTTGGTTTACGGCCAAGCACACTAGTCCACTGGGCCAAACAGGCTGTCGAGTGTTGAAGCAAAAGTGTGTGCATTGCCAATGGATTTGGAGTCCCAGGGGCGCGGCCGCTGTGCGCCCGTAGCCAATGGTGAAGATTCCAGGGGGGTGCTTAAGAGTGGGTACCCGGGTTCGGATGGAGAGCCGGGTTGTGGGTTTAGCTGGCTTCGGGCCTGGCACCCCGGTGGGGGCCCAAGGCTCCCTGGGTCCGCGTGGAGAGCCGGGCAAACCGGCTTTCTGCTGTCCACACTTAGTAGATTTTTACACTCGTACCCCGGAAGTCACGTTAGAGGCTGGCCCATGCCACCCCCTCCCCCGTGGGTTACCCGGGTCCGGGTGGAGAGCCGGGTTCCCACTTTAGCCGAGTTCTGAGTGGGCACCCCGGCAGGGTGACAAGGCTCCCAGGGGCCGCGTGGAGAGCCGGGCAAAACGCCACATTGTGTGTCTTTCACGCTTTTCATGCTTTTCCACGCTTTGAAGATTTTTCACTTGCACTCCGGAATTCATGTACTCCTTCCGTCCCCCTCCCCCTCGGCCGCACCCCCGCCAACAAGTTCGTGCTGCACATGATCTGGTGTTTTGTCATTCAGTCTGCCGACATGAAAAAGCTTACAGCACCTGGTATTCCCAGGCAGTCTCCCATCCAAGTACTGACCAGGCCCTACCCTGCTTAGCTTCCGAGATCGGACGAGATCGGGCGTGTTCAGGGTGGTATGGCCGTAAGCGACAGCAGAGGAGGCCGGCACGGCTCATGTACACAGCAGATGGCTTTGGCCAATGGCTTTCATGAAAAAGCTTACGGCACCTGGTATTCCCAGGCAGTCTCCCATCCAAGTACTGACCAGGCCCTACCCTGCTTAGCTTCCGAGATCGGACGAGATCGGGCGTGTTCAGGGTGGTATGGCCGTAAGCGACAGCAGAGGTGGCCGGCACGGCTCATGTACACAGCAGATGGCTTTGGCCAATGCCTTTCATGAAAATGCTTACGGCACCTGGTATTCCCAGGCAGTCTCCCATCCAAGTACTGACCAGGCCCTACCCTGCTTAGCTTCCGAGATCGGACGAGATCGGGCGTGTTCAGGGTGGTATGGCCGTAAGCGACAGCAGAGGTGGCCGGCACGGCTCATGTACACAGCAGATGGCTTTGGCCAATGCCTTTCATGAAAAAGCTTACGGCACCTGGTATTCCCAGGCAGTCTCCCATCCAAGTACTGACCAGGCCCTATCCTGCTTAGCTTCCGAGATCGGACGAGATCCGGCGTGTTCAGGGTGGTATGGCCGTAAGCGACAGCAGAAGTGGCCGGTACGGCTCATGTACAGTAGATGACAGTACATTTCTTTAACCATAGAAACATGGTTAAAACAATATGCGTCAGCCACATCTCTATTTATTACAAACAGGCCGTTTTTTTTTTTCCATTCAACAAGGCGGAAGAAAGTGCACCGTTCCCGGCGGCACTGCAATGCCGGGTCGATGCGTGGAGTGAACGGAGCAAGCCCCTTTTTCAACTCCTGAGTCAAAAAATCTGTTTAATATTTAGTCCCCATATAGGGGACATATCAGATATTAAACTGATAAGAACAGATACTACACTTGATCTTAGCCAAAAGGCCGAGAAGCGATAACCCTCAAACTGACTGCTGTGAAGTCCGCTTCCTAGGCTAACGACATTCCCATCCGGTCTGATACCCACTTAGTCATCACCATATACCCACTTGGGCATTAGCATAACAATGACCTCTGTGACCTCTCTAAGGACCCATTGGCAGATGCTTACAGCACCGTGGAGTATGCAAGCTTGCAGATCTGCTATTTTCATAACATTTCAAAAATGACAAAAGTGGCCCATCCACATGCATGCTTGTAGGTAGCCATTTTCAACAACTTCCGTTGGTCGCAGAGGCTCGGGATTGCCACCGTTGGAAAGCTCGCACCTGAGATAGGGGGGGGGGGGGGGAGTGGAGGTGCATGGGCGTCGGTAGTGGGGGTGGGGTAGGCGTTGTTAAAATGTTTAAAAAGTGGAAAAACTGGGACGCTTTGGAGAAGCACAAGGGGGCGCTGCTGTGCAGCAAGCCCTCGGCCGTGCCCCGCCCACATTGGGGGCGTTGTTTTAAAATGTGGGTGTGGCCTATCAGAGCGTAGAACAACTCTGGTCTCTCTTCATGACGGATACAAAACTATATGTTGTGTTTGGCCCTACCTCTGGTAGGGGTTTATCAATTGTCTGGGGCCATTGTCACTTGCTCCGCGAGTGGGAATCGAACTCACAGCCCTCCGCATTAGAGTCAGTTGCATTGACCACTAGTCCATTGCCCGCCCTCCACCCTGAACAGATCAGGATTCTATATAAAGGGATATTAGCTGGGTTTAAATAGAGCTTGAATGTTTAAACAGTACTGGTCGGGATCCTGTTAAAAACGGCATCGACCAAGAGGTGGATTTGAACCACCAACCTCTTGGTTTACGGCCAAGCACACTAGTCCACTGGGCCAAACAGGCTGTCGAGTGTTGAAGCAAAAGTGTGTGCATTGCCAATGGATTTGGAGTCCCAGGGGCGCGGCCGCTGTGCGCCCGTAGCCAATGGTGAAGATTCCAGGGGGGTGCTTAAGAGTGGGTACCCGGGTTCGGATGGAGATCCGGGTTGTGGGTTTAGCTGGCTTCGGGCCTGGCACCCCGGTGGGGGCCCAAGGCTCCCTGGGTCCGCGTGGAGAGCCGGGCAAACCGGCTTTCTGCTGTCCACACTTAGTAGATTTTTACACTCGTACCCCGGAAGTCACGTTAGAGGCTGGCCCATGCCACCCCCTCCCCCGTGGGTTACCCGGGTCCGGGTGGAGAGCCGGGTTCCCACTTTAGCCGAGTTCTGAGTGGGCACCCCGGCAGGGTGACAAGGCTCCCAGGGGCCGCGTGGAGAGCCGGGCAAAACGCCACATTGTGTGTCTTTCACGCTTTTCATGCTTTTCCACGCTTTGAAGATTTTTCACTTGCACTCCGGAATTCATGTACTCCTTCCGTCCCCCTCCCCCTCGGCCGCACCCCCGCCAACAAGTTCGTGCTGCACATGATCTGGTGTTTTGTCATTCAGTCTGCCGACATGAAAAAGCTTACAGCACCTGGTATTCCCAGGCAGTCTCCCATCCAAGTACTGACCAGGCCCTACCCTGCTTAGCTTCCGAGATCGGACGAGATCGGGCGTGTTCAGGGTGGTATGGCCGTAAGCGACAGCAGAGGAGGCCGGCACGGCTCATGTACACAGCAGATGGCTTTGGCCAATGGCTTTCATGAAAAAGCTTACGGCACCTGGTATTCCCAGGCAGTCTCCCATCCAAGTACTGACCAGGCCCTACCCTGCTTAGCTTCCGAGATCGGACGAGATCGGGCGTGTTCAGGGTGGTATGGCCGTAAGCGACAGCAGAGGTGGCCGGCACGGCTCATGTACACAGCAGATGGCTTTGGCCAATGCCTTTCATGAAAATGCTTACGGCACCTGGTATTCCCAGGCAGTCTCCCATCCAAGTACTGACCAGGCCCTACCCTGCTTAGCTTCCGAGATCGGACGAGATCGGGCGTGTTCAGGGTGGTATGGCCGTAAGCGACAGCAGAGGTGGCCGGCACGGCTCATGTACACAGCAGATGGCTTTGGCCAATGCCTTTCATGAAAAAGCTTACGGCACCTGGTATTCCCAGGCAGTCTCCCATCCAAGTACTGACCAGGCCCTACCCTGCTTAGCTTCCGAGATCGGACGAGATCGGGCGTGTTCAGGGTGGTATGGCCGTAAGCGACAGCAGAGTTGGCCGGCACGGCTCATGTACACAGCAGATGGCTTTGGCCAAAGCCTTTCATGAAAAAGCGTACGGCACCTGGTATTCCCAGGCAGTCTCCCATCCAAGTACTGACCAGGCCCTATCCTGCTTAGCTTCCGAGATCGGACGAGATCCGGCGTGTTCAGGGTGGTATGGCCGTAAGCGACAGCAGAAGTGGCCGGTACGGCTCATGTACAGTAGATGACAGTACATTTCTTTAACCATAGAAACATGGTTAAAACAATATGCGTCAGCCACATCTCTATTTATTACAAACAGGCCGTTTTTTTTTTTCCATTCAACAAGGCGGAAGAAAGTGCACCGTTCCCGGCGGCACTGCAATGCCGGGTCGATGCGTGGAGTGAACGGAGCAAGCCCCTTTTTCAACTCCTGAGTCAAAAAATCCGTTTAATATTTAGTCCCCATATAGGGGACATATCAGATATTAAACTGATAAGAACAGATACTACACTTGATCTTAGCCAAAAGGCCGAGAAGCGATAACCCTCAAACTGACTGCTGTGAAGTCCGCTTCCTAGGCTAACGACATTCCCATCCGGTCTGATACCCACTTAGTCATCACCATATACCCACTTGGGCATTAGCATAACAATGACCTCTGTGACCTCTCTAAGGACCCATTGGCAGATGCTTACAGCACCGTGGAGTATGCAAGCTTGCAGATCTGCTATTTTCATAACATTTCAAAAATGACAAAAGTGGCCCATCCACATGCATGCTTGTAGGTAGCCATTTTCAACAACTTCCGTTGGTCGCAGAGGCTCGGGATTGCCACCGTTGGAAAGCTCGCACCTGAGATAGGGGGGGGGGGGGGGGAGTGGAGGTGCATGGGCGTCGGTAGTGGGGGTGGGGTAGGCGTTGTTAAAATGTTTAAAAAGTGGAAAAACTGGGACGCTTTGGAGAAGCACAAGGGGGCGCTGCTGTGCAGCAAGCCCTCGGCCGTGCCCGCCCACATTGGGGGCGTTGTTTTAAAATGTGGGTGTGGCCTATCAGAGCGTAGAACAACTCTGGTCTCTCTTCATGACGGATACAAAACTATATGTTGTGTTTGGCCCTACCTCTGGTAGGGGTTTATCAATTGTCTGGGGCCATTGTCACTTGCTCCGCGAGTGGGAATCGAACTCACAGCCCTCCGCATTAGAGTCAGTTGCATTGACCACTAGTCCATTGCCCTCCACCCTGAACAGATCAGGATTCTATATAAAGGGATATTAGCTGGGTTTAAATAGAGCTTGAATGTTTAAACAGTACTGGTCGGGATCCTGTTAAAAACGGCATCGACCAAGAGGTGGATTTGAACCACCAACCTCTTGGTTTACGGCCAAGCACACTAGTCCACTGGGCCAAACAGGCTGTCGAGTGTTGAAGCAAAAGTGTGTGCATTGCCAATGGATTTGGAGTCCCAGGGGCGCGGCCGCTGTGCGCCCGTAGCCAATGGTGAAGATTCCAGGGGGGTGCTTAAGAGTGGGTACCCGGGTTCGGATGGAGAGCCGGGTTGTGGGTTTAGCTGGCTTCGGGCCTGGCACCCCGGTGGGGGCCCAAGGCTCCCTGGGTCCGCGTGGAGAGCCGGGCAAACCGGCTTTCTGCTGTCCACACTTAGTAGATTTTTACACTCGTACCCCGGAAGTCACGTTAGAGGCTGGCCCATGCCACCCCCTCCCCCGTGGGTTACCCGGGTCCGGGTGGAGAGCCGGGTTCCCACTTTAGCCGAGTTCTGAGTGGGCACCCCGGCAGGGTGACAAGGCTCCCAGGGGCCGCGTGGAGAGCCGGGCAAAACGCCACATTGTGTGTCTTTCACGCTTTTCATGCTTTTCCACGCTTTGAAGATTTTTCACTTGCACTCCGGAATTCATGTACTCCTTCCGTCCCCCTCCCCCTCGGCCGCACCCCCGCCAACAAGTTCGTGCTGCACATGATCTGGTGTTTTGTCATTCAGTCTGCCGACATGAAAAAGCTTACAGCACCTGGTATTCCCAGGCAGTCTCCCATCCAAGTACTGACCAGGCCCTACCCTGCTTAGCTTCCGAGATCGGACGAGATCGGGCGTGTTCAGGGTGGTATGGCCGTAAGCGACAGCAGAGGAGGCCGGCACGGCTCATGTACACAGCAGATGGCTTTGGCCAATGGCTTTCATGAAAAAGCTTACGGCACCTGGTATTCCCAGGCAGTCTCCCATCCAAGTACTGACCAGGCCCTACCCTGCTTAGCTTCCGAGATCGGACGAGATCGGGCGTGTTCAGGGTGGTATGGCCGTAAGCGACAGCAGAGGTGGCCGGCACGGCTCATGTACACAGCAGATGGCTTTGGCCAATGCCTTTCATGAAAATGCTTACGGCACCTGGTATTCCCAGGCAGTCTCCCATCCAAGTACTGACCAGGCCCTACCCTGCTTAGCTTCCGAGATCGGACGAGATCGGGCGTGTTCAGGGTGGTATGGCCGTAAGCGACAGCAGAGGTGGCCGGCACGGCTCATGTACACAGCAGATGGCTTTGGCCAATGCCTTTCATGAAAAAGCTTACGGCACCTGGTATTCCCAGGCAGTCTCCCATCCAAGTACTGACCAGGCCCTACCCTGCTTAGCTTCCGAGATCGGACGAGATCGGGCGTGTTCAGGGTGGTATGGCCGTAAGCGACAGCAGAGTTGGCCGGCACGGCTCATGTACACAGCAGATGGCTTTGGCCAAAGCCTTTCATGAAAAAGCGTACGGCACCTGGTATTCCCAGGCAGTCTCCCATCCAAGTACTGACCAGGCCCTATCCTGCTTAGCTTCCGAGATCGGACGAGATCCGGCGTGTTCAGGGTGGTATGGCCGTAAGCGACAGCAGAAGTGGCCGGTACGGCTCATGTACAGTAGATGACAGTACATTTCTTTAACCATAGAAACATGGTTAAAACAATATGCGTCAGCCACATCTCTATTTATTACAAACAGGCCGTTTTTTTTTTTCCATTCAACAAGGCGGAAGAAAGTGCACCGTTCCCGGCGGCACTGCAATGCCGGGTCGATGCGTGGAGTGAACGGAGCAAGCCCCTTTTTCAACTCCTGAGTCAAAAAATCCGTTTAATATTTAGTCCCCATATAGGGGACATATCAGATATTAAACTGATAAGAACAGATACTACACTTGATCTTAGCCAAAAGGCCGAGAAGCGATAACCCTCAAACTGACTGCTGTGAAGTCCGCTTCCTAGGCTAACGACATTCCCATCCGGTCTGATACCCACTTAGTCATCACCATATACCCACTTGGGCATTAGCATAACAATGACCTCTGTGACCTCTCTAAGGACCCATTGGCAGATGCTTACAGCACCGTGGAGTATGCAAGCTTGCAGATCTGCTATTTTCATAACATTTCAAAAATGACAAAAGTGGCCCATCCACATGCATGCTTGTAGGTAGCCATTTTCAACAACTTCCGTTGGTCGCAGAGGCTCGGGATTGCCACCGTTGGAAAGCTCGCACCTGAGATAGGGGGGGGGGGGGGGAGTGGAGGTGCATGGGCGTCGGTAGTGGGGGTGGGGTAGGCGTTGTTAAAATGTTTAAAAAGTGGAAAAACTGGGACGCTTTGGAGAAGCACAAGGGGGCGCTGCTGTGCAGCAAGCCCTCGGCCGTGCCCCGCCCACATTGGGGGCGTTGTTTTAAAATGTGGGTGTGGCCTATCAGAGCGTAGAACAACTCTGGTCTCTCTTCATGACGGATACAAAACTATATGTTGTGTTTGGCCCTACCTCTGGTAGGGGTTTATCAATTGTCTGGGGCCATTGTCACTTGCTCCGCGAGTGGGAATCGAACTCATAGCCCTCCGCATTAGAGTCAGTTGCATTGACCACTAGTCCATTGCCCGGCCTCCACCCTGAACAGATCAGGATTCTATATAAAGGGATATTAGCTGGGTTTAAATAGAGCTTGAATGTTTAAACAGTACTGGTCGGGATCCTGTTAAAAACGGCATCGACCAAGAGGTGGATTTGAACCACCAACCTCTTGGTTTACGGCCAAGCACACTAGTCCACTGGGCCAAACAGGCTGTCGAGTGTTGAAGCAAAAGTGTGTGCATTGCCAATGGATTTGGAGTCCCAGGGGCGCGGCCGCTGTGCGCCCGTAGCCAATGGTGAAGATTCCAGGGGGGTGCTTAAGAGTGGGTACCCGGGTTCGGATGGAGAGCCGGGTTGTGGGTTTAGCTGGCTTCGGGCCTGGCACCCCGGTGGGGGCCCAAGGCTCCCTGGGTCCGCGTGGAGAGCCGGGCAAACCGGCTTTCTGCTGTCCACACTTAGTAGATTTTTACACTCGTACCCCGGAAGTCACGTTAGAGGCTGGCCCATGCCACCCCCTCCCCCGTGGGTTACCCGGGTCCGGGTGGAGAGCCGGGTTCCCACTTTAGCCGAGTTCTGAGTGGGCACCCCGGCAGGGTGACAAGGCTCCCAGGGGCCGCGTGGAGAGCCGGGCAAAACGCCACATTGTGTGTCTTTCACGCTTTTCATGCTTTTCCACGCTTTGAAGATTTTTCACTTGCACTCCGGAATTCATGTACTCCTTCCGTCCCCCTCCCCCTCGGCCGCACCCCCGCCAACAAGTTCGTGCTGCACATGATCT
>NC_136809.1:61740837-61743337 GCF_951216825.1 Electrona antarctica | reverse complement strand
TGTCTGGGGCCATTGTCACTTGCTCCGCGAGTGGGAATCGAACTCACAGCCCTCCGCATTAGAGTCAGTTGCATTGACCACTAGTCCATTGACCGCCCTCCACCCTGAACAGATCAGGATTCTATATAAAGGGATATTAGCTGGGTTTAAATAGAGCTTGAATGTTTAAACAGTACTGGTCGGGATCCTGTTAAAAACGGCATCGTCCCAGAGGTGGATTTGAACCACCAACCTCTTGGTTTACGGCCAAGCACACTAGTCCACTGGGCCAAACAGGCTGTCGAGTGTTGAAGCAAAAGTGTGTGCATTGCCAATGGATTTGGAGTCCCAGGGGCGCGGCCGCTGTGCGCCCGTAGCCAATGGTGAAGATTCCAGGGGGGTGCTTAAGAGTGGGTACCCGGGTTCGGATGGAGAGCCGGGTTGTGGGTTTAGCTGGCTTCGGGCCTGGCACCCCGGTGGGGGCCCAAGGCTCCCTGGGTCCGCGTGGAGAGCCGGGGCAAACCGGCTTTCTGCTGTCCACACTTAGTAGATTTTTACACTCGTACCCCGGAAGTCACGTTAGAGGCTGGCCCATGCCACCCCCTCCCCCGCGGGTTACCCGGGTCCGGGTGGAGAGCCGGGTTCACACTTTAGCCGAGTTCTGAGTGGGCACCCCGGCAGGGTGACAAGGCTCCCAGGGGCCGCGTGGAGAGCCGGGCAAAACGCCACATTGTGTGTCTTTCACGCTTTTCATGCTTTTCCACGCTTTGAAGATTTTTCACTTGCACTCCGGAATTCATGTACTCCTTCCGTCCCCCTCCCCCTCGGCCGCACCCCCGCCAACAAGTTCGTGCTGCACATGATCTGGTGTTTTGTCATTCAGTCTGCCGACATGAAAAAGCTTACAGCACCTGGTATTCCCAGGCAGTCTCCCATCCAAGTACTGACCAGGCCCTACCCTGCTTAGCTTCCGAGATCGGACGAGATCGGGCGTGTTCAGGGTGGTATGGCCGTAAGCGACAGCAGAGGAGGCCGGCACGGCTCATGTACACAGCAGATGGCTTTGGCCAATGGCTTTCATGAAAAAGCTTACGGCACCTGGTATTCCCAGGCAGTCTCCCATCCAAGTACTGACCAGGCCCTACCCTGCTTAGCTTCCGAGATCGGACGAGATCGGGCGTGTTCAGGGTGGTATGGCCGTAAGCGACAGCAGAGGAGGCCGGCACGGCTCATGTACATAGCAGATGGCTTTGGCCAATGGCTTTCATGAAAAAGCTTACGGCACCTGGTATTCCCAGGCAGTCTCCCATCCAAGTACTGACCAGGCCCTACCCTGCTTAGCTTCCGAGATCGGACGAGATCGGGCGTGTTCAGGGTGGTATGGCCGTAAGCGACAGCTGAGAAGGCCGGCACGGCTCATGTACAAAGCAGATGGCTTTGGCCAATGCCTTTCATGAAAAGGCTTACGGCACCTGGTATTCCCAGGCAGTCTCCCATCCAAGTACTGACCAGGCCCTACCCTGCTTAGCTTCCGAGATCGGACGAGATCGGGCGTGTTCAGGGTGGTATGGCCGTAAGCGACAGCAGAGGTGGCCGGCACGGCTCATGTACACAGCAGATGGCTTTGGCCAATGCCTTTCATGAAAAAGCTTACGGCACCTGGTATTCCCAGGCAGTCTCCCATCCAAGTACTGACCAGGCCCTACCCTGCTTAGCTTCCGAGATCGGACGAGATCGGGCGTGTTCAGGGTGGTATGGCCGTAAGCGACAGCAGAGGTGGCCGGCACGGCTCATGTACACAGCAGATGGCTTTGGCCAATGCCTTTCATGAAAATGCTTACGGCACCTGGTATTCCCAGGCAGTCTCCCATCCAAGTACTGACCAGGCCCTACCCTGCTTAGCTTCCGAGATCGGACGAGATCGGGCGTGTTCAGGGTGGTATGGCCGTAAGCGACAGCAGAGGTGGCCGGCACGGCTCATGTACACAGCAGATGGCTTTGGCCAATGCCTTTCATGAAAAAGCTTACGGCACCTGGTATTCCCAGGCAGTCTCCCATCCAAGTACTGACCAGGCCCTACCCTGCTTAGCTTCCGAGATCGGACGAGATCGGGCGTGTTCAGGGTGGTATGGCCGTAAGCGACAGCAGAGTTGGCCGGCACGGCTCATGTACACAGCAGATGGCTTTGGCCAAAGCCTTTCATGAAAAAGCGTACGGCACCTGGTATTCCCAGGCAGTCTCCCATCCAAGTACTGACCAGGCCCTATCCTGCTTAGCTTCCGAGATCGGACGAGATCCGGCGTGTTCAGGGTGGTATGGCCGTAAGCGACAGCAGAAGTGGCCGGTACGGCTCATGTACAGTAGATGACAGTACATTTCTTTAACCATAGAAACATGGTTAAAACAATATGCGTCAGCCACATCTCTATTTATTACAAACAGGCCGTTTTTTTTTTCCCATTCAACAAGGCGGAAGAAAGTGCACCGTTCCCGGCGGCACTGCAATGCCGGGTCGATGCGT
>NC_136809.1:61710837-61718337 GCF_951216825.1 Electrona antarctica | reverse complement strand
ATCAGCCTCAACGGCTTCCATACAACATAACATAATCATACATCATTATTCCATACAGTCAAAAACAAAATAAATCAACAAATGACTCAATTTACATCAACCAAAAAACATTCCTTCAAAGTCTTTTCTTTCTAACATTTCTATTCAAAGTCCTCTATCCTGGAGGTTCCTCTCTTTCCGCCCTAGTGGGCAACGTCCCAGTAACGTTAGCCGGTGAGGGTGGGCCAAACATGCCTCGGGGCTGGCCCGAGTCAAAACTCAGCGCCATCACCTCCTCCATCCTGCCAGATGCCATCACCTCCCCGCTTTCTGAGGAGTCCATGTCCTTCTCCTCCTCTTCTCCTGTTCTCACCTTCTTCCCAGCTGGCGACGGGGCCCCTGCCCCCTTAGACGCCAGGGGGCCAGTCCCCGCCCCTTTCTTCTGTCCGCTGCTGAGTCCTTTGGCAAGGCCTCCTCCGCTCCTCTCTTCTGCGGGCCCTTCGGCCCCTTCGGGCCTGCACCCCCAGCCGGAGAGGAAATCCCTGCTCCACCAGCCACAGTCCCCCCTCCCCCAAGCCCACCACCACCTGCCCCACCCCTCACGGGGCAGGCCCTTACAAGGTGGGCCGTAGCCCCGCAGGCATGGCAGGCCTTGGGGGCCTCTACACCCGTGCACGCGCTCGCTCGGTGTCCGCCCCCCCTGCACTTCCTGCAGAAGGGAGGCTGCCCCCTATAAAACAGGTAGCCTCTTGCTTCTCCTATGTTGAAGAAAGCCGGGGGGTGCGACAGTCCATCAGGCCCACTTCGATCCGCATTAAATACCATGGGAAACTCCCTTCTCCCCGTCCAGATGCCCATCTCGTCCTTCTCCTGCGTCACCCAGTCGTTGGGACACACTCCTCCATACCCACTTAGAAACGCCGCAATGTCCTCGGTGGCCACATGTGGGTTGTACATGTGGACCGTGACAACTCTTTTTTTTTCCATCCCCAAATATATTACATCCACATGTCTTAGTGGCTCCTCTCCTCTCTTCCGCCAGTATACAACAAACACTTTGTGTACCTTTTTTTCCACGTGGAAAGTCACATCAAACCCTCTCCCCAGAGGATTGTCTTGTAGGCACATAATGTCCTCTACCTTTACATTTAGCAGCCCGATCAAAATGTCCGTCGTGAAAGTTTTCCTCTCCACCGGGACGCCCTTCTTCCATCTGAACCGCAGCGTGTTCTTTACTTCAGTTCCGTCGTTCATCCTCTCTGTCAAAAACCTTCCTTTAAGCCAGCTTAATCCTCCTCATCCACTTCCCGTACTTCTGATTTTAGCCAAAAGGCCGAGAAGCGATAACCCTCAAACTGACTGCTGTGAAGTCCGCTTCCTAGGCTAACGACATTCCCATCCGGTCTGATACCCACTTAGTCATCACCATATACCCACTTGGGCATTAGCATAACAATGACCTCTGTGACCTCTCTAAGGACCCATTGGCAGATGCTTACAGCACCGTGGAGTATGCAAGCTTGCAGATCTGCTATTTTCATAACATTTCAAAAATGACAAAAGTGGCCCATCCACATGCATGCTTGTAGGTAGCCATTTTCAACAACTTCCGTTGGTCGCAGAGGCTCGGGATTGCCACCGTTGGAAAGCTCGCACCTGAGATAGGGGGGGGGGGGGGGGGGGGGAGTGGAGGTGCATGGGCGTCGGTAGTGGGGGTGGGGTAGGCGTTGTTAAAATGTTTAAAAAGTGGAAAAACTGGGACGCTTTGGAGAAGCACAAGGGGGCGCTGCTGTGCAGCAAGCCCTCGGCCGTGCCCCGCCCACATTGGCGGCGTTGTTTTAAAATGTGGGTGTGGCCTATCAGAGCGTAGAACAACTCTGGTCTCTCTTCATGACGGATACAAAACTATATGTTGTGTTTGGCCCTACCTCTGGTAGGGGTTTATCAATTGTCTGGGGCCATTGTCACTTGCTCCGCGAGTGGGAATCGAAATCACAGCCCTCCGCATTAGAGTCAGTTGCATTGACCACTAGTCCATTGCCCGACCTCCACCCTGAACAGATCAGGATTCTATATAAAGGGATATTAGCTGGGTTTAAATAGAGCTTGAATGTTTAAACAGTACTGGTCGGGATCCTGTTAAAAACGGCATCATCCCAGAGGTGGATTTGAACCACCAACCTCTTGGTTTACGGCCAAGCACACTAGTCCACTGGGCCAAACAGGCTGTCGAGTGTTGAAGCAAAAGTGTGTGCATTGCCAATGGATTTGGAGTCCCAGGGCCGCGGCCGCTGTGCGCCCGTAGCCAATGGTGAAGATTCCAGGGGGGTGCTTAAGAGTGGGTACCCGGGTTCGGATGGAGAGCCGGGTTGTGGGTTTAGCTGGCTTCGGGCCTGGCACCCCGGTGGGGGCCCAAGGCTCCCTGGGTCCGCGTGGAGAGCCGGGCAAACCGGCTTTCTGCTGTCCACACTTAGTAGATTTTTACACTCGTACCCCGGAAGTCACGTTAGAGGCTGGCCCATGCCACCCCCTCCCCCGTGGGTTACCCGGGTCCGGGTGGAGAGCCGGGTTCCCACTTTAGCCGAGTTCTGAGTGGGCACCCCGGCAGGGTGACAAGGCTCCCAGGGGCCGCGTGGAGAGCCGGGCAAAACGCCACATTGTGTGTCTTTCACGCTTTTCATGCTTTTCCACGCTTTGAAGATTTTTCACTTGCACTCCGGAATTCATGTACTCCTTCCGTCCCCCTCCCCCTCGGCCGCACCCCCGCCAACAAGTTCGTGCTGCACATGATCTGGTGTTTTGTCATTCAGTCTGCCGACATGAAAAAGCTTACAGCACCTGGTATTCCCAGGCAGTCTCCCATCCAAGTACTGACCAGGCCCTACCCTGCTTAGCTTCCGAGATCGGACGAGATCGGGCGTGTTCAGGGTGGTATGGCCGTAAGCGACAGCAGAGGAGGCCGGCACGGCTCATGTACACAGCAGATGGCTTTGGCCAATGGCTTTCATGAAAAAGCTTACGGCACCTGGTATTCCCAGGCAGTCTCCCATCCAAGTACTGACCAGGCCCTACCCTGCTTAGCTTCCGAGATCGGACGAGATCGGGCGTGTTTTTTTTTTTTTTATCTTTTTATTATAAAAATATTCAAAATAAAACATTTTTTACATCTTCCAACATGATTGTAACATTACATTGCTCACACATAGTTTGTTACATCACTTTTCCTCAAACAAAAAGTTAAACATTTAGACAATCCATCAAAGCATTCCCATTTTTCCATTAGAAGTTGAAATCCAGTTTATCACTCCCATTTCTTGAGATAAGCCCACTCCCTTTCACAAAATATTTATCAAAGGAAACTCTATCCATATGTTTGTACACCAAAAGAATACTTTTCCTCATAATTGATTCAAAATAAGCCCAGACCTTCAACTTTTTCCCCTCAAAATGAGCCATGTTCCTCCTAAGCCAAACTGCTAACCTGCCATGGCTCATAGCATAATTCAGCAGATTCACATTGCACACTTTGCTTTTTTTACATGTTCCGAAAAGTAACAACATTTCCCAATCCTGTGAATCCACTAATTCACTTTTCCAAAGTTTTTGTACAAACCTTTTAAGTCTCATTTGAAACACTTTCAGCTCTTTACATTCCACAAACATATGCATTAAACTTTCTGGTTCTAAACAGCAAACATCACATTCTCTTTTTATATTCCTGTTAATCTGATGCAAAACCACATTGTTGTAGATCCTGTTATGCCTCAATTTAAAGTCTAGATCTTCACATTCAATACTGTTATACTTCACGTTCAGGTTCTGCCATATTACTTTCACATCTATACCTGGAATCAGTTTAGGCCATACATTTTCAGAAGCAGGGGCTTTGATTTCTTTTTCTAGAAAAGTTCTATAAATCGTTTTAGCTACAACCATTGCTAAACCTCTCTTGTGTTCACCTTCTCCAAAATCCAGAGCAGGGAATGTAACCAGCATTTTGCCAATACTCTTACTCCGTATCATTTCACTCCAGCATTCTGGTAAGCTGCCTTTAATTCTGTCATATATGCTAATCACAGTTCTTGGCCTGATTTCATCGTTCCATTCCAACAGGCAGTCAACTATTCCTTGATCAGGTAGGAACCCTGGTACATATTCATAAGCCACATCTTTCACCTGTCTTATCCCTGCACCCATAAAAGTCTTCTCATACAAAGTTCTACCATCACACTTGATTTTGTGGTTTAGAAACAAAGGTTGATGCATAATAACATCTATGGTTTTACATTCATAATTCACATGAGGCAGAAATTCACCCCAGGCACTGAATACTTCCTTGTAGAAGTCGGGCACACGTTCATACATTGTTTTTTTCAAAGACATAAGCAAACCATTCTCCCCACATCCGCTACTCTGATTTACATATTCTCTGAAGAAGTGTTTCCATCCATAGTCCACTTCCCCATACAAGTACTTTTTCACAGTTTTTACTCGAATAGCTTTCCTTTTAATATTCAGATCGACCAATTTTAACCCACCTTCCTCACAATTACCTATCAAAGTCTTGCTGGATATTCGAACTCCTCTACCGCTCCATAGAAAATCAGTTATAATACAGTTTATCTCATTTAAAACCCAATCAGGGAGATCAATGGCTCCCAAAATATAATTACATTTTGACAAAATTAGAGCATTTATAACCACCACCTTCCCCTTCAGTTTCAAGAACCTTTGTTTCCAGAAATTCATCACCTGTTTTATTTTATTTAACACCCCAGTCCATGTGAGGTCCCTTGCTTCTTTCTCTTTCACACCCAGATTTACACCCAGTATTTTAATATAGTCCTTTGCTACTCTGAAGGGGATATCACAACCCCGTGTTTCTACTTTCCCAACATACATTATTTCTGATTTATCTATATTGATCTTTGCCCCTGATGCCTTCCCATAAACATCAAGGTGACCCATAATTCTTTTGATACTGTCCATATTTCTGACTGTAAATGATGTGTCATCCGCATATTGTTGGATTACACTTTGACCATTCCCTGGAATTTCCACACATTTAATCCCTATATCACTTTTTATCAGGGTTGCTAAGGGTTCTGTGGAAACACTATACAAAATGGCCGACAGGGGGCAGCCTTGTCTCACTGACCTTTCCAAAGGAAAAGTGTCAGTCAGCACTCCATTACACTTTACACAGCTCTTGGCATTACTATACAGCAGCTGAATCCATTTAATGAGCCTAGGCCCAAAACCATATCTCTCCATTGTTTTGAAAAGGAAGTTATGCTGAACTCTATCAAAAGCTTTATTCAAGTCTATATTTAAGACAATACCACCTTCTCCATCATTATTCATGTGGTGAATCACATCTCGCATGGTGCATATTATGTCTGCTATATCTCTACCTGGCACACTGTATGCCTGTGTAGAAGATATAATGCTACCCATAATCTTTTTAATTCTATTTGCCAAAATCTTTGCAATAATTTTGTAGTCATTATTCAAGACACTGATTGGTCTGTAGTTCTCTAATTTCAGTTTACTTCCCTTGTTCTTATACAAAATTGTGATTACACCAGTCGACATGGATTGTGACACATGCTGTTCTCCCTCCATATGCCTGTAAACCCTTAAAAGTATAGGTGCCAGCACATCTGAGAAAGCTTTATAAAATTCCCCTGTTAGCCCATCTAAGCCTGGGCTCTTGTTAGGCTGAATACAATGTATAGCCTCTTTAACCTCATCAATCAAAATATCCTCGTCACATAGCTGTTTCTCAGATTCACTCATTTTGACAGTCACCTTGTTCAGTACATCCTCAACACAATAGTTGTCATCTTCACTTTTCCGGAATAAGTCCCTGTAAAAAGATTCCACCGTTTCTAGAACACTTACAAAGTCATTGACCTTTTCACCATTTTTATTTTCTAATTCGTGAATATAATTCCTCTTTTGCTTAGTTCTTTCAAGCCCTAGGAAGAAGGAGGTACATTTTTCACCCTCTACAGCATACTGTGCCCTGCTCCTCACAATTGCCCCCATACACTTGTTATTCTCATATTTATCTAACTCAGCTTTGATTTTCAAGTAGTTTTCAACATTGTAATTCACATTATTACCAGCATTTTCAATTTCCGTTGACAGCTTTTCTCTCAGTTCATTTTCCTCTTGTTTCTTTCTGAAATGACTTTGTTTTGCATATCTTATGCTTACAGTCTTAATCTTCTTTTTCAGAGCCTCCCACCATGCACTAGCATTGCTATGCATCATTGGATTATCCATCTCCAATGTAATACATTTTTGAATCACTTCCCTATAGATTTCCTCACTCAGTAAGCTTGAATTTAGACACCATATACCTCCACCTCTCTCTTGTTCATCTTTCAGGGTAATCTTAAAGGATAGCATGGCATGGTCACTCAGGCTGGTAAACTTGTACTGTATTTGTTTTATATACTTGGCTATATCCCTCTTAACAACACATAAGTCAATTCTGCTCTGTTTAAGTTCTCCCATCACCACTTGCCTTCTGGAGAACCCTCTTTTGTTGGGATTGTCCTCTCTCCATTTGTCTAATATGTCATTTTCCTCCATCATCTTTAGAAAAACATTCCTGGATGAATCATATTTATATTTAGCATTTCTCACAGCATCCATTCTACAACATTTCAAATTAAAGTCCCCAACCAAAATGCAATTCCCCACACTTAGGGGCTTTAACTGTCCAAAAAGATCCTTTCGTTCCAGCTCTACATTAGGAGCATATACATTTATTAATTTGAATATTGTGTTCTGGTATTCAAATTCAACCACCAGAACCCTCCCCTTGTTGTCAGACATGATTTGCGTTACATTATCCACCACCCCCTTTTTGATCAGGATAGCAACACCGCAGGACTTCTCACTATAATTGTTGACATATATAAGATCTCTCCACTTTGTTTTTACATTGTCCATTATAGCATCCGTCCAGCATGTTTCTTGCAGGCAGATTATGTCAGAGTTACATGAAAAGAGGACTTGTTCTAACTTCAGTAAGTTCCTCAGACCATTTGCATTAAAGGATGTTATGGAAATCATAAGTAGTATGTAAGAAAAGAACATAAACATGACCCGTTACCTATTTTCTGGCACTTTTCTCATGGGCTCTTCTCCTTTCTTCCATGGCCTTTCTCTTTAGACTATTCCTGGCCTCTGGACTCATGTCCATGTCATCATCTGAGAGCACTGTGTCTGCCTCAGGGGCTTTGGGTGGCACCTGCTGCTTCTCTTGGGCCAGTTCTCTTTTCCTCATCTCCTCGCCCGCTCCAGGTGCAGGACTAGGGGATATCCCCCCCCTTGTCCTAACTCCACCCCGGGCTCTGCCCCCATCCGTTTTAGGGCTCCCGAAAACAAGGCCACTTCTGGGGCTCTCCACACCAGTGGACCCGTCCATGGAGGTACTCACATGGTCACTGGGGGGCGGGGCAGGACCTGCAGAGGGACCCACACCACCCACCCTCTCAATCTTTC
>NC_136809.1:61698337-61705837 GCF_951216825.1 Electrona antarctica | reverse complement strand
GTTCCTCCATAGCTTGCGCTATGTCAAGTGGCACCCGCCGGGTTAGGAGATCCAACATCACCTCCCCTCCCCCTACATCAACATCTCTCTCCACGAAAACGGACTGGTAATGGAGGGTGGCAGCACGCGCCATCTCATCCACCCCAGTCACGACTCTACCCTGCTCATCTATAATCCCCGTGTGTACATGTTTGACCTTTCCAGCCCGTACAGAGCTGAAGAAGGCTGCGGAACACGTCTCGTCCTTCTCCATGAAGTCGTGACGTGTGCGCATCAGGTACACACGAGCCCTACGTTCATAGACATCCCTAAGCCTCGCTTTAAGGGAGTCACAAGCCCGCTGATCTACAGTGCCGCTCTCGTTACCGACAGCGTACTCGAGCTCGAGAAGCCATTGGAGACGAGACACCTCCCTCCTCGCCTCCCGCGCCTTCCTTCTACCGTACCTAACTGCAAACTCTCTGATCCGCTCCTTGGCTACCTCCCACCACTCCATCACACCCGTACAAAGCGGCCTGATCCCTTCCAGGCCCCGGTAGAAGACAGCAAAGGTGGCCACGAACTCATCCTGTTCCAAGACACTGGAGTTCAACCTCCAGTATCCTGGACCAAAGACCGGACCACCAGCCCGGACGCAGAAGAGCACTCCGTCGTGGTCGGAAAAGAAGGTCGGAACGACCCTGCCTGACAACAGGCCCAAGGATTCTGAAAAAATAATGTAGTCCAGTCTCCTGGACACCCCCTGCGAGTTCCGCCATGTGGGACTGTCCATTCGAGGTGTTAATTCCCTCCCCCCATCAACTAACTTAAACATCCTCATCAATCCCTCCAACTTTCTCACACTTGTGTCCCCCCCTCCCCCCAGTTCACAATTGAAATCACCCCCCAAAATAATGGATCTGTTTGTTATACAAAACGGAATTAATTCTTCAAACATTTCCCCCCTCTCCGCTACCCTCTGTGGACCGTACACTGTAAATACCCTCAGCTTGCAACCTCTATATTCAATGTCTGCCCCTACTACCCTCCCCTGAATAACCACAAAAACCTCCTCCACCCTCACCTCCCTACTCCCAAACAATAACCCTACCCCTGTAGAGTGAACGCCCCCCCACACTCCATACAGACTCCCCCCACCCCCATTCCCTACTAAAGCTAACTACATCCCCACGGTCTTTTAAATGTACCTCCTGCAGGAAACAAATGGTGGGTCTCTGGGTACCCACAAAATCAAACACCGCCCTCCTCTTAATTCTATCCCTCAAGCCTCTGACATTGAATGTTCCCACACATAAAGACCCATCCATTATATGTTAAGAAAAAACAAAAAAAACACAGAACACATGAAACATCACATTACTTTTGGCCTGTACTGTGTGGACCGAAAATAGCGGGTTGGGTCCCAGTCGCCACCAAGTCCCCCACCACCACTTCTTCAGCCCCCTCCTCCATCTCCGCGGACGCTGTCTCGGCCCCAGCCCCATTAGCCACCTGAGAGCCAGTCCCCGCATCCGTTTCCTCCTGTGTTTCCGCCAACAATGGGGGATTCGTGTTCGGTCTCCCCCCACCCATTTCCTCCTCCCCGTCGTCCTCACTGACCGATAGCGGAGACAACGGCTCCGTCAACGCTGAGCCCAGCCCTAGCGTTGACCCCATCCCTGGGGGGTCAAACCCCACAGACATTATGGTGCTCTCTGCTGGCCCCCCCTCTCCGTCCCCCTTTCCCTGCTCCACTATCCCCCTCCCCTCCTCCATATCTTGCCCCTCCCCCCCAGCCGTTTCACCCACTCCCTCCCCTGTTGGAAACCCCGCCTCCAGCCTGGCCTTCTTTCCCTCCCCCCCCTCGCCATGCCTAGTTCTCCTGCTCTTCCGGTTTTTCTTTTTCTCTTTGCCCTTTTCCCCAGACCCCCCCTCGGCAGCCCCTGCCGCCCCTCCCTCACCCCTCTCGTCCCTGTGCTCCATGGTTATGTCCTCGTCTGGCTCCTCCTCCGTTCCAGGTCCCAGCTCCTGACCAAGCTCCGATCCAGCTTCCGATCCGGGCTCCCGGTCCAGCACAATAACTTCTTCCGGTCCCTGTCCGGCACCGTCGCCCCGACCACCGCTGTCACTGGCTCCGACCGCACTAGCGTATGTCCTCCCTGGGCCGGTCCTCTCCTCCTCGCCTCTCGGGAATGGACATCTCTGGGTCTCGTGCCCGTAGGCCTTACAGTGACGACACCACACGAAATCACACGCCCCCTCCTTGTGGCCGTGTTTCCTGCACTTCCTGCAATAAGGCGGCTGCCTATTGTAGAACAGGAAGCCCCTGTCTCCGGCTATACTAAACTGCGCCGGAGGGTGCGCCATCCCCTCAAAGCCGCGAGGGTCCTCCCGCAGTAGCATCTGGAACTGCGTCTTGCCAGTCCAGAAGCCCAATCCATCCATTATCTTTCTATTCCCAGCCAACACGTCCCCGTACACAGATAGAAATCTCATCACTTGGTCCCCCGTGACATACGGGTTGTACATTTGCACAGTCACGAGCCTGAAATTTGGCCTGTCCAAGTTCACAACCTCATAGTCTGAAAAAGGTTTCTCACCCTCCTTTTTCTTGCAGATGTCCAACACGTCTTCGGCAACCCCAGCAGTGGTGAAGGTCAAGTCGAAACTCCGCTCCAATCCATTGCTCTGCAGGCAGTAAACGTGATCGACCTTCAGTTTGAGTTGCCCCATCAGAATGTGTCGACCGAAGACCTCACGTTGCGGCATTAAAAACGCCGCCTTCTTCCACCGAAATCGCACTGTATTCCGTAGTCCCGCCTTCGGCAACGTTGAATCTGACGTGGAAGCCATATTGGATGCGTCCTCGAATGAAAACGGATCCCGGCCCCCACGTCGAAAAGATATTCCAAACCGTTGAAAAATCCACTCAGTCTCGTTAGAAATCTGATAAGAACAGATTTTTTTTTTTTTAATTTTTATTATGAAACTTCTGTACATCATTTACAATCATTTACATAGACAAAAACAAAAAAATGCCTCACGTATTTGTTACTTAAAACCATAACATTCAAAACACATTGCATGCCCTGTCTCCCACACATTCCATAATACCGCATCCACCACTATCCCATTTGTAATACTCTTTTATTCCCACTTACCCATGACCATGAAACATGCACATTGAAACCAAAAGATCCTAACTACCAAAACACCCCTCCCTCACACCAGACCCAAACCCCCCTTCCACCTCTCCAGAGCGGCATGATGCCCCCATCTCTGCACCTCCCCCTTTATCCGACCAACCAGGTCTCCCTCCACCCTCCTAACCACCCCCTCTACTCCCCAGTCCCTGTTGCGCTCGACCAGATCCTGCCTGGCCAACCACAAGCCCCTTTTAAAGAGGCTAATAATCAGCCAGAGCAGGAACCTGTCCCCCCTGTTCCTTACTGTACCCCCCAACCCCCTCTCTACCATAACCCAGTCCAGCACAAAACCTCTGTTGACCCTCCTTAATAACACCCCCGCCCTGTCCCACACCCCCCCTGCGAATGGACAGTCCCACATGACGTGCCTCACAGTCTCCCCACCTGTGCATGCATCCCGGGGGCATCCAGGAGACCTCGCAATACCGTGCCGGTACATTTTGTCCCGCACCGGCAGGCAGCGGTGTAGCACAAGCCAATTGAAATCCTTGAGCCTGTTGTCTAGACCCCGCGGCTGGATCCCCAACCACACTGTGGCGGGGATGCCAACCACGGGTGGGTCCTCCATCTCCGACCTCACCTCCGACCAGAGTACTCTGTGCTCCAGGCCGATGGCCGGGTCCAAGGCTACAGGATGAGCCCGCAGCCACCTTGCCGCGTGTTGGTAGTGCAGCGGCAGCTGCTCCACCCGGGCGGTCTGGTTGTCCCAGACCATCAGGCGCCTTGCCGAGTTAGTGAAATACAGTCGTAGGAAGTAGCCTGATGGATGAACCACCGGAGCGGCCAGTTCCCTAAGTAAAAACGAAACAAAAATGCAGTCCAGTTTCAGCGGGAGGTGTGGCACATCTCTCCCGCCCGCCTCAATGTCCGCCAGCATCCGGGCCCTCGCCACGTACTCGTACCGACCTCCCCAAAGGAAGTCGAATACGGTCCGGACGAGGGACCTTCGCATGCTGGCTGGCAACGGGTACACGTACGCCAAATACAGGAGAGACGGCAATATGTCTACCTTCAGAACTAGGACCTTTCCAATCAAGGTCAGAGTCCTAGTCTTCCAGAGACCTAGCTTCCTCTGGACTGCCAACAGACGCCTGGTCCAGTTGGCCGTGGCGTTCTGGGCTGCCTCAAAATCGACCCCCAAGATCCTCAGGGGCCCTTCACAGAGCGACAGCCCCCCTGGTACCTCCGTCCTACTTTTCCACCGCCCAAAGAACTTGACCGAGGACTTGGCGAGATTGAGATCTGCGCCAGAAACCTGGCCGAATTCCTGGAAAATCTCCAAAGAACGGGTTAGGCTTGCGTCGTTGTCCAATAGCAGGGTGGTGTCGTCTGCGTACTGAGACAACTTCACCCTCAGGCCTCCGCTACCTGGTACCAGGAATCCCGACACACCCGCGTCAGCCCTAATGGCTTCAGCTAGGGGCTCCATATAAAGGACGTAGAGAAGGGGTGACAGCGGACACCCCTGTCTCACCCCCGAGTGCAACCTGAAAAACTCCCCGAGGTGACCATTAACAGAAACCGTGCTCCCCGCTGCTGCGTACAATGTACGCAGCCACCCAACAAAAACCCTACCAAACCCTAGCCTACCCAAAACGCGAAACAGAAAATCCAAGTGAACCCTATCAAACGCCTTTGCCTGGTCGAGACCACCCACCATTAGTGGCAGGTGCCTGTCTTCCGCCCATGCGATGGCGTCCCTGATGAGGAGGAGATTCCACCTCAAGGAACGCCCCGCCACTCCGCACGTCTGATCCTCGTGGACGACGTAGGGGAGCGCTGTGCCTAGTCTGTCCGCAAGGACCTTTGCTAGCAGTTTATAGTCAACACACAGCATGGTCAATGGTCTCCAATTCTTTAAGTCGGAGGCGTCTCCCTTCTTAAAAAGGAGGGAAATCACCCCCTTGGCCAAAGACCCTCCCAAAACTCCTGTGCGGAGTACTTCGGATAACACCTCCAGGACCACCGGACCAAGTATGCCCCAAAACTTGAGGTAAAACTCAGCCGGTAGCCCGTCGATGCCAGGCACCTTCCGCCTTCCCATTCTACGGAGGGCACTCTCGAGCTCTTCGAGTGTGAGCGGTTCCTCCATAGCTTGCGCTATGTCAAGTGGCACCCGCCGGGTTAGGAGATCCAACATCACCTCCCCTCCCCCTACATCTACATCTCTCTCCACGAAAACGGACTGGTAATGGAGAGTGGCAGCACGCACCATCTCATCCACCCCAGTCACGACTCTACCCTGCTCATCTATAATCCCCGTGTGTACATGTTTGACCTTTCCAGCCCGTACAGAGCTGAAGAAGGCTGTGGAACACGTCTCGTCCTTCTCCATGAAGTCGTGACGTGTGCGCATCAGGTACACACGAGCCCTACGTTCATAGACATCCCTAAGCCTCGCTTTAAGGGAGTCACAAGCCCGCTGATCTACAGTGCCGCTCTCGTTACCGACAGCGTACTCGAGCTCGAGAAGCCGTTGGAGACGAGACACCTCCCTCCTCGCCTCCCGCGCCTTCCTTCTACCGTACCTAACTGCAAAATCTCTGATCCGCTCCTTGGCTACCTCCCACCACTCCATCACACCCGTACAAAGCGGCCTGATCCCTTCCAGGCCCCGGTAGAAGACAGCAAAGGTGACCACGAACTCATCCTGTTCCAAGACACTGGAGTTCAACCTCCAGTATCCTGGACCAAAGACCGGACCACCAGCCCGGACGCAGAAGAGCACTCCGTCGTGGTCGGAAAAGAAGGTCGGAACGACCCTGCCTGACAACAGGCCCAAGGATTCTGAAAAAAGAATGTAGTCCAGTCTCCTGGACACCCCCTGCGAGTTCCGCCATGTGGGACTGTCCATTCGAGGTGTTAATTCCCTCCCCCCATCCACTAACTTAAACATCCTCATCAATCCCTCCAACTTTCTCACACTTGTGTCTCCCCCTCCCCCCAGTTCACAATTGAAATCACCCCCCAAAATAATGGATCTATTTGTTATACAAAACGGAATTAATTCTTCAAACATTTCCCCCCTCTCCGCTACCCTCTGTGGACCGTACACTGTAAATACCCTCAGCTTGCAACCTCTATATTCAATGTCTGCCCCTACTACCCTCCCCTGAATAACCACAAAAACCTCCTCCACCCTCACCTCCCTACTCCCAAACAATAACCCTACCCCTGTCGAGTGAACCCCCCCCACACTCCATACCGACTCCCCCCACCCCCATTCCCTGCTAAAGCTAACTACATCCCCACGGTCTTTTAAATGTACCTCCTGCAGGAAACAAATGGTGGGTCTCTGGGTACCCACAAAATCAAACACCGCCCTCCTCTTAATTCTATCCCTCAAGCCTCTGACATTGAATGTTCCCACACATAAAGACCCATCCATTGTATGTTAAATAAAACAAAAAACACAGAACACATGAAACATCACATTACTTTTGGCCTGCACTGTGTGGACCGAAAATAGCGGGTTGGGTCCCAGTCGCCACCAAGTCCCCCACCACCACTTCTTCAGCCCCCTCCTCCATCTCCGCGGACGCTGTCTCGGCCCCGGCCCCATTAGCCACCTGAGAGCCAGTCCCCGCATCCGTTTCCTCCTGTGTTTCCGCCAACAATGGGGGGTTCGTGTTCGGTCTCCCCCCACCCATTTCCTCCTCCCCGTCGTCCTCACTGACCGATAGCGGAGACAACGGCGCCGTCAACGCTGAGCCCAGCCCTAGCGTTGACCCCATCCCTGGGGGGTCAAACCCCACAGACATTATGGTGCTCTCTGCTGGCCCCCCCTCTCTGTCCCCCTTTCCCTGCTCCACTATCCCCCTCCCCTCCTCCATATCTTGCCTCTCCCCCCCAGCCGTTTCACCCACTCCCTCCCCTGTTGGAACCCCCGCCTCCCCTTCCTCCAGCCTGGCCTTCTTTCCCTCCCCCCCCTCGCCATGCCTAGTTCTCCTGCTCTTCCGGTTTTTCTTTTTCTCTTTGCCCTTTTCCCCAGACCCCCCCTCGGCAGCCCCTGCCGCCCCTCCCTCACCCCTCTCGTCCCTGTGCTCCATGGTTATGTCCTCGTCTGGCTCCTCCTCCGTTCCAGGTCCCAGCTCCTGACCAAGCTCCGATCCAGCTTCCGATCCGGGCTCCAGGTCCAGCACAATAACTTCTTCCGGTCCCTGTCCGGCACCGTCGCCCCGACCACCGCTGTCACTGGCTCCGACCGCACTAGCGTATGTCCTCCCTGGGCCGGTCCTCTCCTCCTCGCCTCTCGGGAATGGGCATCTCTGGGTCTCGTGCCCGTAGGCCTTACAGTGCCGACACCACACGAAAT
>NC_136809.1:61675837-61693337 GCF_951216825.1 Electrona antarctica | reverse complement strand
CCGTCCTTTACACCACCTTAATCCTCCTCATCCACTTCCCGTACTTATGATTTTAGCCAAAAGGCCGAGAAGCGATAACCCTCAAACTGACTGCTGTGAAGTCCGCTTCCTAGGCTAACGACATTCCCATCCGGTCTGATACCCACTTAGTCATCACCATATACCCACTTGGGCATTAGCATAACAATGACCTCTCTAAGGACCCATTGGTAGATGCTTACAGCACCGTGGAGTATGCAAGCTTGCAGATCTGCTAGTTTCAAAAAAATTCAAAAATGACAAAAGTGGCCCATCCACATGCATGCTTGTAGGTAGCCATTTTCAACAACTTCCGTTGGTCGCAGAGGCTCGGGATTGCCACCGTTGGAAAGCTCGCACCTGAGATGGGGGGGGGGGGGGGGGGGGTGGAGGTGCATGGGCGTCGGTAGTGGGGGTGGGGTAGGCGTTGTTAAAATGTTTAAAAAGTGGAAAAACTGGGACGCTTTGGAGAAGCACAAGGGGGCGCTGCTGTGCAGCAAGCCCTCGGCCGTGCCCCGCCCACATTGGGGGCGTTGTTTTAAAATGTGGGTGTGGCCTATCAGAGCGTAGAACAACTCTGGTCTCCCTTCATGACGGATACAAAACTATATGTTGTGTTTGGCCCTACCTCCGGTAGGGGTTTATCAATTGTCTGGGGCCATTGTCACTTGCTCCGCGAGTGGGAATCGAGCTCACAGCCCTCCGCATTAGAGTCAGTTGCATTGACCACTAGCCCATTGCCCACCCTCCACCTTGAACAGATCAGGATTCTATATAAAGGGATATTAGCTGGGTTTAAATAGAGCTTGAATGTTTAAACAGTACTGGTCGGGATCCTGTTAAAAACGCCATGGTCCCAGAGGTGGATTTGAACCACCAACCTCTTGGTTTACAGCCAAGCACACTAGTCCACTGAGCCAAACAGGCTGTTGAGTGTTGAAGCAAAGGTGTGTGCATTGCAGATGGATTTGGAGTCCCAGGGGCGCGGCCGCTGTGCGCCCGTAGCCAATGGTGAAGATTCCAGGGGGGTGCTTAAGAGTGGGTACCCGGGTTCGGATGGAGAGCCGGGTTGTGGGTTTAGCTGGCTTCGGGCCTGCTACCCCGGTGGGGGCCCAAGGCTCCCTGGGTCCGCGTGGAGAGCCGGGCAAACCGGCTTTCTGCTGTCCACACTTAGAAGATTTTTACACTCGTACCCCGGAAGTCACGTTAGAGGCTGGCCCATGCCACCCCCTCCCCCGTGGGTTACCCGGGTCCGGGTGGAGAGCCGGGTTCCCACTTTAGCCGACTTCTGAGTGGGCACCCCGGCAGGGTGACAAGGCTCCCAGGGGCCGCGTGGAGAGCCGGGCAAAACGCCACATTGTGTGTCTTTCACGCTTTTCATGCTTTTCCACGCTTTGAAGATTTTTCACTTGCACTCCGGAATTCATGTACTCCTTCCGTCCCCCTCCCCCTCGGCCGCACCCCCGCCAACAAGTTCGTGCTGCACATGATCTGGTGTCTTGTCATTCAGTCTGCCGACATGAAAACGCTTACAGCACCTGGTATTCCCAGGCAGTCTCCCATCCAAGTACTGACCAGGCCCTACCCTGCTTAGCTTCCGAGATCGGACGAGATCGGGCGTGTTCAGGGTGGTATGGCCGTAAGCGTCAGCAGAGGAGGCCGGCACGGCTCATGTACATAGCAGATGGCTTTGGCCAATGGCTTTCATGAAAAAGCTTACGGCACCTGGTATTCCCAGGCAGTCTCCCATCCAAGTACTGACCAGGCCCTACCCTGCTTAGCTTCCGAGATCGGACGAGATCGGGCGTGTTCAGGGTGGTATGGCCGTAAGCGACAGCAGAGGTGGCCGGCACGGCTCATGTACATAGTAGATGGCTTTGGCCAATGGCTTTCATGAAAAACCTTACGGCACCTGGTATTCCCAGGCAGTCTCCCATCCAAGTACTGACCAGGCCCTACCCTGCTTAGCTTCCGAGATCGGACGAGATCGGGCGTGTTCAGGGTGGTATGGCAGTAAGCGACAGCAGAGGAGGCCGGCACGGCTCATGTACACAGCAGATGGCTTTGGCCAATGGCTTTCATGAAAAAGCTTACGGCACCTGGTATTCCCAGGCAGTCTCCCATCCAAGTACTGACCAGGCCCTACCCTGCTTAGCGTCCGAGATCGGACGAGATCGGGCGTGTTCAGGGTGGTATGGCCGTAAGCGACAGCAGAGGTGGCCGGCACGGCTCATGTACACAGCAGATGGCTTTGGCCAATGCCTTTCATGAAAAGGCTTACGGCACCTGGTATTCCCAGGCAGTCTCCCATCCAAGTACTGACCAGGCCCTACCCTGCTTAGCTTCCGAGATCGGACGAGATCGGGCGTGTTCAGGGTGGTATGGCCGTAAGCGACAGCAGAGGTGGCCGGCACGGCTCATGTACACAGCAGATGGCTTTGGCCAATGCCTTTCATGAAAAGGCTTACGGCACCTGGTGTTCCCAGGCAGTCTCCCATCCAAGTACTGACCAGGCCCTATCCCGCCGTTAGGGAAAAAAGTCCTTTTGGTAAAAAGGTCCACCTGGCATGTGCCTTTTGCGGGCTTCCCATGTTAAACCAACCCGGCTCTCCGCTCGTGCCTTGCCAGCCAACAGCATCACCCTCTTCCAGGGCCCCTAAAAATATGGGGCCGGTCCTTAAAAAAACTACATTTTTTTCCCTACAGGACGCACCCAGCCTTGGGGTCTTGGGGCCAACGGGGCCCGCTCTGTGAATTTTTGAAAAATGGACCAAAACCCGTCCGCCACCAGGTGGACTCTTGAGCCATTTGGAGTGTCTGTCCCCATGGGAGGACATCATGTCCACTTCCATAGAGGGACAAGGGGAAGTCCACTTCCACTTCTAAAGGCAATGCTAAAGAGACTCTCAGTGTTAAACCTCAATCCTGCCACTAGGAGCAGTCTTGAGCCCCTTCCTGCCAAGCGTGTCCCCTTGGAGTGTCCTCTTGGGAGGACAACATGTCCACTTCCATATGTTTTTCAATACATTTTTAAAATGTGCTTTAGACAGTCCCTTCGGCATAGCCTATGCCATGAAATCACTGCCTCAAAAATCCCTTCACTTACATGCGAGATGGACACGACATTTGCACGCCTTCCAAGACACCTAGAGCCGTGAAACCACCGCAGGGAGGCCCTACATCGAGTGCCGATCAACATATGTCAAAATCATAACCTCAGCAAATGTAGAAAAAAAGTTTGCCGCAAATGATCAACTTTTGGTCAAAGGGTTGTTAGGGGTGTAGCCTCTATGACCATCCTGAGGCCCCAAAGTGAAGCACTTTTTTCCCACAGTATGTACGAAGGCCAGCTTCAAGATTCTGATTGTTGGGCATGAGGAGTATCGTTGCTGAAAATCTGGGGTCCTCAGGTGGTCTTACGGTCGATCCGCAGCCAAATAGGGTTTGAGGCCGAGATATGGGATGGATCAAGGCATGCCCGAATGGACATGGTCGTTGCTCTTTTGCTCCTATTTCTATTCTGGACAACCCAAAGCTGCGCTATTTCATGTGTGCTATCTAGGGCTATCAAATAATGCGTTGTAACAAGGTGTAGTCATTATCTATCACGGTTTTGGAGATAGGGCAATTTGAATGTTCAACATCCTAAAATAAAAACATGCCAAGGTGACATTTGCTGCTGCAACTCACACTAAAACCCATTTTTTCATCCAAAGACTGGTCTCTGGGGCTAGAACTAGACATATTCTGAAAGAGCATTGAAAGGTGAGTAAACTGACCACTGTTTGGTGGTCATAGCCCCTACAGAACTTAAAAAAAAGCCCTCAAGACGTGCTGCTTTGTGTAAAAATACTGATGTTACATAACTTGTATTGGGACATGCCCAAGGGGACGTGCTGACATCCCATGGAGACAGTCCCTTCGGCATAGCCTATGCCATGAAATCACTGCCTCAAAAATCCCTTCATTTACATGCGAGATGGACACGACATTTGCACGCCTCCCAAGACACCTAGAGCCGTGAAACCACCGCAGGGATGCCCTACTTTGAGTGCCGATCAACATATGTCAAAATCATAACCTCAGCAACTGTAGAAAAAAGGTTTGCCGCAAATGTTCAACTTTTGGTGAAATGGTTGTTAGGGGTGTAGCCTCTATGACCATCCTGAGGCCCCAAAGTGAAGCACTTTTTTCCCACAGTATGTACGAAGGCCAGCTTCTAGATTCTGATTGTTGGGCATGAGGAGTATCGTTGCTGAAAATCTGGGGTCCTCAGGTGGTCTTACGGTCGATCCGCAGCCAAAAAGGGTTTGAGGCCGAGATATGGGATGGATCAAGGCATGCCCGAATGGACATGGTCGTTGCTCTTTTGCTCCTATTTCTATTCTGGACAACCCAAAGCTGCGCTATTTCATGTGTGCTATCTAGGGCTATCAAATAATGCGTTGTAACAAGGTGTAGTCATTATCTATCACGGTTTTGGAGATAGGGCAATTTGAATGTTCAACATCCTAAAATAAAAACATGCCAAGGTGACATTTGCTGCTGCAACTCACACTAAAACCCATTTTTTCATCCAAAGACTGGTCTCTGGGGCTAGAACTAGACATATTCTGAAAGAGCATTGAAAGGTGAGTAAACTGACCACTGTTTGGTGGTCATAGCCCCTACAGAACTTAAAAAAGCCCTCAAGACGTGCTGCTTTGTGCAAAATACTGATGTTACATAACTTGTATTGGGACATGCCCAAGGGGACGTGCTGACATCCCATGGAGACAGTCCCTTCGGCATAGCCTATGCCATGAAATCACTGCCTCAAAAATCCCTTCATTTACATGCGAGATGGACACGACATTTGCACGCCTCCCAAGACACCTAGAGCCGTGAAACCACCGCAGGGATGCCCTACTTTGAGTGCCGATCAACATATGTCAAAATCATAACCTCAGCAACTGTAGAAAAAAAGTTTGCCGCAAATGATCAACCTTTGGTCAAAAGGTTGTTAGGGGTGTAGCCTCTAGGACCATCCTGAGGCCCCAAAGTGAAGCACTTTTTTCCCACAGTATGTACGAAGGCCAGCTTCTAGATTCTGATTGTTGGGCATGAGGAGTATCGTTGCTGAAAATCTGGGGTCCTCAGGTGGTCTTACGGTCGATCCGCAGCCAAAAAGGGTTTGAGGCCGAGATATGGGATGGATCAAGGCATGCCCGAATGGACATGGTCGTTGCTCTTTTGCTCCTATTTCTATTCTGGACAACCCAAAGCTGCGCTATTTCATGTGTGCTATCTAGGGCTATCAAATAATGCGTTGTAACAAGGTGTAGTCATTATCTATCACGGTTTTGGAGATAGGGCAATTTGAATGTTCAACATCCTAAAATAAAAACATGCCAAGGTGACATTTGCTGCTGCAACTCACACTAAAACCCATTTTTTCATCCAAAGACTGGTCTCTGGGGCTAGAACTAGACATATTCTAAAAGAGCATTGAAAGGTGAGCAAACTGACCACTGTTTGGTGGTCATAGCCCCTACAGAACTTAAAAAAAGCCCTCAAGACGTGCTGCTTTGTGCAAAATACTGATGTTACATAACTTGTATTGGGACATGCCCAAGGGGACGTGCTGACATCCCATGGAGACAGTCCCTTCGGCATAGCCTATGCCATGAAATCACTGCCTCAAAAATCCCTTCATTTACATGCGAGATGGACACGACATTTGCACGCCTCCCAAGACACCTAGAGCCGTGAAACCACCGCAGGGATGCCCTACTTTGAGTGCCGATCAACATATGTCAAAATCATAACCTCAGCAACTGTAGAAAAAAAGTTTGCCGCAAATGATCAACCTTTGGTCAAAAGGTTGTTAGGGGTGTAGCCTCTAGGACCATCCTGAGGCCCCAAAGTGAAGCACTTTTTTCCCACAGTATGTACGAAGGCCAGCTTCTAGATTCTGATTGTTGGGCATGAGGAGTATCGTTGCTGAAAATCTGGGGTCCTCAGGTGGTCTTACGGTCGATCCGCAGCCAAAAAGGGTTTGAGGCCGAGATATGGGATGGATCAAGGCATGCCCGAATGGACATGGTCGTTGCTCTTTTGCTCCTATTTCTATTCTGGACAACCCAAAGCTGCGCTATTTCATGTGTGCTATCTAGGGCTATCAAATAATGCGTTGTAACAAGGTGTAGTCATTATCTATCACGGTTTTGGAGATAGGGCAATTTGAATGTTCAACATCCTAAAATAAAAACATGCCAAGGTGACATTTGCTGCTGCAACTCACACTAAAACCCATTTTTTCATCCAAAGACTGGTCTCTGGGGCTAGAACTAGACATATTCTGAAAGAGCATTGAAAGGTGAGTAAACTGACCACTGTTTGGTGGTCATAGCCCCTACAGAACTTAAAAAAAGCCCTCAAGACGTGCTGCTTTGTGCAAAATACTGATGTTACATAACTTGTATTGGGACATGCCCAAGGGGACGTGCTGACATCCCATGGAGACAGTCCCTTCGGCATAGCCTATGCCATGAAATCACTGCCTCAAAAATCCCTTCATTTACATGCGAGATGGACACGACATTTGCACGCCTCCCAAGACACCTAGAGCCGTGAAACCACCGCAGGGATGCCCTACTTTGAGTGCCGATCAACATATGTCAAAATCATAACCTCAGCAACTGTAGAAAAAAAGTTTGCCGCAAATGATCAACCTTTGGTCAAAAGGTTGTTAGGGGTGTAGCCTCTAGGACCATCCTGAGGCCCCAAAGTGAAGCACTTTTTTCCCACAGTATGTACGAAGGCCAGCTTCTAGATTCTGATTGTTGGGCATGAGGAGTATCGTTGCTGAAAATCTGGGGTCCTCAGGTGGTCTTACGGTCGATCCGCAGCCAAAAAGGGTTTGAGGCCGAGATATGGGATGGATCAAGGCATGCCCGAATGGACATGGTCGTTGCTCTTTTGCTCCTATTTCTATTCTGGACAACCCAAAGCTGCGCTATTTCATGTGTGCTATCTAGGGCTATCAAATAATGCGTTGTAACAAGGTGTAGTCATTATCTATCACGGTTTTGGAGATAGGGCAATTTGAATGTTCAACATCCTAAAATAAAAACATGCCAAGGTGACATTTGCTGCTGCAACTCACACTAAAACCCATTTTTTCATCCAAAGACTGGTCTCTGGGGCTAGAACTAGACATATTCTAAAAGAGCATTGAAAGGTGAGCAAACTGACCACTGTTTGGTGGTCATAGCCCCTACAGAACTTAAAAAAAGCCCTCAAGACGTGCTGCTTTGTGCAAAATACTGATGTTACATAACTTGTATTGGGACATGCCCAAGGGGACGTGCTGACATCCCATGGAGACAGTCCCTTCGGCATAGCCTATGCCATGAAATCACTGCCTCAAAAATCCCTTCATTTACATGCGAGATGGACACGACATTTGCACGCCTCCCAAGACACCTAGAGCCGTGAAACCACCGCAGGGATGCCCTACTTTGAGTGCCGATCAACATATGTCAAAATCATAACCTCAGCAACTGTAGAAAAAAAGTTTGCCGCAAATGATCAACCTTTGGTCAAAAGGTTGTTAGGGGTGTAGCCTCTAGGACCATCCTGAGGCCCCAAAGTGAAGCACTTTTTTCCCACAGTATGTACGAAGGCCAGCTTCTAGATTCTGATTGTTGGGCATGAGGAGTATCGTTGCTGAAAATCTGGGGTCCTCAGGTGGTCTTACGGTCGATCCGCAGCCAAAAAGGGTTTGAGGCCGAGATATGGGATGGATCAAGGCATGCCCGAATGGACATGGTCGTTGCTCTTTTGCTCCTATTTCTATTCTGGACAACCCAAAGCTGCGCTATTTCATGTGTGCTATCTAGGGCTATCAAATAATGCGTTGTAACAAGGTGTAGTCATTATCTATCACGGTTTTGGAGATAGGGCAATTTGAATGTTCAACATCCTAAAATAAAAACATGCCAAGGTGACATTTGCTGCTGCAACTCACACTAAAACCCATTTTTTCATCCAAAGACTGGTCTCTGGGGCTAGAACTAGACATATTCTGAAAGAGCATTGAAAGGTGAGTAAACTGACCACTGTTTGGTGGTCATAGCCCCTACAGAACTTAAAAAAAGCCCTCAAGACGTGCTGCTTTGTGCAAAATACTGATGTTACATAACTTGTATTGGGACATGCCCAAGGGGACGTGCTGACATCCCATGGAGACAGTCCCTTCGGCATAGCCTATGCCATGAAATCACTGCCTCAAAAATCCCTTCATTTACATGCGAGATGGACACGACATTTGCACGCCTCCCAAGACACCTAGAGCCGTGAAACCACCGCAGGGATGCCCTACTTTGAGTGCCGATCAACATATGTCAAAATCATAACCTCAGCAACTGTAGAAAAAAAGTTTGCCGCAAATGATCAACCTTTGGTCAAAAGGTTGTTAGGGGTGTAGCCTCTAGGACCATCCTGAGGCCCCAAAGTGAAGCACTTTTTTCCCACAGTATGTACGAAGGCCAGCTTCTAGATTCTGATTGTTGGGCATGAGGAGTATCGTTGCTGAAAATCTGGGGTCCTCAGGTCGTCTTACGGTCGATCCGCAGCCAAAAAGGGTTTGAGGCCGAGATATGGGATGGATCAAGGCATGCCCGAATGGACATGGTCGTTGCTCTTTTGCTCCTATTTCTATTCTGGACAACCCAAAGCTGCGCTATTTCATGTGTGCTATCTAGGGCTATCAAATAATGCGTTGTAACAAGGTGTAGTCATTATCTATCACGGTTTTGGAGATAGGGCAATTTGAATGTTCAACATCCTAAAATAAAAACATGCCAAGGTGACATTTGCTGCTGCAACTCACACTAAAACCCATTTTTTCATCCAAAGACTGGTCTCTGGGGCTAGAACTAGACATATTCTAAAAGAGCATTGAAAGGTGAGCAAACTGACCACTGTTTGGTGGTCATAGCCCCTACAGAACTTAAAAAAAGCCCTCAAGACGTGCTGCTTTGTGCAAAATACTGATGTTACATAACTTGTATTGGGACATGCCCAAGGGGACGTGCTGACATCCCATGGAGACAGTCCCTTCGGCATAGCCTATGCCATGAAATCACTGCCTCAAAAATCCCTTCATTTACATGCGAGATGGACACGACATTTGCACGCCTCCCAAGACACCTAGAGCCGTGAAACCACCGCAGGGATGCCCTACTTTGAGTGCCGATCAACATATGTCAAAATCATAACCTCAGCAACTGTAGAAAAAAAGTTTGCCGCAAATGATCAACCTTTGGTCAAAAGGTTGTTAGGGGTGTAGCCTCTAGGACCATCCTGAGGCCCCAAAGTGAAGCACTTTTTTCCCACAGTATGTACGAAGGCCAGCTTCTAGATTCTGATTGTTGGGCATGAGGAGTATCGTTGCTGAAAATCTGGGGTCCTCAGGTGGTCTTACGGTCGATCCGCAGCCAAAAAGGGTTTGAGGCCGAGATATGCATGCCCGAATGGACATGGTCGTTGCTCTTTTGCTCCTATTTCTATTCTGGAAAACCCAAAGCTGCGCTATTTCATGTGTGCTATCTAGGGCTATCAAATACGTGGTAACAAGGTGTAGTCGTCATCTATCACGGTTTTGGAGATAAGGCAATTTGAATGTTCAACATCCTAAAATAAAAAGTTGCTGCTGCAACTCACACTAAAACCCATTTTTGTCATCCAAAGACTGGTCTCTGGGGCTAGAACTAGACATATTCTGAAAGAGCATTGAAAGGTGAGTAAACTGACCACTGTTTGGTGGTCATAGCCCCTACAGAACTTAAAAAAAGCCCTCAAGACGTGCTGCTTGTGTGCAAAATACTGATGTTACATAACATGTATGGAGGCATGCCCAAGAGGACACATCCACATCCCAAAGGGACAGTCCAGTCGGCATGTCCGAAAACCAGGCCAATGCAAAGAGTACAATGACCCCTTGACCTCAATGTGCACAAAACAAAACTAAGGCCACAGTTTGGTTTTCACTATCACTATTGACCTGAAACTCAAACCAGGTGAGGCCTGTGACCTCCCGAGTCTGGTGTCGTTCAGCGCTCGTCATTATGTGGCCCCTGATGCCATGTACATTTAAAAATGTGCTAAAGTTCACCTTAGAAAGGTGCTACAGGCCTGATTGTCTGGGACGTGGCTTATAAGGCTGTATTTAGATTCCCTGTAAAGCATCGTTCCATTTGATGCGGCTTTGGCTGAGAAACGCTTCTTCGACTCACACAAGAACCCATTTGTCATCCAAAGACTGGTCTCTGGGGCCAAAAATAGACATAATCTGAAAGAGCATTGAAAGGTGAGTAAACTGACCACTGTTTGGTGGTCATAGCCCCTACAGAACTTTAAAAAAGCCCTCAAGACGTGCTGTTTGTGTAAAATCCTGATATTACATAACATGCATGTAGGCATGCCCAGGAGGACACATTCACATCCCAAAGGGACAGTCCCTCTGGCATGTGAAAACATGGCCACGTTTGACACTTGCCCAAAAATACGTACATTTCCACTCATCAACTCCCAAACAATTTATTTTTGGGCAAGTGTCAAACGTGGCCATGTTTTCCTTCACATGCCAGAGGGACTGTCCCTTTGGGATGTGAACGTGTCCTCCTGGGCATGCCTACATGCATGTTATGTAATATCAGGAAGTGCTCTCTCTACTTCAACTTCACAGCTTCTGACAAACTCAAACAGGACAGGAGGGTAATTTAGACATCAAAGAAAAAGGAGCACCAATCACAAACATTCAATCAAGAACTAAGTACTCTGCTGCACTAATTATCATGAGATCAAACACTGCTGCACAGAATAGGTACAATCAAGCAAACAAGGTCATCATGACATGAACTCATAGTTCAAGTGGCTCTTACAGGTGCTATGGCAACCACATAGTGTTAGTTTAAAGACAACTTTAGTTTTTTTCAACCAAGGTTCATGTTTTAGGTTGTTATTAGTTTTAGGGATTTTAGCTGTTTTTGAAAGGGGGCCGGGGGCATTCGAGCATGGGGCTAAATATGTATTTTTTTACAAAATATTATGGCAATTTTTTTTTTTATTATTTACTATAGTCCTAATAAACCCCAGGAAATTACATCTGGCCACAAAAAAAATCACAGGATCTACTCAAGAATATGTTTCACATGAGTTGCCACACATAACATCAGGGTTTTGCACAAACAGCACATTTTTAAACTATTTAATTAGTTCTGTAGGTGCTATGGCAACCAAACAGTGGTCAGTTCAATCACCTTTCAATGCTCTATCAGAATATGCCGAGTTTTAACTCCAGGGACCAGTCTTTGCATGATCAAAATTTGGATTTAGTGTGAGGTTAATAAGCCAAATGTCCCCTTGGCATGTTATAGTGTAGCATTCTTCAAATTCAAATGGCCATAGCGCCAGAACTGTGATATATAATGACTACACCTTGTTACCATGTATTCTTCGATAGCCCCCGATAGCGCACATGCATTATGGTAGCGTGTGGTGGTCCAGAACAGAAATAGGAGCAAAATAATATTGACCATGTCCATTTGGGCAAACCTTAATCCATCCCATTTGACTGTCCCTTTGGGATGACAAAGTGTCCTCTTGGGCATGCCTCCATACATGCTATGTAACATCAGGGTTTTGCACAAACGGGACCTTTCTAAACTATTTCATGAGTTCTGTAGGTGCTATGGCAACCAAACAGTGGTCAGTTCAATCACCTTTCAATGCTCTATCAGAATATGCCGAGTTTTAACTCCAGGGACCAGTCTTTGGATCAAAATTTGGATTTAGTGTGATGTTAATAAGCCAAATGTCCCCTTGGCATGTTATAGTGTAGCATTCTTCAAATTCAAATGGCCATAGCGCCAGAACTGTGATATATAATGACTACACCTTGTTACCATGTATTCTTCGATAGCCCCCGATAGCGCACATGCATTATGGTAGCGTGTGGTGGTCCAGAACAGAAATAGGAGCAAAATAATATTGACCATGTCCATTTGGGCAAACCTTAATCCATCCCATTTGACTGTCCCTTTGGGATGACAAAGTGTCCTCTTGGGCATGCCTCCATACATGCTATGTAACATCAGGGTTTTGCACAAACAGCACATTTTTAAACTATTTAATTAGTTCTGTAGGTGCTATGGCAACCAAACAGTGGTCAGTTCAATCACCTTTCAATGCTCTATCAGAATATGCCGAGTTTTAACTCCAGGGACCAGTCTTTGCACGATCAAAATTTGGATTTAGTGTGAGGTTATAAGCCAAATGTCCCCTTGGCATGTTATAGTGTAGCATTCTTCAAATTCAAATGGCCATAGCTCCAGAACTGTGATATATAAAGACTACACCTTGTTACCATGTATTCTTTGATAGCCCCTGATAGCGCACATGCATTATGGTAGCGTGTGGTGGTCCAGAACAGAAATAGGAGCAAAAGAATATTGACCATGTCCATTTGGGCAAACCTTAATCCATCCCATTTGACTGTCCCTTTGGGATGACAATGTGTCCTCTTGGGCATGCCTCCAGACATGCTACACCATGACTACACCATGCTAATCAGGGGGTGTGCCTACACTCATTTAGGGGTGTGTCTACTGCTAATTTGGGGCAGGGTACATGCTAATGTATGGGTGTAATTCATGCTAATTAGGGGGTGTGGCTCATGCTAATCAGGGGGTGTGTCTTACACTCATTTAGGGGTGTGTCTTACAAAAAGTTGGGCGTGTGGTTCATGCTAATGCATGGGTGTTAAGTAGGGGGCGTGGATCATGCTAATCAGGGGGTGTGTCTAACATTAATGTGGGGCGTGGTTCATGCTGATGTGTATGCGTGACTTACACATACTAGGGGGGTGTCCTCCGTTGATTTGGGGGTATGTCTTATGCTAATTTGAGGGTGTGAACTATGCAAATTAGGGTGTGTGTTTAGGTTACAGATGTAACCAGGGTACTGTCAGTGAGGGTCTGCTGTAGGTTACAGGTGTAACTATGGTTATATGTCCACCTGGTATGTTAGGCTATGTCAAAAGGACTGCCCTCTTGGCTGTGCCTTCTGCATGTATGTGCCAGACAGACTGTCCATGTGGGACGTCCACATGTCTATTTGCCATTGCCCTCCTGTAACCAGGGTGCTGTCAGTGAGGGTCTGCCATAGGTTACAGGTGTAACTATGGTTATATGTCCACCTGGTATGTTAGGCTATGGCAAAAGGACTGCCCTCTTGGCTGTGCCTTCTGCATGTATGTGCCAGACAGACTGTTCATGTGGGACGTCCACATGTCTATTTGCCATTGCCCTCCTGTAACCAGGGTGCTGTCAGTGAGGGTCTGCCGAAGGTTACAGGTGTAACTATGGTTATATGTCCACCTGGTATGTTAGGCTATGGCAAAAGGACTGCCCTTTTGGCTGTGCCTTCTGCATGTATGTGCCAGACAGACTGTCCATGTGGGACGTCCACATGTCTATTTGCCATTGCCCTCCTGTAACCAGGGTGCTGTCAGTGAGGGTCTGCCGTAGGTTACAGGTGTAACTATGGTTATATGTCCACCTGGTATGTTAGGCTATGGCAAAAGGACTGCCCTCTTGGCTGTGCCTTCTGCATGTATGTGCCAGACAGACTGTCTATGTGGGACGTCCACATGTCTATTTGCCATTGCCCTCCTGTAACCAGGGTGCTGTCAGTGAGGGTCTGCCGTAGGTTACAGGTGTAACTATGGTTATATGTCCACCTGGTATGTTAGGCTATGGCAAAAGGACTGCCCTCTTGGCTGTGCCTTCTGCATGTATGTGCCAGACAGACTGTCTATGTGGGACGTCCACATGTCTATTTGCCATTGCCCTCCTGTAACCAGGGTGCTGTCAGTGAGGGTCTGCCGTAGGTTACAGGTGTAACTATGGTTATATGTCCACCTGGTATGTTAGGCTATGTCAAAAGGACTGCCCTCTTGGCTGTGCCTTCTGCATGTATGTGCCAGACAGACTGTCCATGTGGGACGTCCACATGTCTATTTGCCATTGCCCTCCTGTAACCAGGGTGCTGTCAGTGAGGGTCTGCCGTAGGTTACAGGTGTAACTATGGTTATATGTCCACCTGGTATGTTAGGCTATGGCAAAAGGACTGCCCTCTTGGCTGTGCCTTCTGCATGTATGTGCCAGACAGACTGTCCATGTGGGACGTACACATGTCTATTTGCCATTGCCCTCCTGTAACCAGGGTGCTGTCAGTGAGGGTCTGCCGTAGGTTACAGGTGTAACTATGGTTATATGTCCGCCTGGTATGTTAGGCTATGGCAAAAGGACTGCCCTCTTGGCTGTGCCTTCTGCATGTATGTGCCAGACAGACTGTCTATGTGGGACGTCCACATGTCTATTTGCCATTGCCCTCCTGTAACCAGGGTGCTGTCAGTGAGGGTCTGCCGTAGGTTACAGGTGTAACTATGGTTATATGTCCACCTGGTATGTTAGGCTATGGCAAAAGGACTGCCCTCTTGGCTGTGCCTTCTGCATGTATGTGCCAGACAGACTGTCCATGTGGGACGTCCACATGTCTATTTGCCATTGCCCTCCTGTAACCAGGGTGCTGTCAGTGAGGGTCTGCCGAAGGTTACAGGTGTAACTATGGTTATATGTCCACCTGGTATGTTAGGCTATGGCAAAAGGACTGCCCTTTTGGCTGTGCCTTCTGCATGTATGTGCCAGACAGACTGTCCATGTGGGACGTCCACATGTCTATTTGCCATTGCCCTCCTGTAACCAGGGTGCTGTCAGTGAGGGTCTGCCGTAGGTTACAGGTGTAACTATGGTTATATGTCCACCTGGTATGTTAGGCTATGGCAAAAGGACTGCCCTCTTGGCTGTGCCTTCTGCATGTATGTGCCAGACAGACTGTCCATGTGGGACGTCCACATGTCTATTTGCCATTGCCCTCCTGTAACCAGGGTGCTGTCAGTGAGGGTCTGCCGTAGGTTACAGGTGTAACTATGGTTATATGTCCACCTGGTATGTTAGGCTATGGCAAAAGGACTGCCCTCTTGGCTGTGCCTTCTGCATGTATGTGCCAGACAGACTGTCCATGTGGGACGTCCACATGTCTATTTGCCATTGCCCTCCTGTAACCAGGGTGCTGTCAGTGAGGGTCTGCCGAAGGTTACAGGTGTAACTATGGTTATATGTCCACCTGGTATGTTAGGCTATGGCAAAAGGACTGCCCTTTTGGCTGTGCCTTCTGCATGTATGTGCCAGACAGACTGTCCATGTGGGACGTCCACATGTCTATTTGCCATTGCCCTCCTGTAACCAGGGTGCTGTCAGTGAGGGTCTGCCGTAGGTTACAGGTGTAACTATGGTTATATGTCCACCTGGTATGTTAGGCTATGGCAAAAGGACTGCCCTTTTGGCTGTGCCTTCTGCATGTATGTGCCAGACAGACTGTCCATGTGGGACGTCCACATGTCTATTTGCCATTGCCCTCCTGTAACCAGGGTGCTGTCAGTGAGGGTCTGCCGTAGGTTACAGGTGTAACTATGGTTATATGTCCACCTGGTATGTTAGGCTATGGCAAAAGGACTGCCCTCTTGGCTGTGCCTTCTGCATGTATGTGCCAGACAGACTGTCCATGTGGGACGTCCACATGTCTATTTGCCATTGCCCTCCTGTAACCAGGGTGCTGTCAGTGAGGGTCTGCCGTAGGTTACAGGTGTAACTATGGTTATATGTCCACCTGGTATCTTAGGCTATGGCAAAAGGACTGCCCTCTTGGCTGTGCCTTCTGCATGTATGTGCCAGACAGACTGTCCATGTGGGACGTCCACATGTCTATTTGCCATTGCCCTCCTGTAACCAGGGTGCTGTCAGTGAGGGTCTGCCGTAGGTTACAGGTGTAACTATGGTTATATGTCCACCTGGTATGTTAGGCTATGGCAAAAGGACTGCCCTCTTGGCTGTGCCTTCTGCATGTATGTGCCAGACAGACTGTCCATGTTGGAGGTCCACATGTCTATTTGCCATTGCCCTCCTGTAACCAGGGTACTGTCAGTGAGGGTCTGCCGTAGGTTACAGGTGTAACTATGGTTATATGTCCACCTGGTATGTTAGGCTATGGCAAAAGGACTGCTCTCTTGGCTGTGCCTTCTGCATGTATGTGCCAGACAGACTGTCTATGTGGGACGTCCACATGTCTATTTGCCATTGCCCTCCTGTAACCAGGGTACTTTCAGTGAGGGTCTGCCGTAGGTTACAGGTGTAACTATGGTTATATGTCCACCTGTCCACATTGCTTCAATGTCCTTTTGCAATGTTACAAAATGTCCACTAGCCATTGATGTGGTTTATGCTAATTAGGGGGTGTGGTTCATGCTAATCAAGGGGTGTGGCTTACACTAATTAAGGGGTGTGTCTAATATGTTTTAGGGTGTGTGGTTTATGCTAATTTGGGGGCGTACCTTACACAAAATAGGGGGTGTGTCCTCAGTTGATTTGGGGGTGTGGTTCATGCTAATTAGGGTGTGTTGTGTTTAGGTTACATATGTAACCATGGTTCTGTCAGTGGGGAGCTTCAGTAGGTTACAGGTGTAAGCATGGATCTATGTCCACTTGGTATGGCCCCGTCTGTTTTGCCATGGCAAAATGACTGCCCTCTTGGCTGTGCCATCTGCATGTGTTTGCCAGACGGACTGTCCTTTTGGGACGTCCACGTCTACTTGGGCATTCCCAACAATGCCATGTGGACATGTAATGTGGACATGCAATATATGACCCGCTGTTGCCCCCTGGAGGGTGTGAGTTCCCACTACACAGCATGCCGAGTGGACATTTGGCAAGTGCCAAGTTGACGTCCCTTTGGCAAATAATGTCCCAAAGGGACTGTCCCTTTGAGAAAGGGACAGTCCCTTTGGGACATTATTTGCCAAAGGGACGTCAACCTGGCACTTCCCAAATGCCATATGGAACTCTATGTTCAGGTGCACCGTGTTGCACCAAAAATATGTCCCTTTCCAATCCGAAATGTCCTTTTGGCCAGAGACGAGTAAGTGCCAAAAGGACCAAGTTCCATTACCTGCTTAGCTTCCGAGATCGGACGAGATCCGGCGTGTTCAGGGTGGTATGGCCGTAAGCGACAGCAGAAGTGGCCGGTACGGCTCATGTACAGTAGATGACAGTACATTTCTTTGACCATAGAAACATGGTTAAAACAATATGCGTCAGCCACATCTCTATTTATTACAAACAGGCGGGGTTTTTTTTCCATTCAACAAGGCGGAAGAAAGTGCACCGTTCCCGGCGGCACTGCAATGCCGGGTCGATGCGTGGAGTGAACGGAGCAAGCCCCTTTTTCAACTCCTGAGTCAAAAAATCCGTTTAATATTTAGTCCCCATATAGGGGACATATCAGATATTAAACTGATAAGAACAGATACTACACTTGA
>NC_136809.1:61668337-61670837 GCF_951216825.1 Electrona antarctica | reverse complement strand
ATTGGGCCGGAGGGTGCGCCATCCCCTCAAACCCACCTTGGTCGTCCCGCAGCAGCACCTGGAACTGGGTCTTGCCTGTCCAGAAGCCCAACCCATCGGTGATTTTTCTGTTTCCAGCCAACACTTCCCCATACACAGACAGAAAACTTACGATCTGATCCCCCGTGACGTATGGGTTGTACATCTGTACTGTGATCAGCTTAAAATTAGGTCTGTCCAGGTTCAAAATCTCGTATTCCGAAAAAGGTTTCTCACCCCCCTTCCTTTTGCAGATATCCAGCACGTCCTCTGCTACTCCAGTAGTGGTGAACGTCACGTCAAAGCTCCTCTCCAATGCGTTGCTCTGTAGGCAGTAAACGTTCTCCACCTTCAGCTTGAGCTGGCCCATCAATATGCTCCGTCCAAATGCCTCGCGCTGCAACATGGTAAATGACGCCTTCCTCCATCGGAACCTCACTGTATTGCGTAATCCAGCCCTTGGCAGTGTTTGCCCGGACGTGGAAGCCATCACGGATGCGTTTTCAGCCCGAGAAAACGCTCCCGGCCTCCACGTTGAAGAATCCTTCCAAAAAAACTTTTATTTTTTTCGCTAAGTCTCGATCTGTGTCTCAACTTGATCTTAGCCAAAAGGCCGAGAAGCGATAACCCCTAAACTGACTGCTGTGAAGTCCGCTTCCTAGGCTAACGACATTCCCATCCGGTCTGATACCCACTTAGTCATCACCATATACCCACTTGGGCATAACAATGACCTCTGTGACCTCTCTAAGGACCCATTGGTAGATGCTTACCGCACCCTGGAGTATGCAAGCTTGCAGATCTGCTATTTTCATAACATTTCAAAAATGACAAAAGTGGCCCATCTACACGCATGCTTGTAGGTAGCCATTTTCAACAACTTCCGTTGGTCGCAGAGGCTCGGGATTGTCACCGTTGGAGGGCTCGCGCCTGAGGTGGGGGGGTGGAGGTGCATGGGCGTCGGTAGTGGGGGTGGGGTAGGCGTTGTTAAAATGTTTAAAAAGTGGAAAACATGGACACTTTGGAGAAGCACAGGGGGGCGCTTCTGTGCAGCAGGCCCTCGGCCGCGTCCCGCCCACATTGGGGGGCGTGGTTTGAGGGTGTGGGTGTGGCCTATCAGAGCGTAGAACAACTCTGGTCTCTCTTCATGACGGATACAAAACTATATGTTGTGTTTGGCCCCACCTCCGGTAGGGGTTTATCAATTGTCTGGGCCATTGTCACTTGCTCCCCGAGTGGGAATCGATCTCACGGCCCTCTGCATTGGAGTCAGTTGCATTGACCACTAGGCCGTTGACCACCCACCAACTTGAACAGATCAGGATACCATATAAAGGGATATTAGGTGGGTTCAAATAGAGCTTGAAAGTTTAAACAGTACTGGTTGGGATCCTGTTTAAAAGCACCATCGTCCCAGAGGTGGATTCGAACCACCGACCTCTTAGTTTACAGCCAAGCGCACTAGTCCACTGGGCCAAACAGGCTGGTGAGAGTTGATGCAAAAGTGTGTGTATTGAAAATGGATTTGGAGTCCCAGGGGCGCGGCCGCTGTGCGCCCGTAGCTAACGGTGAAGATTCCAGGGGGGTGCTTAAGAGTGGGTACCCGGGTTCGGATGGAGAGCCGGGTTGTGGGTTTAGCTGGCTCCGGGCCTGGCACCCCGGTGGGGGCCCAAGGCTCCCTGGGTCCGCGTGGAGAGCCGGGCAAAACGGCTTTCTGCTGTCCACACTTAGAAGATTTTACACTCGTACCCCGGAAGTCACGTTAGAGGCTGGCCCATGCCACCCCCCTCCCCCGTGGGTTACCCGGGTTCGGGTGGAGAGCCGGGTTCCCACCTTAGCCGAGTTCTGAGTGGGCACCCCGGCAGGGTGACAAGGCTCCCAGGGGCCGCGTGGAGAGCCGGGCAAAACGCCACATTTGTGTGTCTTTCACGCTTTTCATGCTTTTCCACGCTTTGAGGATTTTTCACTTGCACCCCGGAATTCATGTACTCCTTCCGTCCCCCTCCCCCTCAGGCAGCACCCCCGCCCACATTGGGGGCGGGGTTGGACAATGTGGGTGTGGCCGATCGGCTCGGGGCTGTGGTTTAAAGCTACGGCCGTTGCTTGTCGCCTTGGGGGGTGTGGTTTAAGGCTGTGGTCTTGGCCTATCGGCTGGGGGGGTTGTTTAGGATGTGGGCGTGGTCTGTCGGCTTGGGAGGGTGTGGTTTAAAGCTCTGGGTGTGGCCTATCACGTCAGGGCTATGGTTCAAAGCTGTGGGCGTGGGCTAACAGCTCGGGGGGCATGTTGTGTGGCCGGTTGGATTGGGGGTGCGGTTTAATGATGTGGGTGTGGCCTATACGCTTTGGGGGGGGGGGGGGTCAACAAGTTAGTGCTGCACATGATCTAGTGTTTTGTCATTCAGTCTGCCGACATGAAAACGCTTACGGCACCTGGTATTCCCAGGCAGTCTCCCATCCAAGTACTGACCAGGCCCTACCCTGC
>NC_136809.1:61655837-61658337 GCF_951216825.1 Electrona antarctica | reverse complement strand
CTCACGTCGACTGTTCCTTCAGCCAGCATGGCCAAATGAGGCTGTCCATGCCAACAGGTTGTATGCATGATGCAGTGTCCTGATGCACCGCACAGTTGTTGTCGAGCTGTCCTCTCTCCCAAACTGAACTGACTTCTCCATCTCCCCCCTTTCAGTCATGACAAAATGACTGAAAATGAGAAGTTGACGCACGTAAAAGCCCCTGCAACTCTTTACAGTGTAGGCCACTGCAAGGCAGAAACTCATGCTGCAAAGTGATGCGTTGCTGGGAGCCTGTAGATCTGTTGAATTGAGCCGAGCCTCCTCCTCTCGGTATCCGTCGCTGATGAACGCCTCCCTTTGAACACTGAATCGCCGAGCCGAGCAGAGTAGAAAGGACCCCCCTCACGATCGCTGCTGAAGAGGTGACGCTGGTGGTGACGCTGGTGGTGCTCTCTCCGGCCGTCTGCTGCCGTGGTGATGAAAACCATGGTGATGACGACGCACACCACTGCTGAAAGCCGCTGGTCGACCGTAGCCGTAGCAGAGACGATGACGGTCCCCGCCGAGCAGACTGAACTAAACTTAAATCCTCAATTCCAATACTCTGAATCCCTACAAGTTGTTATGGCACTCCAATCACCTAAACAACAAGTCCAAGCACTCCCAGACACACTCCGTGACAAAACAAAGTTCTTTTCCTCAATCCGTCCCAGAGGAGCAGACCGCCCCCCCGAGCGCGAACAATGAGGCCACGATCTAGCTCGCCATTATTTGTAGTGTATTGCCATTATTTGTCATATATTGAGTGTCCAGGAAGCACTTTTTACCCTGTTGCATAAATGATTGGAGAGGCCAGGCATGTCCTTATTTCTGTATCATTTTATTAAGGACAAAGCTTAGTTACCAAATTCATGATCAGTCCACTCCAGAGCCATCCTAGAGCAGTCCCCCCATAGCTGTCCCCGATCTCATCTGGAACCTGGCTATAGATCTCACTCTGACTGACTGGATTCTCGACTGACCTCTCTGACTGGATTCTGTGGATTCTCCCTGGATTCTCCCTGGATTCTGGATCTCCGCACATTTGAGACCCTCTTTATAATTCTCCCCAAATAGTGCATGTAGGGTGTGCACCCCAACGCCCTTGTATGTGTGTACGCATGTGCATGTGCGTCCCCAGACCACCGCATACTAAGTAGATGGTCACTTCTATAGATTATTAACACAATGGTATCCACGGTTCAATACAATAGCCTTTACAATTTCATAGCAGACCTTTTCAACTGATCACATAGGCCCTCCTTGGAATGTGTCTGTGGGCCAGCTAATATCAAGCCTCTCAGAACTTACATGCAGGAACTCAGCTAGTGAAGGTTTGTCCTGCACAACAACATGACATTATACAACATTATATGGATATTTCATCGTAATGTGGCTTTGTAATATACGACATCAACCCAAACACATTTTCCTTCAAAGTCTTTTAAACCTCTATCCTGGAGGTTCCTTATTTTCCGCCCTAGTGGGCAACGTCCCAATAGCATTAGCCGGTGACGGTGGGCCAAACATGCCTCGGGGCTGGCCCGAGTCAAAACTTAGCGCCATCACCTCCTCCATCCCGCCAGATGCCATCACCTCCCCGCTTCCTGGGGAGTCCATGTCCTTCTCCACCTCTTCTCCTGCCCTCACCTTCTTCCCAGCTGGCGACGGGGCCCCTGCCCCCTTAGACGCCTGGGAGCCAGTCCCCGCCCCTTTCTTCTGTCCCCTGTCAGCTGCTGAGTCCTTTGACAAGGCCTCCTCCGCTCCTCTCTTCTGCGGGGCCTTCGGCCCCTTCGGGCCTGCACCCCCAGCCGGAGAGGAAGTCCCAGCTTTACTAGCCACAGTCCCAACTCCCCCAAGCCCACCACCACCTGCCCCGCCCCTCACGGGGCAGGCCCTTACAAGGTGGGCCGTAGCCCCGCAGGCATGGCAGGCCTTGGGGGCCACTACCTCCGTGCACGCACTTGCTCGGTGTCCGTCCCCCCTGCACTTCCTGCAGAAGGGAGGCTGCCCCCTATAAAACAGGTAGCCTCTTGCTTCTCCGATGCTGAAATAAGCCGGGGGGTGCGACAGTCCATCCTGCCCACTTAGATCCACATTCAATAGCATGGGAAACTCCCTTCTCCCCGTCCAGATATCCATCTCATCCATCTCCTTCGTCACCCAGTGGCTGGGACACAATCCTCCATACAAGCTCAGGAAGTCCATAATGTCCTGGTCTGCCACGTGTGGGTCGTACATATGTACTGTGACAACCCTTCGTCGATGAAACCCCAAACACACTACCTCCACATCGTGTAGTGCAGGCTCCTCTCCTCTTTTCCGCCAGTACTCACAAAACACATTGTGTACCTTTTTCCCGTCATGAAATGTCACATCAAAACCTCTCCCCAAAGGATTGTTCTGCAAGCAGAAAACCTCCTCCACCTTCACATTAAGAAGCCCCATCAGAATGTCCTTCGTGAAAGGTTTCCTCTCC
>NC_136809.1:61648337-61650837 GCF_951216825.1 Electrona antarctica | reverse complement strand
GGTTGGATTGGGGGTGCGGTTTAATGATGTGGGTGTGGCCTATACGCTTTGGGGGGGGGGGGTCAACAAGTTAGTGCTGCACATGATCTAGTGTTTTGTCATTCAGTCTGCCGACATGAAAACGCTTACGGCACCTGGTATTCCCAGGCAGTCTCCCATCCAAGTACTGACCAGGCCCTACCCTGCTTAGCTTCCGAGATCGGACGAGATCGGGCGTGCTCAGGGTGGTATGGCCGTAAGCGACAGCAGAGGAGGCCGGCACGGCTCATGTACACAGCAGATGGCTTTGGCCAATGCCTTTCGTGAAAAAGCTTACGGCACCTGGTATTCCCAGGCAGTCTCCCATCCAAGTACTGACCAGGCCCTACCCTGCTTAGCTTCCGAGATCGGACGAGATCGGGCGTGCTCAGGGTGGTATGGCCGTAAGCGACAGCAGAGGAGGCCGGCACGGCTCATGTACACAGCAGATGGCTTTGGCCAATGCCTTTCGTGAAAAAGCTTACGGCACCCGGTGTTCCCAGGCAGTCTCCCATCCAAGTACTGACCAGGCCCTACCCTGCTTAGCTTCCGAGATCGGACGAGATCGGGCGTGCTCAGGGTGGTATGGCCGTAAGCGACAGCAGAGGAGGCCGGCACGGCTCATGTACACAGCAGATGGCTTTGGCCAATGCCTTTCGTGAAAAAGCTTACGGCACCTGGTATTCCCAGGCAGTCTCCCATCCAAGTACTGACCAGGCCCTAGCCTGCTTAGCTTCCGAGATCGGGCGTGCTCAGGGTGGTATGGCCGTAAGCGACAGCAGAGGTGGCCGGCACGGCTCATGTACACAGCAGATGGCTTTGGCCAATGCCTTTCGTGAAAAAGCTTACGGCACCCGGTGTTCCCAGGCAGTCTCCCATCCAAGTACTGACCAGGCCCTACCCTGCTTAGCTTCCGAGATCGGACGAGATCGGGCGTGTTCAGGGTGGTATGGCCGTAAGCGACAGCGGAGTTGGCCGGCACGGCTCATGTACACAGCAGATGACAGTACATTTCTTTGACCATAGAAACATGGTTAAAACAATATGCGTCAGCCACATCTCTGTTTATTACAAACAGGCCGTTTCTTTTCCATTCAACAAGGCGGAAGAAAGTGCACCGTTCCCGGCGGCACTGCAATGCCGGGTCGATGCGTGGAGTGAACGGAGCAAGCCCCTTTTTCGACTCCTCCTGAGTCAAAAAATCCGTTTAATATTTAGTCCCCATATAGGGGACATATCAGATATTAAACTGATAAGAACAGATACGACACTTGATCTTAGCCAAAAGGCCGAGAAGCGATAACCCCTAAACTGACTGCTGTGAAGTCCGCTTCCTAGGCTAACGACATTCCCATCCGGTCTGATACCCACTTAGTCATCACCATATACCCACTTGGGCATAACAATGACCTCTGTGACCTCTCTAAGGACCCATTGGTAGATGCTTACCGCACCCTGGAGTATGCAAGCTTGCAGATCTGCTATTTTCATAACATTTCAAAAATGACAAAAGTGGCCCATCTACACGCATGCTTGTAGGTAGCCATTTTCAACAACTTCCGTTGGTCGCAGAGGCTCGGGATTGTCACCGTTGGAGGGCTCGCGCCTGAGGTGGGGGGGTGGAGGTGCATGGGCGTCGGTAGTGGGGGTGGGGTAGGCGTTGTTAAAATGTTTAAAAAGTGGAAAACATGGACACTTTGGAGAAGCACAAGGGGGCGCTTCTGTGCAGCGGGCCCTCGGCCGCGTCCCGCCCACATTGGGGGCGTGGTTTGAGGGTGTGGGTGTGGCCTATCAGAGCGTAGAACAACTCTGGTCTCTCTTCATGACGGATACAAAACTATATGTTGTGTTTGGCCCCACCTACGGTAGGGGTTTATCAATTGTCTGGGCCATTGTCACTTGCTCCCCGAGTGGGAATCGATCTCACGGCCCTCTGCATTGGAGTCAGTTGCATTGACCACTAGGCCGTTGACCACCCACCACCTTGAACAGATCAGGATACCATATAAAGGGATATTAGGTGGGTTCAAATAGAGCTTGAAAGTTTAAACAGTACTGGTTGGGATCCTGTTTAAAAGCACCATCGTCCCAGAGGTGGATTCGAACCACCGACCTCTTAGTTTACAGCCAAGCGCACTAGTCCACTGGGCCAAACAGGCTGGTGAGAGTTGAGGCAAAAGTGTGTGTATTGAAAATGGATTTGGAGTCCCAGGGGCGCGGCCGCTGTGCGCCCGTAGCTAACGGTGAAGATTCCAGGGGGGTGCTTAAGAGTGGGTACCCGGGTTCGGATGGAGAGCCGGGTTGTGGGTTTAGCTGGCTCCGGGCCTGGCACCCCGGTGGGGGCCCAAGGCTCCCTGGGTCCGCGTGGAGAGCCGGGCAAAACGGCTTTCTGCTGTCCACACTTAGAAGATTTTACACTCGTACCCCGGAAGTCACGTTAGAGGCTGGCCCATGCCACCCCCCTCCCCCGTGGGTTACCCGG
>NC_136809.1:61640837-61645837 GCF_951216825.1 Electrona antarctica | reverse complement strand
GGCTGCCCCCTATAAAACAGGTAGCCTCTTGCTTCTCCTATGTTGAAGAAAGCCGGGGGGTGCGACAGTCCATCAGGCCCACTTCGATCCGCATTAAATACCATGGGAAACTCCCTTCTCCCCGTCCAGATGCCCATCTCGTCCTTCTCCTGCGTCACCCAGTCGTTGGGACACACTCCTCCATACCCACTTAGAAACGCCGCAATGTCCTCGGTGGCCACATGTGGGTTGTACATGTGGACCGTGACAACTCTTTTTTTTTCCATCCCCAAATATATTACATCCACATGTCTTAGTGGCTCCTCTCCTCTCTTCCGCCAGTATACAACAAACACTTTGTGTACCTTTTTTTCCACGTGGAAAGTCACATCAAACCCTCTCCCCAGAGGATTGTCTTGTAGGCACATAATGTCCTCTACCTTTACATTTAGCAGCCCGATCAAAATGTCCGTCGTGAAAGTTTTCCTCTCCACCGGGACGCCCTTCTTCCATCTGAACCGCAGCGTGTTCTTTACTTCAGTTCCGTCGTTCATCCTCTCTGTCAAAAACCTTCCTTTAAGCCAGCTTAATCCTCCTCATCCACTTCCCGTACTTCTGATTTTAGCCAAAAGGCCGAGAAGCGATAACCCCTAAACTGACTGCTGTGAAGTCCGCTTCCTAGGCTAACGACATTCCCATCCGGTCTGATACCCACTTAGTCATCACCATATACCCACTTGGGCATAACAATGACCTCTGTGACCTCTCTAAGGACCCATTGGTAGATGCTTACCGCACCCTGGAGTATGCAAGCTTGCAGATCTGCTATTTTCATAACATTTCAAAAATGACAAAAGTGGCCCATCTACACGCATGCTTGTAGGTAGCCATTTTCAACAACTTCCGTTGGTCGCAGAGGCTCGGGATTGTCACCGTTGGAGGGCTCGCGCCTGAGGTGGGGGGGTGGAGGTGCATGGGCGTCGGTAGTGGGGGTGGGGTAGGCGTTGTTAAAATGTTTAAAAAGTGGAAAACATGGACACTTTGGAGAAGCACAAGGGGGCGCTTCTGTGCAGCGGGCCCTCGGCCGCGTCCCGCCCACATTGGGGGCGTGGTTTGAGGGTGTGGGTGTGGCCTATCAGAGCGTAGAACAACTCTGGTCTCTCTTCATGACGGATACAAAACTATATGTTGTGTTTGGCCCCACCTACGGTAGGGGTTTATCAATTGTCTGGGCCATTGTCACTTGCTCCCCGAGTGGGAATCGATCTCACGGCCCTCTGCATTGGAGTCAGTTGCATTGACCACTAGGCCGTTGACCACCCACCACCTTGAACAGATCAGGATACCATATAAAGGGATATTAGGTGGGTTCAAATAGAGCTTGAAAGTTTAAACAGTACTGGTTGGGATCCTGTTTAAAAGCACCATCGTCCCAGAGGTGGATTCGAACCACCGACCTCTTAGTTTACAGCCAAGCGCACTAGTCCACTGGGCCAAACAGGCTGGTGAGAGTTGAGGCAAAAGTGTGTGTATTGAAAATGGATTTGGAGTCCCAGGGGCGCGGCCGCTGTGCGCCCGTAGCTAACGGTGAAGATTCCAGGGGGGTGCTTAAGAGTGGGTACCCGGGTTCGGATGGAGAGCCGCGTTGTGGGTTTAGCTGGCTCCGGGCCTGGCACCCCGGTGGGGGCCCAAGGCTCCCTGGGTCCGCGTGGAGAGCCGGGCAAAACGGCTTTCTGCTGTCCACACTTAGAAGATTTTACACTCGTACCCCGGAAGTCACGTTAGAGGCTGGCCCATGCCACCCCCCTCCCCCGTGGGTTACCCGGGTTCGGGTGGAGAGCCGGGTTCCCACCTTAGCCGAGTTCTGAGTGGGCACCCCGGCAGGGTGACAAGGCTCCCAGGGGCCGCGTGGAGAGCCGGGCAAAACGCCACATTTGTGTGTCTTTCACGCTTTTCATGCTTTTCCACGCTTTGAGGATTTTTCACTTGCACCCCGGAATTCATGTACTCCTTCCGTCCCCCTCCCCCTCAGGCAGCACCCCCGCCCACATTGGGGGCGGGGTTGGACAATGTGGGTGTGGCCGATCGGCTCGGGGCTGTGGTTTAAAGCTACGGCCGTTGCTTGTCGCCTTGGGGGGTGTGGTTTAAGGCTGTGGTCTTGGCCTATCGGCTGGGGGGGTTGTTTAGGATGTGGGCGTGGTCTGTCGGCTTGGGAGGGTGTGGTTTAAAGCTCTGGGTGTGGCCTATCACGTCAGGGCTATGGTTCAAAGCTGTGGGCGTGGGCTAACAGCTCGGGGGGCATGTTGTGTGGCCGGTTGGATTGGGGGTGCGGTTTAATGATGTGGGTGTGGCCTATACGCTTTGGGGGGGGGGTCAACAAGTTAGTGCTGCACATGATCTAGTGTTTTGTCATTCAGTCTGCCGACATGAAAACGCTTACGGCACCTGGTATTCCCAGGCAGTCTCCCATCCAAGTACTGACCAGGCCCTACCCTGCTTAGCTTCCGAGATCGGACGAGATCGGGCGTGCTCAGGGTGGTATGGCCGTAAGCGACAGCAGAGGAGGCCGGCACGGCTCATGTACACAGCAGATGGCTTTGGCCAATGCCTTTCGTGAAAAAGCTTACGGCACCTGGTATTCCCAGGCAGTCTCCCATCCAAGTACTGACCAGGCCCTACCCTGCTTAGCTTCCGAGATCGGACGAGATCGGGCGTGCTCAGGGTGGTATGGCCGTAAGCGACAGCAGAGGAGGCCGGCACGGCTCATGTACACAGCAGATGGCTTTGGCCAATGCCTTTCGTGAAAAAGCTTACGGCACCTGGTATTCCCAGGCAGTCTCCCATCCAAGTACTGACCAGGCCCTACCCTGCTTAGCTTCCGAGATCGGACGAGATCGGGCGTGCTCAGGGTGGTATGGCCGTAAGCGACAGCAGAGGAGGCCGGCACGGCTCATGTACACAGCAGATGGCTTTGGCCAATGCCTTTCGTGAAAAAGCTTACGGCACCCGGTGTTCCCAGGCAGTCTCCCATCCAAGTACTGACCAGGCCCTACCCTGCTTAGCTTCCGAGATCGGACGAGATCGGGCGTGCTCAGGGTGGTATGGCCGTAAGCGACAGCAGAGGAGGCCGGCATGGCTCATGTACACAGCAGATGGCTTTGGCCAATGCCTTTCGTGAAAAAGCTTACGGCACCTGGTATTCCCAGGCAGTCTCCCATCCAAGTACTGACCAGGCCCTAGCCTGCTTAGCTTCCGAGATCGGGCGTGCTCAGGGTGGTATGGCCGTAAGCGACAGCAGAGGTGGCCGGCACGGCTCATGTACACAGCAGATGGCTTTGGCCAATGCCTTTCGTGAAAAAGCTTACGGCACCCGGTGTTCCCAGGCAGTCTCCCATCCAAGTACTGACCAGGCCCTACCCTGCTTAGCTTCCGAGATCGGACGAGATCGGGCGTGTTCAGGGTGGTATGGCCGTAAGCGACAGCGGAGTTGGCCGGCACGGCTCATGTACACAGCAGATGACAGTACATTTCTTTGACCATAGAAACATGGTTAAAACAATATGCGTCAGCCACATCTCTGTTTATTACAAACAGGCCGTTTCTTTTCCATTCAACAAGGCGGAAGAAAGTGCACCGTTCCCGGCGGCACTGCAATGCCGGGTCGATGCGTGGAGTGAACGGAGCAAGCCCCTTTTTTTTTTTTTTTATTAGTCAGCTTTAACGGCTTCCATACAACATAACATAATCATACATCATTATTCCATACAGTCAAAACAAAATAAATCAACAAATGACTCAATTTACATCAACCAAAAAAAACATTTTCCTTTCAAAGTCCTCTATCCTGGAGGTTCCTCTCTTTCCGCCCTAGTGGGCAACGTCCCAGTAACGTTAGCCGGTGAGGGTGGGCCAAACATGCCTCGGGGCTGGCCCGAGTCAAAACTCAGCGCCATCACCTCCTCCATCCTACCAGATGCCATCACCTCCCCGCTTTCTGAGGAGTCCATGTCCTTCTCCTCCTCTTCTCCTGTTCTCACCTTCTTCCCAGCTGGCGACGGGGCCCCTGCCCCCTTAGACGCCAGGGGGCCAGTCCCCGCCCCTTTCTTCTGTCCGCTGTCCGCTGCTGAGTCCTTTGGCAAGGCCTCCTCCGCTCCTCTCTTCTGCGGGCCCTTCGGCCCCTTCGGGCCTGCACCCCCAGCCGGAGAGGAAATCCCTGCTCCACCAGCCACAGTCCCCCCTCCCCCAAGCCCACCACCACCTGCCCCACCCCTCACGGGGCAGGCCCTTACAAGGTGGGCCGTAGCCCCGCAGGCATGGCAGGCCTTGGGGGCCTCTACACCCGTGCACGCGCTTGCTCGGTGTCCGCCCCCCCTGCACTTCCTGCAGAAGGGAGGCTGCCCCCTATAAAACAGGTAGCCTCTTGCTTCTCCTATGTTGAAGAAAGCCGGGGGGTGCGACAGTCCATCAGGCCCACTTCGATCCGCATTAAATACCATGGGAAACTCCCTTCTCCCCGTCCAGATGCCCATCTCGTCCTTCTCCTGCGTCACCCAGTCGTTGGGACACACTCCTCCATACCCACTTAGAAACGCCGCAATGTCCTCGGTGGCCACATGTGGGTTGTACATGTGGACCGTGACAACTCTTTTTTTTTCCATCCCCAAATATATTACTTCCACATGTCTTAGTGGCTCCTCTCCTCTCTTCCGCCAGTATACAACAAACACTTTGTGTACCTTTTTTTCCACGTGGAAAGTCACATCAAACCCTCTCCCCAGAGGATTGTCTTGTAGGCACATAATGTCCTCTACCTTTACATTTAGCAGCCCGATCAAAATGTCCGTCGTGAAAGTTTTCCTCTCCACCGGGACGCCCTTCTTCCATCTGAACCGCAGCGTGTTCTTTACTTCAGTTCCGTCGTTCATCCTCTCTGTCAAAAACCTTCCTTTAAGCCAGCTTAATCCTCCTCATCCACTTCCCGTACTTCTGATTTTAGCCAAAAGGCCGAGAAGCGATAACCC
>NC_136809.1:61628337-61635837 GCF_951216825.1 Electrona antarctica | reverse complement strand
ATTGAAAATGGATTTGGAGTCCCAGGGGCGCGGCCGCTGTGCGCCCGTAGCTAACGGTGAAGATTCCAGGGGGGTGCTTAAGAGTGGGTACCCGGGTTCGGATGGAGAGCCGGGTTGTGGGTTTAGCTGGCTCCGGGCCTGGCACCCCGGTGGGGGCCCAAGGCTCCCTGGGTCCGCGTGGAGAGCCGGGCAAAACGGCTTTCTGCTGTCCACACTTAGAAGATTTTACACTCGTACCCCGGAAGTCACGTTAGAGGCTGGCCCATGCCACCCCCCTCCCCCGTGGGTTACCCGGGTTCGAGTGGAGAGCCGGGTTCCCACCTTAGCCGAGTTCTGAGTGGGCACCCCGGCAGGGTGACAAGGCTCCCAGGGGCCGCGTGGAGAGCCGGGCAAAACGCCACATTTGTGTGTCTTTCACGCTTTTCATGCTTTTCCACGCTTTGAGGATTTTTCACTTGCACCCCGGAATTCATGTACTCCTTCCGTCCCCCTCCCCCTCAGGCAGCACCCCCGCCCACATTGGGGGCGGGGTTGGACAATGTGGGTGTGGCCGATCGGCTCGGGGCTGTGGTTTAAAGCTACGGCCGTTGCTTGTCGCCTTGGGGGGTGTGGTTTAAGGCTGTGGTCTTGGCCTATCGGCTGGGGGGGTTGTTTAGGATGTGGGCGTGGTCTGTCGGCTTGGGAGGGTGTGGTTTAAAGCTCTGGGTGTGGCCTATCACGTCAGGGCTATGGTTCAAAGCTGTGGGCGTGGGCTAACAGCTCGGGGGGCATGTTGTGTGGCCGGTTGGATTGGGGGTGCGGTTTAATGATGTGGGTGTGGCCTATACGCTTTGGGGGGGGGGGGTCAACAAGTTAGTGCTGCACATGATCTAGTGTTTTGTCATTCAGTCTGCCGACATGAAAACGCTTACGGCACCTGGTATTCCCAGGCAGTCTCCCATCCAAGTACTGACCAGGCCCTACCCTGCTTAGCTTCCGAGATCGGACGAGATCGGGCGTGCTCAGGGTGGTATGGCCGTAAGCGACAGCAGAGGAGGCCGGCACGGCTCATGTACACAGCAGATGGCTTTGGCCAATGCCTTTCGTGAAAAAGCTTACGGCACCTGGTATTCCCAGGCAGTCTCCCATCCAAGTACTGACCAGGCCCTACCCTGCTTAGCTTCCGAGATCGGACGAGATCGGGCGTGCTCAGGGTGGTATGGCCGTAAGCGACAGCAGAGGAGGCCGGCACGGCTCATGTACACAGCAGATGGCTTTGGCCAATGCCTTTCGTGAAAAAGCTTACGGCACCTGGTATTCCCAGGCAGTCTCCCATCCAAGTACTGACCAGGCCCTAGCCTGCTTAGCTTCCGAGATCGGGCATGCTCAGGGTGGTATGGCCGTAAGCGACAGCAGAGGTGGCCGGCACGGCTCATGTACACAGCAGATGGCTTTGGCCAATGCCTTTCGTGAAAAAGCTTACGGCACCCGGTGTTCCCAGGCAGTCTCCCATCCAAGTACTGACCAGGCCCTACCCTGCTTAGCTTCCGAGATCGGACGAGATCGGGCGTGTTCAGGGTGGTATGGCCGTAAGCGACAGCGGAGTTGGCCGGCACGGCTCATGTACACAGCAGATGACAGTACATTTCTTTGACCATAGAGACATGGTTAAAACAATATGCGTCAGCCACATCTCTGTTTATTACAAACAGGCCGTTTCTTTTCCATTCAACAAGGCGGAAGAAAGTGCACCGTTCCCGGCGGCACTGCAATGCCGGGTCGATGCGTGGAGTGAACGGAGCAAGCCCCTTTTTCGACTCCTCCTGAGTCAAAAAATCCGTTTAATATTTAGTCCCCATATAGGGGACATATCAGATATTAAACTGATAAGAACAGATTTTTTTTTATTTATTTTTTTATTGTTTGAACAAATCAGCCTCAACGGCTTCCATACAACATAATCATACATCATCATCCCATACAGTCAAAAACAAAATCACTCAACAAATGCCTCAATTTACACCAACCCAAAAACATTTTCCTTCCAAGTCTATTTAACCAAATGTCCTCTATCCTGGAGGTTCCTTCTTTTCCGCCCTAGTGGGCAATGTCCCAATAGCGTTAGCCGGTGACGGTGGGCCAAACATGCCTCGGGGCTGGCCCGAGTCAAAGCTTAGCGCCATCACCTCCTCCATCCCGCCAGATGCCATCACCTCCCCGCTTCCTGGGGAATCCATGTCCTTCTCCCCCTCTTCTCCTGCCCTCACCTTCTTCCCAGCTGGCGACGGGGCCCCTGCCCCCTTAGACGCTAGGGAGCCAGTCCCCGCCCCTTTCTTCTGTCCCCTGTCAGCTGCTGAGTCCTTTGGCAAGGCCTCCTCCGCTCCTCTCTTCTGCGGGGCCTTCGGCCCCTTCGGGCCTGCACCCCCAGCCGGAGAGGAAGTCCCAGCTTTACCAGCCACAGTCCCAACTCCCCCAAGCCCACCACCACCTGCCCCGCCCCTCACGGGGCAGGCCCTTACAAGGTGGGCCGTAGCCCCGCAGGCATGGCAGGCCTTGGGGGCCCCTACACCCGTGCACGCACTTGCTCGGTGTCCGTCCCCCCTGCACTTCCTGCAGAAGGGAGGCTGCCCCCTATAAAACAGGTAGCCTCTTGCTTCTCCGATGTTGAAGAAAGCCGGGGGGTGCGACAGTCCATCCTGCCCACTTAGATCCACATCAAATAGCATGGGAAACTCCCTTCTCCCCGTCCAGATATCCATCTCATCCATCTCCTTCGTCACCCAGTGGCTGGGACACACTCCTCCATACAAGCTCAGGAAATCCATAATGTCCTGGTTAGCCACATGTGGGTCATACATATGTACTGTGACAACCCTTTGTCGCTGAACCCCCAAACACACTACATCCACATTGTGTAGTGCAGGCTCCTCTCCTCTTTTCCGCCAGTATTCACAAAACACATTGCGTACCTCTTTCTCGTCATGAAATGTCACATCAAAGCCTCTCCCCAGAGGATTGTTCTGCAAGCAGAAAACCTCCTCCACCTTCACATTAAGAAGCCCCATCAGAATGTCCTTCGTGAAAGGTTTCCTCTCCACCAGCGGGACACCCTTCTTCCATCCGAACCGCAGCGTGTTCTTTACACCAGTTCCGTCAGCCATCCTCTCTGTCAATAAAACCGTCCTTTAAACCACCTTAATCCTCCTCATCCACTTCCCGTACTTATGATCTTAGCCACAAGGCCGAGAAGCGATAACCCCTAAACTGACTGCTGTGAAGTCCGCTTCCTAGGCTAACGACATTCCCATCCGGTCTGATACCCACTTAGTCATCACCATATACCCACTTGGGCATAACAATGACCTCTGTGACCTCTCTAAGGACCCATTGGTAGATGCTTACCGCACCCTGGAGTATGCAAGCTTGCAGATCTGCTATTTTCATAACATTTCAAAAATGACAAAAGTGGCCCATCTACACGCATGCTTGTAGGTAGCCATTTTCAACAACTTCCGTTGGTCGCAGAGGCTCGGGATTGTCACCGTTGGAGGGCTCGCGCCTGAGGTGGGGGGGTGGAGGTGCATGGGCGTCGGTAGTGGGGGTGGGGTAGGCGTTGTTAAAATGTTTAAAAAGTGGAAAACATGGACACTTTGGAGAAGCACAAGGGGGCGCTTCTGTGCAGCGGGCCCTCGGCCGCGTCCCGCCCACATTGGGGGCGTGGTTTGAGGGTGTGGGTGTGGCCTATCAGAGCGTAGAACAACTCTGGTCTCTCTTCATGACGGATACAAAACTATATGTTGTGTTTGGCCCCACCTCAGGTAGGGGTTTATCAATTGTCTGGGCCATTGTCACTTGCTCCCCGAGTGGGAATCGATCTCACGGCCCTCTGCATTGGAGTCAGTTGCATTGACCACTAGGCCGTTGACCACCCACCACCTTGAACAGATCAGGATACCATATAAAGGGATATTAGGTGGGTTCAAATAGAGCTTGAAAGTTTAAACAGTACTGGTTGGGATCCTGTTTAAAAGCACCATCGTCCCAGAGGTGGATTCGAACCACCGACCTCTTAGTTTACAGCCAAGCGCACTAGTCCACTGGGCCAAACAGGCTGGTGAGAGTTGATGCAAAAGTGTGTGTATTGAAAATGGATTTGGAGTCCCAGGGGCGCGGCCGCTGTGCGCCCGTAGCTAACGGTGAAGATTCCAGGGGGGTGCTTAAGAGTGGGTACCCGGGTTCGGATGGAGAGCCGGGTTGTGGGTTTAGCTGGCTCCGGGCCTGGCACCCCGGTGGGGGCCCAAGGCTCCCTGGGTCCGCGTGGAGAGCCGGGCAAAACGGCTTTCTGCTGTCCACACTTAGAAGATTTTACACTCGTACCCCGGAAGTCACGTTAGAGGCTGGCCCATGCCACCCCCCTCCCCCGTGGGTTACCCGGGTTCGGGTGGAGAGCCGGGTTCCCACCTTAGCCGAGTTCTGAGTGGGCACCCCGGCAGGGTGACAAGGCTCCCAGGGGCCGCGTGGAGAGCCGGGCAAAACGCCACATTTGTGTGTCTTTCACGCTTTTCATGCTTTTCCACGCTTTGAGGATTTTTCACTTGCACCCCGGAATTCATGTACTCCTTCCGTCCCCCTCCCCCTCAGGCAGCACCCCCGCCCACATTGGGGGCGGGGTTGGACAATGTGGGTGTGGCCGATCGGCTCGGGGCTGTGGTTTAAAGCTACGGCCGTTGCTTGTCGCCTTGGGGGGTGTGGTTTAAGGCTGTGGTCTTGGCCTATCGGCTGGGGGGGTTGTTTAGGATGTGGGCGTGGTCTGTCGGCTTGGGAGGGTGTGGTTTAAAGCTCTGGGTGTGGCCTATCACGTCAGGGCTATGGTTCAAAGCTGTGGGCGTGGGCTAACAGCTCGGGGGGCATGTTGTGTGGCCGGTTGGATTGGGGGTGCGGTTTAATGATGTGGGTGTGGCCTATACGCTTTGGGGGGGGGGGGTCAACAAGTTAGTGCTGCACATGATCTAGTGTTTTGTCATTCAGTCTGCCGACATGAAAACGCTTACGGCACCTGGTATTCCCAGGCAGTCTCCCATCCAAGTACTGACCAGGCCCTACCCTGCTTAGCTTCCGAGATCGGACGAGATCGGGCGTGCTCAGGGTGGTATGGCCGTAAGCGACAGCAGAGGAGGCCGGCACGGCTCATGTACACAGCAGATGGCTTTGGCCAATGCCTTTCGTGAAAAAGCTTACGGCACCTGGTATTCCCAGGCAGTCTCCCATCCAAGTACTGACCAGGCCCTACCCTGCTTAGCTTCCGAGATCGGACGAGATCGGGCGTGCTCAGGGTGGTATGGCCATAAGCGACAGCAGAGGAGGCCGGCACGGCTCATGTACACAGCAGATGGCTTTGGCCAATGCCTTTCGTGAAAAAGCTTACGGCACCCTGTGTTCCCAGGCAGTCTCCCATCCAAGTACTGACCAGGCCCTACCCTGCTTAGCTTCCGAGATCGGACGAGATCGGGCGTGCTCAGGGTGGTATGGCCGTAAGCGACAGCAGAGGAGGCCGGCACGGCTCATGTACACAGCAGATGGCTTTGGCCAATGCCTTTCGTGAAAAAGCTTACGGCACCTGGTATTCCCAGGCAGTCTCCCATCCAAGTACTGACCAGGCCCTAGCCTGCTTAGCTTCCGAGATCGGGCGTGCTCAGGGTGGTATGGCCGTAAGCGACAGCAGAGGTGGCCGGCACGGCTCATGTACACAGCAGATGGCTTTGGCCAATGCCTTTCGTGAAAAAGCTTACGGCACCCGGTGTTCCCAGGCAGTCTCCCATCCAAGTACTGACCAGGCCCTACCCTGCTTAGCTTCCGAGATCGGACGAGATCGGGCGTGTTCAGGGTGGTATGGCCGTAAGCGACAGCGGAGTTGGCCGGCACGGCTCATGTACACAGCAGATGACAGTACATTTCTTTGACCATAGAGACATGGTTAAAACAATATGCGTCAGCCACATCTCTGTTTATTACAAACAGGCCGTTTCTTTTCCATTCAACAAGGCGGAAGAAAGTGCACCGTTCCCGGCGGCACTGCAATGCCGGGTCGATGCGTGGAGTGAACGGAGCAAGCCCCTTTTTCGACTCCTCCTGAGTCAAAAAATCCGTTTAATATTTAGTCCCCATATAGGGGACATATCAGATATTAAACTGATAAGAACAGATTTTTTTTTATTTTTTTTTTTATTGTTTGAACAAATCAGCCTCAACGGCTTCCATACAACATAATCATACATCATCATCCCATACAGTCAAAAACAAAATCACTCAACAAATGCCTCAATTTACACCAACCCAAAAACATTTTCCTTCCAAGTCTATTTAACCAAATGTCCTCTATCCTGGAGGTTCCTTCTTTTCCGCCCTAGTGGGCAATGTCCCAATAGCGTTAGCCGGTGACGGTGGGCCAAACATGCCTCGGGGCTGGCCCGAGTCAAAGCTTAGCGCCATCACCTCCTCCATCCCGCCAGATGCCATCACCTCCCCGCTTCCTGGGGAATCCATGTCCTTCTCCCCCTCTTCTCCTGCCCTCACCTTCTTCCCAGCTGGCGACGGGGCCCCTGCCCCCTTAGACGCTAGGGAGCCAGTCCCCGCCCCTTTCTTCTGTCCCCTGTCAGCTGCTGAGTCCTTTGGCAAGGCCTCCTCCGCTCCTCTCTTCTGCGGGGCCTTCGGCCCCTTCGGGCCTGCACCCCCAGCCGGAGAGGAAGTCCCAGCTTTACCAGCCACAGTCCCAACTCCCCCAAGCCCACCACCACCTGCCCCGCCCCTCACGGGGCAGGCCCTTACAAGGTGGGCCGTAGCCCCGCAGGCATGGCAGGCCTTGGGGGCCCCTACACCCGTGCACGCACTTGCTCGGTGTCCGTCCCCCCTGCACTTCCTGCAGAAGGGAGGCTGCCCCCTATAAAACAGGTAGCCTCTTGCTTCTCCGATGTTGAAGAAAGCCGGGGGGTGCGACAGTCCATCCTGCCCACTTAGATCCACATCAAATAGCATGGGAAACTCCCTTCTCCCCGTCCAGATATCCATCTCATCCATCTCCTTCGTCACCCAGTGGCTGGGACACACTCCTCCATACAAGCTCAGGAAATCCATAATGTCCTGGTTAGCCACATGTGGGTCATACATATGTACTGTGACAACCCTTTGTCGCTGAACCCCCAAACACACTACATCCACATTGTGTAGTGCAGGCTCCTCTCCTCTTTTCCGCCAGTATTCACAAAACACATTGCGTACCTCTTTCTCGTCATGAAATGTCACATCAAAGCCTCTCCCCAGAGGATTGTTCTGCAAGCAGAAAACCTCCTCCACCTTCACATTAAGAAGCCCCATCAGAATGTCCTTCGTGAAAGGTTTCCTCTCCACCAGCGGGACACCCTTCTTCCATCCGAACCGCAGCGTGTTCTTTACACCAGTTCCGTCAGCCATCCTCTCTGTCAATAAAACCGTCCTTTAAACCACCTTAATCCTCCTCATCCACTT
>NC_136809.1:61620837-61623337 GCF_951216825.1 Electrona antarctica | reverse complement strand
GGTTTGAGGGTGTGGGTGTGGCCTATCAGAGCGTAGAACAACTCTGGTCTCTCTTCATGACGGATACAAAACTATATGTTGTGTTTGGCCCCACCTACGGTAGGGGTTTATCAATTGTCTGGGCCATTGTCACTTGCTCCCCGAGTGGGAATCGATCTCACGGCCCTCTGCATTGGAGTCAGTTGCATTGACCACTAGGCCGTTGACCACCCACCACCTTGAACAGATCAGGATACCATATAAAGGGATATTAGGTGGGTTCAAATAGAGCTTGAAAGTTTAAACAGTACTGGTTGGGATCCTGTTTAAAAGCACCATCGTCCCAGAGGTGGATTCGAACCACCGACCTCTTAGTTTACAGCCAAGCGCACTAGTCCACTGGGCCAAACAGGCTGGTGAGAGTTGAGGCAAAAGTGTGTGTATTGAAAATGGATTTGGAGTCCCAGGGGCGCGGCCGCTGTGCGCCCGTAGCTAACGGTGAAGATTCCAGGGGGGTGCTTAAGAGTGGGTACCCGGGTTCGGATGGAGAGCCGGGTTGTGGGTTTAGCTGGCTCCGGGCCTGGCACCCCGGTGGGGGCCCAAGGCTCCCTGGGTCCGCGTGGAGAGCCGGGCAAAACGGCTTTCTGCTGTCCACACTTAGAAGATTTTACACTCGTACCCCGGAAGTCACGTTAGAGGCTGGCCCATGCCACCCCCCTCCCCCGTGGGTTACCCGGGTTCGGGTGGAGAGCCGGGTTCCCACCTTAGCCGAGTTCTGAGTGGGCACCCCGGCAGGGTGACAAGGCTCCCAGGGGCCGCGTGGAGAGCCGGGCAAAACGCCACATTTGTGTGTCTTTCACGCTTTTCATGCTTTTCCACGCTTTGAGGATTTTTCACTTGCACCCCGGAATTCATGTACTCCTTCCGTCCCCCTCCCCCTCAGGCAGCACCCCCGCCCACATTGGGGGCGGGGTTGGACAATGTGGGTGTGGCCGATCGGCTCGGGGCTGTGGTTTAAAGCTACGGCCGTTGCTTGTCGCCTTGGGGGGTGTGGTTTAAGGCTGTGGTCTTGGCCTATCGGCTGGGGGGGTTGTTTAGGATGTGGGCGTGGTCTGTCGGCTTGGGAGGGTGTGGTTTAAAGCTCTGGGTGTGGCCTATCACGTCAGGGCTATGGTTCAAAGCTGTGGGCGTGGGCTAACAGCTCGGGGGGCATGTTGTGTGGCCGGTTGGATTGGGGGTGCGGTTTAATGATGTGGGTGTGGCCTATACGCTTTGGGGGGGGGGTCAACAAGTTAGTGCTGCACATGATCTAGTGTTTTGTCATTCAGTCTGCCGACATGAAAACGCTTACGGCACCTGGTATTCCCAGGCAGTCTCCCATCCAAGTACTGACCAGGCCCTACCCTGCTTAGCTTCCGAGATCGGACGAGATCGGGCGTGCTCAGGGTGGTATGGCCGTAAGCGACAGCAGAGGAGGCCGGCACGGCTCATGTACACAGCAGATGGCTTTGGCCAATGCCTTTCGTGAAAAAGCTTACGGCACCCGGTATTCCCAGGCAGTCTCCCATCCAAGTACTGACCAGGCCCTACCCTGCTTAGCTTCCGAGATCGGACGAGATCGGGCGTGCTCAGGGTGGTATGGCCGTAAGCGACAGCAGAGGAGGCCGGCACGGCTCATGTACACAGCAGATGGCTTTGGCCAATGCCTTTCGTGAAAAAGCTTACGGCACCTGGTATTCCCAGGCAGTCTCCCATCCAAGTACTGACCAGGCCCTACCCTGCTTAGCTTCCGAGATCGGACGAGATCGGGCGTGCTCAGGGTGGTATGGCCGTAAGCGACAGCAGAGGAGGCCGGCACGGCTCATGTACACAGCAGATGGCTTTGGCCAATGCCTTTCGTGAAAAAGCTTACGGCACCCGGTGTTCCCAGGCAGTCTCCCATCCAAGTACTGACCAGGCCCTACCCTGCTTAGCTTCCGAGATCGGACGAGATCGGGCGTGCTCAGGGTGGTATGGCCGTAAGCGACAGCAGAGGAGGCCGGCACGGCTCATGTACACAGCAGATGGCTTTGGCCAATGCCTTTCGTGAAAAAGCTTACGGCACCTGGTATTCCCAGGCAGTCTCCCATCCAAGTACTGACCAGGCCCTAGCCTGCTTAGCTTCCGAGATCGGGCGTGCTCAGGGTGGTATGGCCGTAAGCGACAGCAGAGGTGGCCGGCACGGCTCATGTACACAGCAGATGGCTTTGGCCAATGCCTTTCGTGAAAAAGCTTACGGCACCCGGTGTTCCCAGGCAGTCTCCCATCCAAGTACTGACCAGGCCCTACCCTGCTTAGCTTCCGAGATCGGACGAGATCGGGCGTGTTCAGGGTGGTATGGCCGTAAGCGACAGCGGAGTTGGCCGGCACGGCTCATGTACACAGCAGATGACAGTACATTTCTTTGACCATAGAAACATGGTTAAAACAATATGCGTCAGCCACATCTCTGTTTATTACAAACAGGCCGTTTCTTTTCCAT
>NC_136809.1:61575837-61610837 GCF_951216825.1 Electrona antarctica | reverse complement strand
ACCCGGGTTCGGGTGGAGAGCCGGGTTCCCACCTTAGCCGAGTTCTGAGTGGGCACCCCGGCAGGGTGACAAGGCTCCCAGGGGCCGCGTGGAGAGCCGGGCAAAACGCCACATTTGTGTGTCTTTCACGCTTTTCATGCTTTTCCACGCTTTGAGGATTTTTCACTTGCACCCCGGAATTCATGTACTCCTTCCGTCCCCCTCCCCCTCAGGCAGCACCCCCGCCCACATTGGGGGCGGGGTTGGACAATGTGGGTGTGGCCGATCGGCTCGGGGCTGTGGTTTAAAGCTACGGCCGTTGCTTGTCGCCTTGGGGGGTGTGGTTTAAGGCTGTGGTCTTGGCCTATCGGCTGGGGGGGTTGTTTAGGATGTGGGCGTGGTCTGTCGGCTTGGGAGGGTGTGGTTTAAAGCTCTGGGTGTGGCCTATCACGTCAGGGCTATGGTTCAAAGCTGTGGGCGTGGGCTAACAGCTCGGGGGGCATGTTGTGTGGCCGGTTGGATTGGGGGTGCGGTTTAATGATGTGGGTGTGGCCTATACGCTTTGGGGGGGGGGGGGGGTCAACAAGTTAGTGCTGCACATGATCTAGTGTTTTGTCATTCAGTCTGCCGACATGAAAACGCTTACGGCACCTGGTATTCCCAGGCAGTCTCCCATCCAAGTACTGACCAGGCCCTACCCTGCTTAGCTTCCGAGATCGGACGAGATCGGGCGTGCTCAGGGTGGTATGGCCGTAAGCGACAGCAGAGGAGGCCGGCACGGCTCATGTACACAGCAGATGGCTTTGGCCAATGCCTTTCGTGAAAAAGCTTACGGCACCCGGTATTCCCAGGCAGTCTCCCATCCAAGTACTGACCAGGCCCTAGCCTGCTTAGCTTCCGAGATCGGACGAGATCGGGCGTGCTCAGGGTGGTATGGCCGTAAGCGACAGCAGAGGAGGCCGGCACGGCTCATGTACACAGCAGATGGCTTTGGCCAATGCCTTTCGTGAAAAAGCTTACGGCACCCGGTGTTCCCAGGCAGTCTCCCATCCAAGTACTGACCAGGCCCTACCCTGCTTAGCTTCCGAGATCGGACGAGATCGGGCGTGCTCAGGGTGGTATGGCCGTAAGCGACAGCAGAGGAGGCCGGCACGGCTCATGTACACAGCAGATGGCTTTGGCCAATGCCTTTCGTGAAAAAGCTTACGGCACCTGGTATTCCCAGGCAGTCTCCCATCCAAGTACTGACCAGGCCCTAGCCCGCTTAGCTTCCGAGATCGGGCGTGCTCAGGGTGGTATGGCCGTAAGCGACAGCAGAGGTGGCCGGCACGGCTCATGTACACAGCAGATGGCTTTGGCCAATGCCTTTCGTGAAAAAGCTTACGGCACCCGGTGTTCCCAGGCAGTCTCCCATCCAAGTACTGACCAGGCCCTACCCTGCTTAGCTTCCGAGATCGGACGAGATCGGGCGTGTTCAGGGTGGTATGGCCGTAAGCGACAGCGGAGTTGGCCGGCACGGCTCATGTACACAGCAGATGACAGTACATTTCTTTGACCATAGAAACATGGTTAAAACAATATGCGTCAGCCACATCTCTGTTTATTACAAACAGGCCGTTTCTTTTCCATTCAACAAGGCGGAAGAAAGTGCACCGTTCCCGGCGGCACTGCAATGCCGGGTCGATGCGTGGAGTGAACGGAGCAAGCCCCTTTTTCGACTCCTCCTGAGTCAAAAAATCCGTTTAATATTTAGTCCCCATATAGGGGACATATCAGATATTAAACTGATAAGAACAGATACTACACTTGATCTTAGCCAAAAGGCCGAGAAGCGATAACCCCTAAACTGACTGCTGTGAAGTCCGCTTCCTAGGCTAACGACATTCCCATCCGGTCTGATACCCACTTAGTCATCACCATATACCCACTTGGGCATAACAATGACCTCTGTGACCTCTCTAAGGACCCATTGGTAGATGCTTACCGCACCCTGGAGTATGCAAGCTTGCAGATCTGCTATTTTCATAACATTTCAAAAATGACAAAAGTGGCCCATCTACACGCATGCTTGTAGGTAGCCATTTTCAACAACTTCCGTTGGTCGCAGAGGCTCGGGATTGTCACCGTTGGAGGGCTCGCGCCTGAGGTGGGGGGGTGGAGGTGCATGGGCGTCGGTAGTGGGGGTGGGGTAGGCGTTGTTAAAATGTTTAAAAAGTGGAAAACATGGACACTTTGGAGAAGCACAAGGGGGCGCTTCTGTGCAGCGGGCCCTCGGCCGCGTCCCGCCCACATTGGGGGCGTGGTTTGAGTGTGTGGGTGTGGCCTATCAGAGCGTAGAACAACTCTGGTCTCTCTTCATGACGGATACAAAACTATATGTTGTGTTTGGCCCCACCTCCGGTAGGGGTTTATCAATTGTCTGGGCCATTGTCACTTGCTCCCCGAGTGGGAATCGATCTCACGGCCCTCTGCATTGGAGTCAGTTGCATTGACCACTAGGCCGTTGACCACCCACCACCTTGAACAGATCAGGATACCATATAAAGGGATATTAGGTGGGTTCAAATAGAGCTTGAAAGTTTAAACAGTACTGGTTGGGATCCTGTTTAAAAGCACCATCGTCCCAGAGGTGGATTCGAACCACCGACCTCTTAGTTTACAGCCAAGCGCACTAGTCCACTGGGCCAAACAGGCTGGTGAGAGTTGATGCAAAAGTGTGTGTATTGAAAATGGATTTGGAGTCCCAGGGGCGCGGCCGCTGTGCGCCCGTAGCTAACGGTGAAGATTCCAGGGGGGTGCTTAAGAGTGGGTACCCGGGTTCGGATGGAGAGCCGGGTTGTGGGTTTAGCTGGCTCCGGGCCTGGCACCCCGGTGGGGGCCCAAGGCTCCCTGGGTCCGCGTGGAGAGCCGGGCAAAACGGCTTTCTGCTGTCCACACTTAGAAGATTTTACACTCGTACCCCGGAAGTCACGTTAGAGGCTGGCCCATGCCACCCCCCTCCCCCGTGGGTTACCCGGGTTCGGGTGGAGAGCCGGGTTCCCACCTTAGCCGAGTTCTGAGTGGGCACCCCGGCAGGGTGACAAGGCTCCCAGGGGCCGCGTGGAGAGCCGGGCAAAACGCCACATTTGTGTGTCTTTCACGCTTTTCATGCTTTTCCACGCTTTGAGGATTTTTCACTTGCACCCCGGAATTCATGTACTCCTTCCGTCCCCCTCCCCCTCAGGCAGCACCCCCGCCCACATTGGGGGCGGGGTTGGACAATGTGGGTGTGGCCGATCGGCTCGGGGCTGTGGTTTAAAGCTACGGCCGTTGCTTGTCACCTTGGGGGGTGTGGTTTAAGGCTGTGGTCTTGGCCTATCGGCTGGGGGGGTTGTTTAGGATGTGGGCGTGGTCTGTCGGCTTGGGAGGGTGTGGTTTAAAGCTCTGGGTGTGGCCTATCACGTCAGGGCTATGGTTCAAAGCTGTGGGCGTGGGCTAACAGCTCGGGGGGCATGTTGTGTGGCCGGTTGGATTGGGGGTGCGGTTTAATGATGTGGGTGTGGCCTATACGCTTTGGGGGGGGGGGGGGGTCAACAAGTTAGTGCTGCACATGATCTAGTGTTTTGTCATTCAGTCTGCCGACATGAAAACGCTTACGGCACCTGGTATTCCCAGGCAGTCTCCCATCCAAGTACTGACCAGGCCCTACCCTGCTTAGCTTCCGAGATCGGACGAGATCGGGCGTGCTCAGGGTGGTATGGCCGTAAGCGACAGCAGAGGAGGCCGGCACGGCTCATGTACACAGCAGATGGCTTTGGCCAATGCCTTTCGTGAAAAAGCTTACGGCACCCGGTATTCCCAGGCAGTCTCCCATCCAAGTACTGACCAGGCCCTAGCCTGCTTAGCTTCCGAGATCGGACGAGATCGGGCGTGCTCAGGGTGGTATGGCCGTAAGCGACAGCAGAGGAGGCCGGCACGGCTCATGTACACAGCAGATGGCTTTGGCCAATGCCTTTCGTGAAAAAGCTTACGGCACCCGGTGTTCCCAGGCAGTCTCCCATCCAAGTACTGACCAGGCCCTACCCTGCTTAGCTTCCGAGATCGGACGAGATCGGGCGTGCTCAGGGTGGTATGGCCGTAAGCGACAGCAGAGGAGGCCGGCACGGCTCATGTACACAGCAGATGGCTTTGGCCAATGCCTTTCGTGAAAAAGCTTACGGCACCTGGTATTCCCAGGCAGTCTCCCATCCAAGTACTGACCAGGCCCTAGCCCGCTTAGCTTCCGAGATCGGGCGTGCTCAGGGTGGTATGGCCGTAAGCGACAGCAGAGGTGGCCGGCACGGCTCATGTACACAGCAGATGGCTTTGGCCAATGCCTTTCGTGAAAAAGCTTACGGCACCCGGTGTTCCCAGGCAGTCTCCCATCCAAGTACTGACCAGGCCCTACCCTGCTTAGCTTCCGAGATCGGACGAGATCGGGCGTGTTCAGGGTGGTATGGCCGTAAGCGACAGCGGAGTTGGCCGGCACGGCTCATGTACACAGCAGATGACAGTACATTTCTTTGACCATAGAAACATGGTTAAAACAATATGCGTCAGCCACATCTCTGTTTATTACAAACAGGCCGTTTCTTTTCCATTCAACAAGGCGGAAGAAAGTGCACCGTTCCCGGCGGCACTGCAATGCCGGGTCGATGCGTGGAGTGAACGGAGCAAGCCCCTTTTTCGACTCCTCCTGAGTCAAAAAATCCGTTTAATATTTAGTCCCCATATAGGGGACATATCAGATATTAAACTGATAAGAACAGATACTACACTTGATCTTAGCCAAAAGGCCGAGAAGCGATAACCCCTAAACTGACTGCTGTGAAGTCCGCTTCCTAGGCTAACGACATTCCCATCCGGTCTGATACCCACTTAGTCATCACCATATACCCACTTGGGCATAACAATGACCTCTGTGACCTCTCTAAGGACCCATTGGTAGATGCTTACCGCACCCTGGAGTATGCAAGCTTGCAGATCTGCTATTTTCATAACATTTCAAAAATGACAAAAGTGGCCCATCTACACGCATGCTTGTAGGTAGCCATTTTCAACAACTTCCGTTGGTCGCAGAGGCTCGGGATTGTCACCGTTGGAGGGCTCGCGCCTGAGGTGGGGGGGTGGAGGTGCATGGGCGTCGGTAGTGGGGGTGGGGTAGGCGTTGTTAAAATGTTTAAAAAGTGGAAAACATGGACACTTTGGAGAAGCACAAGGGGGCGCTTCTGTGCAGCGGGCCCTCGGCCGCGTCCCGCCCACATTGGGGGCGTGGTTTGAGTGTGTGGGTGTGGCCTATCAGAGCGTAGAACAACTCTGGTCTCTCTTCATGACGGATACAAAACTATATGTTGTGTTTGGCCCCACCTCCGGTAGGGGTTTATCAATTGTCTGGGCCATTGTCACTTGCTCCCCGAGTGGGAATCGATCTCACGGCCCTCTGCATTGGAGTCAGTTGCATTGACCACTAGGCCGTTGACCACCCACCACCTTGAACAGATCAGGATACCATATAAAGGGATATTAGGTGGGTTCAAATAGAGCTTGAAAGTTTAAACAGTACTGGTTGGGATCCTGTTTAAAAGCACCATCGTCCCAGAGGTGGATTCGAACCACCGACCTCTTAGTTTACAGCCAAGCGCACTAGTCCACTGGGCCAAACAGGCTGGTGAGAGTTGATGCAAAAGTGTGTGTATTGAAAATGGATTTGGAGTCCCAGGGGCGCGGCCGCTGTGCGCCCGTAGCTAACGGTGAAGATTCCAGGGGGGTGCTTAAGAGTGGGTACCCGGGTTCGGATGGAGAGCCGGGTTGTGGGTTTAGCTGGCTCCGGGCCTGGCACCCCGGTGGGGGCCCAAGGCTCCCTGGGTCCGCGTGGAGAGCCGGGCAAAACGGCTTTCTGCTGTCCACACTTAGAAGATTTTACACTCGTACCCCGGAAGTCACGTTAGAGGCTGGCCCATGCCACCCCCCTCCCCCGTGGGTTACCCGGGTTCGGGTGGAGAGCCGGGTTCCCACCTTAGCCGAGTTCTGAGTGGGCACCCCGGCAGGGTGACAAGGCTCCCAGGGGCCGCGTGGAGAGCCGGGCAAAACGCCACATTTGTGTGTCTTTCACGCTTTTCATGCTTTTCCACGCTTTGAGGATTTTTCACTTGCACCCCGGAATTCATGTACTCCTTCCGTCCCCCTCCCCCTCAGGCAGCACCCCCGCCCACATTGGGGGCGGGGTTGGACAATGTGGGTGTGGCCGATCGGCTCGGGGCTGTGGTTTAAAGCTACGGCCGTTGCTTGTCGCCTTGGGGGGTGTGGTTTAAGGCTGTGGTCTTGGCCTATCGGCTGGGGGGGTTGTTTAGGATGTGGGCGTGGTCTGTCGGCTTGGGAGGGTGTGGTTTAAAGCTCTGGGTGTGGCCTATCACGTCAGGGCTATGGTTCAAAGCTGTGGGCGTGGGCTAACAGCTCGGGGGGCATGTTGTGTGGCCGGTTGGATTGGGGGTGCGGTTTAATGATGTGGGTGTGGCCTATACGCTTTGGGGGGGGGGGGGGGGTCAACAAGTTAGTGCTGCACATGATCTAGTGTTTTGTCATTCAGTCTGCCGACATGAAAACGCTTACGGCACCTGGTATTCCCAGGCAGTCTCCCATCCAAGTACTGACCAGGCCCTACCCTGCTTAGCTTCCGAGATCGGACGAGATCGGGCGTGCTCAGGGTGGTATGGCCGTAAGCGACAGCAGAGGAGGCCGGCACGGCTCATGTACACAGCAGATGGCTTTGGCCAATGCCTTTCGTGAAAAAGCTTACGGCACCCGGTATTCCCAGGCAGTCTCCCATCCAAGTACTGACCAGGCCCTAGCCTGCTTAGCTTCCGAGATCGGACGAGATCGGGCGTGCTCAGGGTGGTATGGCCGTAAGCGACAGCAGAGGAGGCCGGCACGGCTCATGTACACAGCAGATGGCTTTGGCCAATGCCTTTCGTGAAAAAGCTTACGGCACCCGGTGTTCCCAGGCAGTCTCCCATCCAAGTACTGACCAGGCCCTACCCTGCTTAGCTTCCGAGATCGGACGAGATCGGGCGTGCTCAGGGTGGTATGGCCGTAAGCGACAGCAGAGGAGGCCGGCACGGCTCATGTACACAGCAGATGGCTTTGGCCAATGCCTTTCGTGAAAAAGCTTACGGCACCTGGTATTCCCAGGCAGTCTCCCATCCAAGTACTGACCAGGCCCTAGCCCGCTTAGCTTCCGAGATCGGGCGTGCTCAGGGTGGTATGGCCGTAAGCGACAGCAGAGGTGGCCGGCACGGCTCATGTACACAGCAGATGGCTTTGGCCAATGCCTTTCGTGAAAAAGCTTACGGCACCCGGTGTTCCCAGGCAGTCTCCCATCCAAGTACTGACCAGGCCCTACCCTGCTTAGCTTCCGAGATCGGACGAGATCGGGCGTGTTCAGGGTGGTATGGCCGTAAGCGACAGCGGAGTTGGCCGGCACGGCTCATGTACACAGCAGATGACAGTACATTTCTTTGACCATAGAAACATGGTTAAAACAATATGCGTCAGCCACATCTCTGTTTATTACAAACAGGCCGTTTCTTTTCCATTCAACAAGGCGGAAGAAAGTGCACCGTTCCCGGCGGCACTGCAATGCCGGGTCGATGCGTGGAGTGAACGGAGCAAGCCCCTTTTTCGACTCCTCCTGAGTCAAAAAATCCGTTTAATATTTAGTCCCCATATAGGGGACATATCAGATATTAAACTGATAAGAACAGATACTACACTTGATCTTAGCCAAAAGGCCGAGAAGCGATAACCCCTAAACTGACTGCTGTGAAGTCCGCTTCCTAGGCTAACGACATTCCCATCCGGTCTGATACCCACTTAGTCATCACCATATACCCACTTGGGCATAACAATGACCTCTGTGACCTCTCTAAGGACCCATTGGTAGATGCTTACCGCACCCTGGAGTATGCAAGCTTGCAGATCTGCTATTTTCATAACATTTCAAAAATGACAAAAGTGGCCCATCTACACGCATGCTTGTAGGTAGCCATTTTCAACAACTTCCGTTGGTCGCAGAGGCTCGGGATTGTCACCGTTGGAGGGCTCGCGCCTGAGGTGGGGGGGTGGAGGTGCATGGGCGTCGGTAGTGGGGGTGGGGTAGGCGTTGTTAAAATGTTTAAAAAGTGGAAAACATGGACACTTTGGAGAAGCACAAGGGGGCGCTTCTGTGCAGCGGGCCCTCGGCCGCGTCCCGCCCACATTGGGGGCGTGGTTTGAGTGTGTGGGTGTGGCCTATCAGAGCGTAGAACAACTCTGGTCTCTCTTCATGACGGATACAAAACTATATGTTGTGTTTGGCCCCACCTCCGGTAGGGGTTTATCAATTGTCTGGGCCATTGTCACTTGCTCCCCGAGTGGGAATCGATCTCACGGCCCTCTGCATTGGAGTCAGTTGCATTGACCACTAGGCCGTTGACCACCCACCACCTTGAACAGATCAGGATACCATATAAAGGGATATTAGGTGGGTTCAAATAGAGCTTGAAAGTTTAAACAGTACTGGTTGGGATCCTGTTTAAAAGCACCATCGTCCCAGAGGTGGATTCGAACCACCGACCTCTTAGTTTACAGCCAAGCGCACTAGTCCACTGGGCCAAACAGGCTGGTGAGAGTTGATGCAAAAGTGTGTGTATTGAAAATGGATTTGGAGTCCCAGGGGCGCGGCCGCTGTGCGCCCGTAGCTAACGGTGAAGATTCCAGGGGGGTGCTTAAGAGTGGGTACCCGGGTTCGGATGGAGAGCCGGGTTGTGGGTTTAGCTGGCTCCGGGCCTGGCACCCCGGTGGGGGCCCAAGGCTCCCTGGGTCCGCGTGGAGAGCCGGGCAAAACGGCTTTCTGCTGTCCACACTTAGAAGATTTTACACTCGTACCCCGGAAGTCACGTTAGAGGCTGGCCCATGCCACCCCCCTCCCCCGTGGGTTACCCGGGTTCGGGTGGAGAGCCGGGTTCCCACCTTAGCCGAGTTCTGAGTGGGCACCCCGGCAGGGTGACAAGGCTCCCAGGGGCCGCGTGGAGAGCCGGGCAAAACGCCACATTTGTGTGTCTTTCACGCTTTTCATGCTTTTCCACGCTTTGAGGATTTTTCACTTGCACCCCGGAATTCATGTACTCCTTCCGTCCCCCTCCCCCTCAGGCAGCACCCCCGCCCACATTGGGGGCGGGGTTGGACAATGTGGGTGTGGCCGATCGGCTCGGGGCTGTGGTTTAAAGCTACGGCCGTTGCTTGTCGCCTTGGGGGGTGTGGTTTAAGGCTGTGGTCTTGGCCTATCGGCTGGGGGGGTTGTTTAGGATGTGGGCGTGGTCTGTCGGCTTGGGAGGGTGTGGTTTAAAGCTCTGGGTGTGGCCTATCACGTCAGGGCTATGGTTCAAAGCTGTGGGCGTGGGCTAACAGCTCGGGGGGCATGTTGTGTGGCCGGTTGGATTGGGGGTGCGGTTTAATGATGTGGGTGTGGCCTATACGCTTTGGGGGGGGGGGGGGGGTCAACAAGTTAGTGCTGCACATGATCTAGTGTTTTGTCATTCAGTCTGCCGACATGAAAACGCTTACGGCACCTGGTATTCCCAGGCAGTCTCCCATCCAAGTACTGACCAGGCCCTACCCTGCTTAGCTTCCGAGATCGGACGAGATCGGGCGTGCTCAGGGTGGTATGGCCGTAAGCGACAGCAGAGGAGGCCGGCACGGCTCATGTACACAGCAGATGGCTTTGGCCAATGCCTTTCGTGAAAAAGCTTACGGCACCCGGTATTCCCAGGCAGTCTCCCATCCAAGTACTGACCAGGCCCTAGCCTGCTTAGCTTCCGAGATCGGACGAGATCGGGCGTGCTCAGGGTGGTATGGCCGTAAGCGACAGCAGAGGAGGCCGGCACGGCTCATGTACACAGCAGATGGCTTTGGCCAATGCCTTTCGTGAAAAAGCTTACGGCACCCGGTGTTCCCAGGCAGTCTCCCATCCAAGTACTGACCAGGCCCTACCCTGCTTAGCTTCCGAGATCGGACGAGATCGGGCGTGCTCAGGGTGGTATGGCCGTAAGCGACAGCAGAGGAGGCCGGCACGGCTCATGTACACAGCAGATGGCTTTGGCCAATGCCTTTCGTGAAAAAGCTTACGGCACCTGGTATTCCCAGGCAGTCTCCCATCCAAGTACTGACCAGGCCCTAGCCCGCTTAGCTTCCGAGATCGGGCGTGCTCAGGGTGGTATGGCCGTAAGCGACAGCAGAGGTGGCCGGCACGGCTCATGTACACAGCAGATGGCTTTGGCCAATGCCTTTCGTGAAAAAGCTTACGGCACCCGGTGTTCCCAGGCAGTCTCCCATCCAAGTACTGACCAGGCCCTACCCTGCTTAGCTTCCGAGATCGGACGAGATCGGGCGTGTTCAGGGTGGTATGGCCGTAAGCGACAGCGGAGTTGGCCGGCACGGCTCATGTACACAGCAGATGACAGTACATTTCTTTGACCATAGAAACATGGTTAAAACAATATGCGTCAGCCACATCTCTGTTTATTACAAACAGGCCGTTTCTTTTCCATTCAACAAGGCGGAAGAAAGTGCACCGTTCCCGGCGGCACTGCAATGCCGGGTCGATGCGTGGAGTGAACGGAGCAAGCCCCTTTTTCGACTCCTCCTGAGTCAAAAAATCCGTTTAATATTTAGTCCCCATATAGGGGACATATCAGATATTAAACTGATAAGAACAGATACTACACTTGATCTTAGCCAAAAGGCCGAGAAGCGATAACCCCTAAACTGACTGCTGTGAAGTCCGCTTCCTAGGCTAACGACATTCCCATCCGGTCTGATACCCACTTAGTCATCACCATATACCCACTTGGGCATAACAATGACCTCTGTGACCTCTCTAAGGACCCATTGGTAGATGCTTACCGCACCCTGGAGTATGCAAGCTTGCAGATCTGCTATTTTCATAACATTTCAAAAATGACAAAAGTGGCCCATCTACACGCATGCTTGTAGGTAGCCATTTTCAACAACTTCCGTTGGTCGCAGAGGCTCGGGATTGTCACCGTTGGAGGGCTCGCGCCTGAGGTGGGGGGGTGGAGGTGCATGGGCGTCGGTAGTGGGGGTGGGGTAGGCGTTGTTAAAATGTTTAAAAAGTGGAAAACATGGACACTTTGGAGAAGCACAAGGGGGCGCTTCTGTGCAGCGGGCCCTCGGCCGCGTCCCGCCCACATTGGGGGCGTGGTTTGAGTGTGTGGGTGTGGCCTATCAGAGCGTAGAACAACTCTGGTCTCTCTTCATGACGGATACAAAACTATATGTTGTGTTTGGCCCCACCTCCGGTAGGGGTTTATCAATTGTCTGGGCCATTGTCACTTGCTCCCCGAGTGGGAATCGATCTCACGGCCCTCTGCATTGGAGTCAGTTGCATTGACCACTAGGCCGTTGACCACCCACCACCTTGAACAGATCAGGATACCATATAAAGGGATATTAGGTGGGTTCAAATAGAGCTTGAAAGTTTAAACAGTACTGGTTGGGATCCTGTTTAAAAGCACCATCGTCCCAGAGGTGGATTCGAACCACCGACCTCTTAGTTTACAGCCAAGCGCACTAGTCCACTGGGCCAAACAGGCTGGTGAGAGTTGATGCAAAAGTGTGTGTATTGAAAATGGATTTGGAGTCCCAGGGGCGCGGCCGCTGTGCGCCCGTAGCTAACGGTGAAGATTCCAGGGGGGTGCTTAAGAGTGGGTACCCGGGTTCGGATGGAGAGCCGGGTTGTGGGTTTAGCTGGCTCCGGGCCTGGCACCCCGGTGGGGGCCCAAGGCTCCCTGGGTCCGCGTGGAGAGCCGGGCAAAACGGCTTTCTGCTGTCCACACTTAGAAGATTTTACACTCGTACCCCGGAAGTCACGTTAGAGGCTGGCCCATGCCACCCCCCTCCCCCGTGGGTTACCCGGGTTCGGGTGGAGAGCCGGGTTCCCACCTTAGCCGAGTTCTGAGTGGGCACCCCGGCAGGGTGACAAGGCTCCCAGGGGCCGCGTGGAGAGCCGGGCAAAACGCCACATTTGTGTGTCTTTCACGCTTTTCATGCTTTTCCACGCTTTGAGGATTTTTCACTTGCACCCCGGAATTCATGTACTCCTTCCGTCCCCCTCCCCCTCAGGCAGCACCCCCGCCCACATTGGGGGCGGGGTTGGACAATGTGGGTGTGGCCGATCGGCTCGGGGCTGTGGTTTAAAGCTACGGCCGTTGCTTGTCGCCTTGGGGGGTGTGGTTTAAGGCTGTGGTCTTGGCCTATCGGCTGGGGGGGTTGTTTAGGATGTGGGCGTGGTCTGTCGGCTTGGGAGGGTGTGGTTTAAAGCTCTGGGTGTGGCCTATCACGTCAGGGCTATGGTTCAAAGCTGTGGGCGTGGGCTAACAGCTCGGGGGGCATGTTGTGTGGCTGGTTGGATTGGGGGTGCGGTTTAATGATGTGGGTGTGGCCTATACGCTTTGGGGGGGGGGGGGGGGTCAACAAGTTAGTGCTGCACATGATCTAGTGTTTTGTCATTCAGTCTGCCGACATGAAAACGCTTACGGCACCTGGTATTCCCAGGCAGTCTCCCATCCAAGTACTGACCAGGCCCTACCCTGCTTAGCTTCCGAGATCGGACGAGATCGGGCGTGCTCAGGGTGGTATGGCCGTAAGCGACAGCAGAGGAGGCCGGCACGGCTCATGTACACAGCAGATGGCTTTGGCCAATGCCTTTCGTGAAAAAGCTTACGGCACCCGGTATTCCCAGGCAGTCTCCCATCCAAGTACTGACCAGGCCCTAGCCTGCTTAGCTTCCGAGATCGGACGAGATCGGGCGTGCTCAGGGTGGTATGGCCGTAAGCGACAGCAGAGGAGGCCGGCACGGCTCATGTACACAGCAGATGGCTTTGGCCAATGCCTTTCGTGAAAAAGCTTACGGCACCCGGTGTTCCCAGGCAGTCTCCCATCCAAGTACTGACCAGGCCCTACCCTGCTTAGCTTCCGAGATCGGACGAGATCGGGCGTGCTCAGGGTGGTATGGCCGTAAGCGACAGCAGAGGAGGCCGGCACGGCTCATGTACACAGCAGATGGCTTTGGCCAATGCCTTTCGTGAAAAAGCTTACGGCACCTGGTATTCCCAGGCAGTCTCCCATCCAAGTACTGACCAGGCCCTAGCCCGCTTAGCTTCCGAGATCGGGCGTGCTCAGGGTGGTATGGCCGTAAGCGACAGCAGAGGTGGCCGGCACGGCTCATGTACACAGCAGATGGCTTTGGCCAATGCCTTTCGTGAAAAAGCTTACGGCACCCGGTGTTCCCAGGCAGTCTCCCATCCAAGTACTGACCAGGCCCTACCCTGCTTAGCTTCCGAGATCGGACGAGATCGGGCGTGTTCAGGGTGGTATGGCCGTAAGCGACAGCGGAGTTGGCCGGCACGGCTCATGTACACAGCAGATGACAGTACATTTCTTTGACCATAGAAACATGGTTAAAACAATATGCGTCAGCCACATCTCTGTTTATTACAAACAGGCCGTTTCTTTTCCATTCAACAAGGCGGAAGAAAGTGCACCGTTCCCGGCGGCACTGCAATGCCGGGTCGATGCGTGGAGTGAACGGAGCAAGCCCCTTTTTCGACTCCTCCTGAGTCAAAAAATCCGTTTAATATTTAGTCCCCATATAGGGGACATATCAGATATTAAACTGATAAGAACAGATACTACACTTGATCTTAGCCAAAAGGCCGAGAAGCGATAACCCCTAAACTGACTGCTGTGAAGTCCGCTTCCTAGGCTAACGACATTCCCATCCGGTCTGATACCCACTTAGTCATCACCATATACCCACTTGGGCATAACAATGACCTCTGTGACCTCTCTAAGGACCCATTGGTAGATGCTTACCGCACCCTGGAGTATGCAAGCTTGCAGATCTGCTATTTTCATAACATTTCAAAAATGACAAAAGTGGCCCATCTACACGCATGCTTGTAGGTAGCCATTTTCAACAACTTCCGTTGGTCGCAGAGGCTCGGGATTGTCACCGTTGGAGGGCTCGCGCCTGAGGTGGGGGGGTGGAGGTGCATGGGCGTCGGTAGTGGGGGTGGGGTAGGCGTTGTTAAAATGTTTAAAAAGTGGAAAACATGGACACTTTGGAGAAGCACAAGGGGGCGCTTCTGTGCAGCGGGCCCTCGGCCGCGTCCCGCCCACATTGGGGGCGTGGTTTGAGTGTGTGGGTGTGGCCTATCAGAGCGTAGAACAACTCTGGTCTCTCTTCATGACGGATACAAAACTATATGTTGTGTTTGGCCCCACCTCCGGTAGGGGTTTATCAATTGTCTGGGCCATTGTCACTTGCTCCCCGAGTGGGAATCGATCTCACGGCCCTCTGCATTGGAGTCAGTTGCATTGACCACTAGGCCGTTGACCACCCACCACCTTGAACAGATCAGGATACCATATAAAGGGATATTAGGTGGGTTCAAATAGAGCTTGAAAGTTTAAACAGTACTGGTTGGGATCCTGTTTAAAAGCACCATCGTCCCAGAGGTGGATTCGAACCACCGACCTCTTAGTTTACAGCCAAGCGCACTAGTCCACTGGGCCAAACAGGCTGGTGAGAGTTGATGCAAAAGTGTGTGTATTGAAAATGGATTTGGAGTCCCAGGGGCGCGGCCGCTGTGCGCCCGTAGCTAACGGTGAAGATTCCAGGGGGGTGCTTAAGAGTGGGTACCCGGGTTCGGATGGAGAGCCGGGTTGTGGGTTTAGCTGGCTCCGGGCCTGGCACCCCGGTGGGGGCCCAAGGCTCCCTGGGTCCGCGTGGAGAGCCGGGCAAAACGGCTTTCTGCTGTCCACACTTAGAAGATTTTACACTCGTACCCCGGAAGTCACGTTAGAGGCTGGCCCATGCCACCCCCCTCCCCCGTGGGTTACCCGGGTTCGGGTGGAGAGCCGGGTTCCCACCTTAGCCGAGTTCTGAGTGGGCACCCCGGCAGGGTGACAAGGCTCCCAGGGGCCGCGTGGAGAGCCGGGCAAAACGCCACATTTGTGTGTCTTTCACGCTTTTCATGCTTTTCCACGCTTTGAGGATTTTTCACTTGCACCCCGGAATTCATGTACTCCTTCCGTCCCCCTCCCCCTCAGGCAGCACCCCCGCCCACATTGGGGGCGGGGTTGGACAATGTGGGTGTGGCCGATCGGCTCGGGGCTGTGGTTTAAAGCTACGGCCGTTGCTTGTCGCCTTGGGGGGTGTGGTTTAAGGCTGTGGTCTTGGCCTATCGGCTGGGGGGGTTGTTTAGGATGTGGGCGTGGTCTGTCGGCTTGGGAGGGTGTGGTTTAAAGCTCTGGGTGTGGCCTATCACGTCAGGGCTATGGTTCAAAGCTGTGGGCGTGGGCTAACAGCTCGGGGGGCATGTTGTGTGGCCGGTTGGATTGGGGGTGCGGTTTAATGATGTGGGTGTGGCCTATACGCTTTGGGGGGGGGGGGGGGGTCAACAAGTTAGTGCTGCACATGATCTAGTGTTTTGTCATTCAGTCTGCCGACATGAAAACGCTTACGGCACCTGGTATTCCCAGGCAGTCTCCCATCCAAGTACTGACCAGGCCCTACCCTGCTTAGCTTCCGAGATCGGACGAGATCGGGCGTGCTCAGGGTGGTATGGCCGTAAGCGACAGCAGAGGAGGCCGGCACGGCTCATGTACACAGCAGATGGCTTTGGCCAATGCCTTTCGTGAAAAAGCTTACGGCACCCGGTATTCCCAGGCAGTCTCCCATCCAAGTACTGACCAGGCCCTAGCCTGCTTAGCTTCCGAGATCGGACGAGATCGGGCGTGCTCAGGGTGGTATGGCCGTAAGCGACAGCAGAGGAGGCCGGCACGGCTCATGTACACAGCAGATGGCTTTGGCCAATGCCTTTCGTGAAAAAGCTTACGGCACCCGGTGTTCCCAGGCAGTCTCCCATCCAAGTACTGACCAGGCCCTACCCTGCTTAGCTTCCGAGATCGGACGAGATCGGGCGTGCTCAGGGTGGTATGGCCGTAAGCGACAGCAGAGGAGGCCGGCACGGCTCATGTACACAGCAGATGGCTTTGGCCAATGCCTTTCGTGAAAAAGCTTACGGCACCTGGTATTCCCAGGCAGTCTCCCATCCAAGTACTGACCAGGCCCTAGCCCGCTTAGCTTCCGAGATCGGGCGTGCTCAGGGTGGTATGGCCGTAAGCGACAGCAGAGGTGGCCGGCACGGCTCATGTACACAGCAGATGGCTTTGGCCAATGCCTTTCGTGAAAAAGCTTACGGCACCCGGTGTTCCCAGGCAGTCTCCCATCCAAGTACTGACCAGGCCCTACCCTGCTTAGCTTCCGAGATCGGACGAGATCGGGCGTGTTCAGGGTGGTATGGCCGTAAGCGACAGCGGAGTTGGCCGGCACGGCTCATGTACACAGCAGATGACAGTACATTTCTTTGACCATAGAAACATGGTTAAAACAATATGCGTCAGCCACATCTCTGTTTATTACAAACAGGCCGTTTCTTTTCCATTCAACAAGGCGGAAGAAAGTGCACCGTTCCCGGCGGCACTGCAATGCCGGGTCGATGCGTGGAGTGAACGGAGCAAGCCCCTTTTTCGACTCCTCCTGAGTCAAAAAATCCGTTTAATATTTAGTCCCCATATAGGGGACATATCAGATATTAAACTGATAAGAACAGATACTACACTTGATCTTAGCCAAAAGGCCGAGAAGCGATAACCCCTAAACTGACTGCTGTGAAGTCCGCTTCCTAGGCTAACGACATTCCCATCCGGTCTGATACCCACTTAGTCATCACCATATACCCACTTGGGCATAACAATGACCTCTGTGACCTCTCTAAGGACCCATTGGTAGATGCTTACCGCACCCTGGAGTATGCAAGCTTGCAGATCTGCTATTTTCATAACATTTCAAAAATGACAAAAGTGGCCCATCTACACGCATGCTTGTAGGTAGCCATTTTCAACAACTTCCGTTGGTCGCAGAGGCTCGGGATTGTCACCGTTGGAGGGCTCGCGCCTGAGGTGGGGGGGTGGAGGTGCATGGGCGTCGGTAGTGGGGGTGGGGTAGGCGTTGTTAAAATGTTTAAAAAGTGGAAAACATGGACACTTTGGAGAAGCACAAGGGGGCGCTTCTGTGCAGCGGGCCCTCGGCCGCGTCCCGCCCACATTGGGGGCGTGGTTTGAGTGTGTGGGTGTGGCCTATCAGAGCGTAGAACAACTCTGGTCTCTCTTCATGACGGATACAAAACTATATGTTGTGTTTGGCCCCACCTCCGGTAGGGGTTTATCAATTGTCTGGGCCATTGTCACTTGCTCCCCGAGTGGGAATCGATCTCACGGCCCTCTGCATTGGAGTCAGTTGCATTGACCACTAGGCCGTTGACCACCCACCACCTTGAACAGATCAGGATACCATATAAAGGGATATTAGGTGGGTTCAAATAGAGCTTGAAAGTTTAAACAGTACTGGTTGGGATCCTGTTTAAAAGCACCATCGTCCCAGAGGTGGATTCGAACCACCGACCTCTTAGTTTACAGCCAAGCGCACTAGTCCACTGGGCCAAACAGGCTGGTGAGAGTTGATGCAAAAGTGTGTGTATTGAAAATGGATTTGGAGTCCCAGGGGCGCGGCCGCTGTGCGCCCGTAGCTAACGGTGAAGATTCCAGGGGGGTGCTTAAGAGTGGGTACCCGGGTTCGGATGGAGAGCCGGGTTGTGGGTTTAGCTGGCTCCGGGCCTGGCACCCCGGTGGGGGCCCAAGGCTCCCTGGGTCCGCGTGGAGAGCCGGGCAAAACGGCTTTCTGCTGTCCACACTTAGAAGATTTTACACTCGTACCCCGGAAGTCACGTTAGAGGCTGGCCCATGCCAACCCCCTCCCCCGTGGGTTACCCGGGTTCGGGTGGAGAGCCGGGTTCCCACCTTAGCCGAGTTCTGAGTGGGCACCCCGGCAGGGTGACAAGGCTCCCAGGGGCCGCGTGGAGAGCCGGGCAAAACGCCACATTTGTGTGTCTTTCACGCTTTTCATGCTTTTCCACGCTTTGAGGATTTTTCACTTGCACCCCGGAATTCATGTACTCCTTCCGTCCCCCTCCCCCTCAGGCAGCACCCCCGCCCACATTGGGGGCGGGGTTGGACAATGTGGGTGTGGCCGATCGGCTCGGGGCTGTGGTTTAAAGCTACGGCCGTTGCTTGTCGCCTTGGGGGGTGTGGTTTAAGGCTGTGGTCTTGGCCTATCGGCTGGGGGGGTTGTTTAGGATGTGGGCGTGGTCTGTCGGCTTGGGAGGGTGTGGTTTAAAGCTCTGGGTGTGGCCTATCACGTCAGGGCTATGGTTCAAAGCTGTGGGCGTGGGCTAACAGCTCGGGGGACATGTTGTGTGGCCGGTTGGATTGGGGGTGCGGTTTAATGATGTGGGTGTGGCCTATACGCTTTGGGGGGGGGGGGGGGGGTCAACAAGTTAGTGCTGCACATGATCTAGTGTTTTGTCATTCAGTCTGCCGACATGAAAACGCTTACGGCACCTGGTATTCCCAGGCAGTCTCCCATCCAAGTACTGACCAGGCCCTACCCTGCTTAGCTTCCGAGATCGGACGAGATCGGGCGTGCTCAGGGTGGTATGGCCGTAAGCGACAGCAGAGGAGGCCGGCACGGCTCATGTACACAGCAGATGGCTTTGGCCAATGCCTTTCGTGAAAAAGCTTACGGCACCCGGTATTCCCAGGCAGTCTCCCATCCAAGTACTGACCAGGCCCTAGCCTGCTTAGCTTCCGAGATCGGACGAGATCGGGCGTGCTCAGGGTGGTATGGCCGTAAGCGACAGCAGAGGAGGCCGGCACGGCTCATGTACACAGCAGATGGCTTTGGCCAATGCCTTTCGTGAAAAAGCTTACGGCACCCGGTGTTCCCAGGCAGTCTCCCATCCAAGTACTGACCAGGCCCTACCCTGCTTAGCTTCCGAGATCGGACGAGATCGGGCGTGCTCAGGGTGGTATGGCCGTAAGCGACAGCAGAGGAGGCCGGCACGGCTCATGTACACAGCAGATGGCTTTGGCCAATGCCTTTCGTGAAAAAGCTTACGGCACCTGGTATTCCCAGGCAGTCTCCCATCCAAGTACTGACCAGGCCCTAGCCCGCTTAGCTTCCGAGATCGGGCGTGCTCAGGGTGGTATGGCCGTAAGCGACAGCAGAGGTGGCCGGCACGGCTCATGTACACAGCAGATGGCTTTGGCCAATGCCTTTCGTGAAAAAGCTTACGGCACCCGGTGTTCCCAGGCAGTCTCCCATCCAAGTACTGACCAGGCCCTACCCTGCTTAGCTTCCGAGATCGGACGAGATCGGGCGTGTTCAGGGTGGTATGGCCGTAAGCGACAGCGGAGTTGGCCGGCACGGCTCATGTACACAGCAGATGACAGTACATTTCTTTGACCATAGAAACATGGTTAAAACAATATGCGTCAGCCACATCTCTGTTTATTACAAACAGGCCGTTTCTTTTCCATTCAACAAGGCGGAAGAAAGTGCACCGTTCCCGGCGGCACTGCAATGCCGGGTCGATGCGTGGAGTGAACGGAGCAAGCCCCTTTTTCGACTACTCCTGAGTCAAAAAATCCGTTTAATATTTAGTCCCCATATAGGGGACATATCAGATATTAAACTGATAAGAACAGATACTACACTTGATCTTAGCCAAAAGGCCGAGAAGCGATAACCCCTAAACTGACTGCTGTGAAGTCCGCTTCCTAGGCTAACGACATTCCCATCCGGTCTGATACCCACTTAGTCATCACCATATACCCACTTGGGCATAACAATGACCTCTGTGACCTCTCTAAGGACCCATTGGTAGATGCTTACCGCACCCTGGAGTATGCAAGCTTGCAGATCTGCTATTTTCATAACATTTCAAAAATGACAAAAGTGGCCCATCTACACGCATGCTTGTAGGTAGCCATTTTCAACAACTTCCGTTGGTCGCAGAGGCTCGGGATTGTCACCGTTGGAGGGCTCGCGCCTGAGGTGGGGGGGTGGAGGTGCATGGGCGTCGGTAGTGGGGGTGGGGTAGGCGTTGTTAAAATGTTTAAAAAGTGGAAAACATGGACACTTTGGAGAAGCACAAGGGGGCGCTTCTGTGCAGCGGGCCCTCGGCCGCGTCCCGCCCACATTGGGGGCGTGGTTTGAGTGTGTGGGTGTGGCCTATCAGAGCGTAGAACAACTCTGGTCTCTCTTCATGACGGATACAAAACTATATGTTGTGTTTGGCCCCACCTCCGGTAGGGGTTTATCAATTGTCTGGGCCATTGTCACTTGCTCCCCGAGTGGGAATCGATCTCACGGCCCTCTGCATTGGAGTCAGTTGCATTGACCACTAGGCCGTTGACCACCCACCACCTTGAACAGATCAGGATACCATATAAAGGGATATTAGGTGGGTTCAAATAGAGCTTGAAAGTTTAAACAGTACTGGTTGGGATCCTGTTTAAAAGCACCATCGTCCCAGAGGTGGATTCGAACCACCGACCTCTTAGTTTACAGCCAAGCGCACTAGTCCACTGGGCCAAACAGGCTGGTGAGAGTTGATGCAAAAGTGTGTGTATTGAAAATGGATTTGGAGTCCCAGGGGCGCGGCCGCTGTGCGCCCGTAGCTAACGGTGAAGATTCCAGGGGGGTGCTTAAGAGTGGGTACCCGGGTTCGGATGGAGAGCCGGGTTGTGGGTTTAGCTGGCTCCGGGCCTGGCACCCCGGTGGGGGCCCAAGGCTCCCTGGGTCCGCGTGGAGAGCCGGGCAAAACGGCTTTCTGCTGTCCACACTTAGAAGATTTTACACTCGTACCCCGGAAGTCACGTTAGAGGCTGGCCCATGCCAACCCCCTCCCCCGTGGGTTACCCGGGTTCGGGTGGAGAGCCGGGTTCCCACCTTAGCCGAGTTCTGAGTGGGCACCCCGGCAGGGTGACAAGGCTCCCAGGGGCCGCGTGGAGAGCCGGGCAAAACGCCACATTTGTGTGTCTTTCACGCTTTTCATGCTTTTCCACGCTTTGAGGATTTTTCACTTGCACCCCGGAATTCATGTACTCCTTCCGTCCCCCTCCCCCTCAGGCAGCACCCCCGCCCACATTGGGGGCGGGGTTGGACAATGTGGGTGTGGCCGATCGGCTCGGGGCTGTGGTTTAAAGCTACGGCCGTTGCTTGTCGCCTTGGGGGGTGTGGTTTAAGGCTGTGGTCTTGGCCTATCGGCTGGGGGGGTTGTTTAGGATGTGGGCGTGGTCTGTCGGCTTGGGAGGGTGTGGTTTAAAGCTCTGGGTGTGGCCTATCACGTCAGGGCTATGGTTCAAAGCTGTGGGCGTGGGCTAACAGCTCGGGGGACATGTTGTGTGGCCGGTTGGATTGGGGGTGCGGTTTAATGATGTGGGTGTGGCCTATACGCTTTGGGGGGGGGGGGGGTCAACAAGTTAGTGCTGCACATGATCTAGTGTTTTGTCATTCAGTCTGCCGACATGAAAACGCTTACGGCACCTGGTATTCCCAGGCAGTCTCCCATCCAAGTACTGACCAGGCCCTACCCTGCTTAGCTTCCGAGATCGGACGAGATCGGGCGTGCTCAGGGTGGTATGGCCGTAAGCGACAGCAGAGGAGGCCGGCACGGCTCATGTACACAGCAGATGGCTTTGGCCAATGCCTTTCGTGAAAAAGCTTACGGCACCCGGTATTCCCAGGCAGTCTCCCATCCAAGTACTGACCAGGCCCTAGCCTGCTTAGCTTCCGAGATCGGACGAGATCGGGCGTGCTCAGGGTGGTATGGCCGTAAGCGACAGCAGAGGAGGCCGGCACGGCTCATGTACACAGCAGATGGCTTTGGCCAATGCCTTTCGTGAAAAAGCTTACGGCACCCGGTGTTCCCAGGCAGTCTCCCATCCAAGTACTGACCAGGCCCTACCCTGCTTAGCTTCCGAGATCGGACGAGATCGGGCGTGCTCAGGGTGGTATGGCCGTAAGCGACAGCAGAGGAGGCCGGCACGGCTCATGTACACAGCAGATGGCTTTGGCCAATGCCTTTCGTGAAAAAGCTTACGGCACCTGGTATTCCCAGGCAGTCTCCCATCCAAGTACTGACCAGGCCCTAGCCCGCTTAGCTTCCGAGATCGGGCGTGCTCAGGGTGGTATGGCCGTAAGCGACAGCAGAGGTGGCCGGCACGGCTCATGTACACAGCAGATGGCTTTGGCCAATGCCTTTCGTGAAAAAGCTTACGGCACCCGGTGTTCCCAGGCAGTCTCCCATCCAAGTACTGACCAGGCCCTACCCTGCTTAGCTTCCGAGATCGGACGAGATCGGGCGTGTTCAGGGTGGTATGGCCGTAAGCGACAGCGGAGTTGGCCGGCACGGCTCATGTACACAGCAGATGACAGTACATTTCTTTGACCATAGAAACATGGTTAAAACAATATGCGTCAGCCACATCTCTGTTTATTACAAACAGGCCGTTTCTTTTCCATTCAACAAGGCGGAAGAAAGTGCACCGTTCCCGGCGGCACTGCAATGCCGGGTCGATGCGTGGAGTGAACGGAGCAAGCCCCTTTTTCGACTACTCCTGAGTCAAAAAATCCGTTTAATATTTAGTCCCCATATAGGGGACATATCAGATATTAAACTGATAAGAACAGATACTACACTTGATCTTAGCCAAAAGGCCGAGAAGCGATAACCCCTAAACTGACTGCTGTGAAGTCCGCTTCCTAGGCTAACGACATTCCCATCCGGTCTGATACCCACTTAGTCATCACCATATACCCACTTGGGCATAACAATGACCTCTGTGACCTCTCTAAGGACCCATTGGTAGATGCTTACCGCACCCTGGAGTATGCAAGCTTGCAGATCTGCTATTTTCATAACATTTCAAAAATGACAAAAGTGGCCCATCTACACGCATGCTTGTAGGTAGCCATTTTCAACAACTTCCGTTGGTCGCAGAGGCTCGGGATTGTCACCGTTGGAGGGCTCGCGCCTGAGGTGGGGGGGTGGAGGTGCATGGGCGTCGGTAGTGGGGGTGGGGTAGGCGTTGTTAAAATGTTTAAAAAGTGGAAAACATGGACACTTTGGAGAAGCACAAGGGGGCGCTTCTGTGCAGCGGGCCCTCGGCCGCGTCCCGCCCACATTGGGGGCGTGGTTTGAGTGTGTGGGTGTGGCCTATCAGAGCGTAGAACAACTCTGGTCTCTCTTCATGACGGATACAAAACTATATGTTGTGTTTGGCCCCACCTCCGGTAGGGGTTTATCAATTGTCTGGGCCATTGTCACTTGCTCCCCGAGTGGGAATCGATCTCACGGCCCTCTGCATTGGAGTCAGTTGCATTGACCACTAGGCCGTTGACCACCCACCACCTTGAACAGATCAGGATACCATATAAAGGGATATTAGGTGGGTTCAAATAGAGCTTGAAAGTTTAAACAGTACTGGTTGGGATCCTGTTTAAAAGCACCATCGTCCCAGAGGTGGATTCGAACCACCGACCTCTTAGTTTACAGGCAAGCGCACTAGTCCACTGGGCCAAACAGGCTGGTGAGAGTTGATGCAAAAGTGTGTGTATTGAAAATGGATTTGGAGTCCCAGGGGCGCGGCCGCTGTGCGCCCGTAGCTAACGGTGAAGATTCCAGGGGGGTGCTTAAGAGTGGGTACCCGGGTTCGGATGGAGAGCCGGGTTGTGGGTTTAGCTGGCTCCGGGCCTGGCACCCCGGTGGGGGCCCAAGGCTCCCTGGGTCCGCGTGGAGAGCCGGGCAAAACGGCTTTCTGCTGTCCACACTTAGAAGATTTTACACTCGTACCCCGGAAGTCACGTTAGAGGCTGGCCCATGCCACCCCCCTCCCCCGTGGGTTACCCGGGTTCGGGTGGAGAGCCGGGTTCCCACCTTAGCCGAGTTCTGAGTGGGCACCCCGGCAGGGTGACAAGGCTCCCAGGGGCCGCGTGGAGAGCCGGGCAAAACGCCACATTTGTGTGTCTTTCACGCTTTTCATGCTTTTCCACGCTTTGAGGATTTTTCACTTGCACCCCGGAATTCATGTACTCCTTCCGTCCCCCTCCCCCTCAGGCAGCACCCCCGCCCACATTGGGGGCGGGGTTGGACAATGTGGGTGTGGCCGATCGGCTCGGGGCTGTGGTTTAAAGCTACGGCCGTTGCTTGTCGCCTTGGGGGGTGTGGTTTAAGGCTGTGGTCTTGGCCTATCGGCTGGGGGGGTTGTTTAGGATGTGGGCGTGGTCTGTCGGCTTGGGAGGGTGTGGTTTAAAGCTCTGGGTGTGGCCTATCACGTCAGGGCTATGGTTCAAAGCTGTGGGCGTGGGCTAACAGCTCGGGGGACATGTTGTGTGGCCGGTTGGATTGGGGGTGCGGTTTAATGATGTGGGTGTGGCCTATACGCTTTGGGGGGGGGGGGGGGTCAACAAGTTAGTGCTGCACATGATCTAGTGTTTTGTCATTCAGTCTGCCGACATGAAAACGCTTACGGCACCTGGTATTCCCAGGCAGTCTCCCATCCAAGTACTGACCAGGCCCTACCCTGCTTAGCTTCCGAGATCGGACGAGATCGGGCGTGCTCAGGGTGGTATGGCCGTAAGCGACAGCAGAGGAGGCCGGCACGGCTCATGTACACAGCAGATGGCTTTGGCCAATGCCTTTCGTGAAAAAGCTTACGGCACCCGGTATTCCCAGGCAGTCTCCCATCCAAGTACTGACCAGGCCCTAGCCTGCTTAGTTTCCGAGATCGGACGAGATCGGGCGTGCTCAGGGTGGTATGGCCGTAAGCGACAGCAGAGGAGGCCGGCACGGCTCATGTACACAGCAGATGGCTTTGGCCAATGCCTTTCGTGAAAAAGCTTACGGCACCCGGTGTTCCCAGGCAGTCTCCCATCCAAGTACTGACCAGGCCCTACCCTGCTTAGCTTCCGAGATCGGACGAGATCGGGCGTGCTCAGGGTGGTATGGCCGTAAGCGACAGCAGAGGAGGCCGGCACGGCTCATGTACACAGCAGATGGCTTTGGCCAATGCCTTTCGTGAAAAAGCTTACGGCACCTGGTATTCCCAGGCAGTCTCCCATCCAAGTACTGACCAGGCCCTAGCCCGCTTAGCTTCCGAGATCGGGCGTGCTCAGGGTGGTATGGCCGTAAGCGACAGCAGAGGTGGCCGGCACGGCTCATGTACACAGCAGATGGCTTTGGCCAATGCCTTTCGTGAAAAAGCTTACGGCACCCGGTGTTCCCAGGCAGTCTCCCATCCAAGTACTGACCAGGCCCTACCCTGCTTAGCTTCCGAGATCGGACGAGATCGGGCGTGTTCAGGGTGGTATGGCCGTAAGCGACAGCGGAGTTGGCCGGCACGGCTCATGTACACAGCAGATGACAGTACATTTCTTTGACCATAGAAACATGGTTAAAACAATATGCGTCAGCCACATCTCTGTTTATTACAAACAGGCCGTTTCTTTTCCATTCAACAAGGCGGAAGAAAGTGCACCGTTCCCGGCGGCACTGCAATGCCGGGTCGATGCGTGGAGTGAACGGAGCAAGCCCCTTTTTCGACTACTCCTGAGTCAAAAAATCCGTTTAATATTTAGTCCCCATATAGGGGACATATCAGATATTAAACTGATAAGAACAGATACTACACTTGATCTTAGCCAAAAGGCCGAGAAGCGATAACCCCTAAACTGACTGCTGTGAAGTCCGCTTCCTAGGCTAACGACATTCCCATCCGGTCTGATACCCACTTAGTCATCACCATATACCCACTTGGGCATAACAATGACCTCTGTGACCTCTCTAAGGACCCATTGGTAGATGCTTACCGCACCCTGGAGTATGCAAGCTTGCAGATCTGCTATTTTCATAACATTTCAAAAATGACAAAAGTGGCCCATCTACACGCATGCTTGTAGGTAGCCATTTTCAACAACTTCCGTTGGTCGCAGAGGCTCGGGATTGTCACCGTTGGAGGGCTCGCGCCTGAGGTGGGGGGGTGGAGGTGCATGGGCGTCGGTAGTGGGGGTGGGGTAGGCGTTGTTAAAATGTTTAAAAAGTGGAAAACATGGACACTTTGGAGAAGCACAAGGGGGCGCTTCTGTGCAGCGGGCCCTCGGCCGCGTCCCGCCCACATTGGGGGCGTGGTTTGAGTGTGTGGGTGTGGCCTATCAGAGCGTAGAACAACTCTGGTCTCTCTTCATGACGGATACAAAACTATATGTTGTGTTTGGCCCCACCTCCGGTAGGGGTTTATCAATTGTCTGGGCCATTGTCACTTGCTCCCCGAGTGGGAATCGATCTCACGGCCCTCTGCATTGGAGTCAGTTGCATTGACCACTAGGCCGTTGACCACCCACCACCTTGAACAGATCAGGATACCATATAAAGGGATATTAGGTGGGTTCAAATAGAGCTTGAAAGTTTAAACAGTACTGGTTGGGATCCTGTTTAAAAGCACCATCGTCCCAGAGGTGGATTCGAACCACCGACCTCTTAGTTTACAGCCAAGCGCACTAGTCCACCGGGCCAAACAGGCTGGTGAGAGTTGATGCAAAAGTGTGTGTATTGAAAATGGATTTGGAGTCCCAGGGGCGCGGCCGCTGTGCGCCCGTAGCTAACGGTGAAGATTCCAGGGGGGTGCTTAAGAGTGGGTACCCGGGTTCGGATGGAGAGCCGGGTTGTGGGTTTAGCTGGCTCCGGGCCTGGCACCCCGGTGGGGGCCCAAGGCTCCCTGGGTCCGCGTGGAGAGCCGGGCAAAACGGCTTTCTGCTGTCCACACTTAGAAGATTTTACACTCGTACCCCGGAAGTCACGTTAGAGGCTGGCCCATGCCACCCCCCTCCCCCGTGGGTTACCCGGGTTCGGGTGGAGAGCCGGGTTCCCACCTTAGCCGAGTTCTGAGTGGGCACCCCGGCAGGGTGACAAGGCTCCCAGGGGCCGCGTGGAGAGCCGGGCAAAACGCCACATTTGTGTGTCTTTCACGCTTTTCATGCTTTTCCACGCTTTGAGGATTTTTCACTTGCACCCCGGAATTCATGTACTCCTTCCGTCCCCCTCCCCCTCAGGCAGCACCCCCGCCCACATTGGGGGCGGGGTTGGACAATGTGGGTGTGGCCGATCGGCTCGGGGCTGTGGTTTAAAGCTACGGCCGTTGCTTGTCGCCTTGGGGGGTGTGGTTTAAGGCTGTGGTCTTGGCCTATCGGCTGGGGGGGTTGTTTAGGATGTGGGCGTGGTCTGTCGGCTTGGGAGGGTGTGGTTTAAAGCTCTGGGTGTGGCCTATAACGTCAGGGCTATGGTTCAAAGCTGTGGGCGTGGGCTAACAGCTCGGGGGACATGTTGTGTGGCCGGTTGGATTGGGGGTGCGGTTTAATGATGTGGGTGTGGCCTATACGCTTTGGGGGGGGGGGGGGGGGTCAACAAGTTAGTGCTGCACATGATCTAGTGTTTTGTCATTCAGTCTGCCGACATGAGAACGCTTACGGCACCTGGTATTCCCAGGCAGTCTCCCATCCAAGTACTGACCAGGCCCTACCCTGCTTAGCTTCCGAGATCGGACGAGATCGGGCGTGCTCAGGGTGGTATGGCCGTAAGCGACAGCAGAGGAGGCCGGCACGGCTCATGTACACAGCAGATGGCTTTGGCCAATGCCTTTCGTGAAAAAGCTTACGGCACCCGGTATTCCCAGGCAGTCTCCCATCCAAGTACTGACCAGGCCCTAGCCTGCTTAGCTTCCGAGATCGGACGAGATCGGGCGTGCTCAGGGTGGTATGGCCGTAAGCGACAGCAGAGGAGGCCGGCACGGCTCATGTACACAGCAGATGGCTTTGGCCAATGCCTTTCGTGAAAAAGCTTACGGCACCCGGTGTTCCCAGGCAGTCTCCCATCCAAGTACTGACCAGGCCCTACCCTGCTTAGCTTCCGAGATCGGACGAGATCGGGCGTGCTCAGGGTGGTATGGCCGTAAGCGACAGCAGAGGAGGCCGGCACGGCTCATGTACACAGCAGATGGCTTTGGCCAATGCCTTTCGTGAAAAAGCTTACGGCACCTGGTATTCCCAGGCAGTCTCCCATCCAAGTACTGACCAGGCCCTAGCCCGCTTAGCTTCCGAGATCGGGCGTGCTCAGGGTGGTATGGCCGTAAGCGACAGCAGAGGTGGCCGGCACGGCTCATGTACACAGCAGATGGCTTTGGCCAATGCCTTTCGTGAAAAAGCTTACGGCACCCGGTGTTCCCAGGCAGTCTCCCATCCAAGTACTGACCAGGCCCTACCCTGCTTAGCTTCCGAGATCGGACGAGATCGGGCGTGTTCAGGGTGGTATGGCCGTAAGCGACAGCGGAGTTGGCCGGCACGGCTCATGTACACAGCAGATGACAGTACATTTCTTTGACCATAGAAACATGGTTAAAACAATATGCGTCAGCCACATCTCTGTTTATTACAAACAGGCCGTTTCTTTTCCATTCAACAAGGCGGAAGAAAGTGCACCGTTCCCGGCGGCACTGCAATGCCGGGTCGATGCGTGGAGTGAACGGAGCAAGCCCCTTTTTCGACTCCTCCTGAGTCAAAAAATCCGTTTAATATTTAGTCCCCATATAGGGGACATATCAGATATTAAACTGATAAGAACAGATACTACACTTGATCTTAGCCAAAAGGCCGAGAAGCGATAACCCCTAAACTGACTGCTGTGAAGTCCGCTTCCTAGGCTAACGACATTCCCATCCGGTCTGATACCCACTTAGTCATCACCATATACCCACTTGGGCATAACAATGACCTCTGTGACCTCTCTAAGGACCCATTGGTAGATGCTTACCGCACCCTGGAGTATGCAAGCTTGCAGATCTGCTATTTTCATAACATTTCAAAAATGACAAAAGTGGCCCATCTACACGCATGCTTGTAGGTAGCCATTTTCAACAACTTCCGTTGGTCGCAGAGGCTCGGGATTGTCACCGTTGGAGGGCTCGCGCCTGAGGTGGGGGGGTGGAGGTGCATGGGCGTCGGTAGTGGGGGTGGGGTAGGCGTTGTTAAAATGTTTAAAAAGTGGAAAACATGGACACTTTGGAGAAGCACAAGGGGGCGCTTCTGTGCAGCGGGCCCTCGGCCGCGTCCCGCCCACATTGGGGGCGTGGTTTGAGTGTGTGGGTGTGGCCTATCAGAGCGTAGAACAACTCTGGTCTCTCTTCATGACGGATACAAAACTATATGTTGTGTTTGGCCCCACCTCCGGTAGGGGTTTATCAATTGTCTGGGCCATTGTCACTTGCTCCCCGAGTGGGAATCGATCTCACGGCCCTCTGCATTGGAGTCAGTTGCATTGACCACTAGGCCGTTGACCACCCACCACCTTGAACAGATCAGGATACCATATAAAGGGATATTAGGTGGGTTCAAATAGAGCTTGAAAGTTTAAACAGTACTGGTTGGGATCCTGTTTAAAAGCACCATCGTCCCAGAGGTGGATTCGAACCACCGACCTCTTAGTTTACAGCCAAGCGCACTAGTCCACTGGGCCAAACAGGCTGGTGAGAGTTGATGCAAAAGTGTGTGTATTGAAAATGGATTTGGAGTCCCAGGGGCGCGGCCGCTGTGCGCCCGTAGCTAACGGTGAAGATTCCAGGGGGGTGCTTAAGAGTGGGTACCCGGGTTCGGATGGAGAGCCGGGTTGTGGGTTTAGCTGGCTCCGGGCCTGGCACCCCGGTGGGGGCCCAAGGCTCCCTGGGTCCGCGTGGAGAGCCGGGCAAAACGGCTTTCTGCTGTCCACACTTAGAAGATTTTACACTCGTACCCCGGAAGTCACGTTAGAGGCTGGCCCATGCCACCCCCCTCCCCCGTGGGTTACCCGGGTTCGGGTGGAGAGCCGGGTTCCCACCTTAGCCGAGTTCTGAGTGGGCACCCCGGCAGGGTGACAAGGCTCCCAGGGGCCGCGTGGAGAGCCGGGCAAAACGCCACATTTGTGTGTCTTTCACGCTTTTCATGCTTTTCCACGCTTTGAGGATTTTTCACTTGCACCCCGGAATTCATGTACTCCTTCCGTCCCCCTCCCCCTCAGGCAGCACCCCCGCCCACATTGGGGGCGGGGTTGGACAATGTGGGTGTGGCCGATCGGCTCGGGGCTGTGGTTTAAAGCTACGGCCGTTGCTTGTCGCCTTGGGGGGTGTGGTTTAAGGCTGTGGTCTTGGCCTATCGGCTGGGGGGGTTGTTTAGGATGTGGGCGTGGTCTGTCGGCTTGGGAGGGTGTGGTTTAAAGCTCTGGGTGTGGCCTATAACGTCAGGGCTATGGTTCAAAGCTGTGGGCGTGGGCTAACAGCTCGGGGGACATGTTGTGTGGCCGGTTGGATTGGGGGTGCGGTTTAATGATGTGGGTGTGGCCTATACGCTTTGGGGGGGGGGGGGGGGTCAACAAGTTAGTGCTGCACATGATCTAGTGTTTTGTCATTCAGTCTGCCGACATGAAAACGCTTACGGCACCTGGTATTCCCAGGCAGTCTCCCATCCAAGTACTGACCAGGCCCTACCCTGCTTAGCTTCCGAGATCGGACGAGATCGGGCGTGCTCAGGGTGGTATGGCCGTAAGCGACAGCAGAGGAGGCCGGCACGGCTCATGTACACAGCAGATGGCTTTGGCCAATGCCTTTCGTGAAAAAGCTTACGGCACCCGGTATTCCCAGGCAGTCTCCCATCCAAGTACTGACCAGGCCCTAGCCTGCTTAGCTTCCGAGATCGGACGAGATCGGGCGTGCTCAGGGTGGTATGGCCGTAAGCGACAGCAGAGGAGGCCGGCACGGCTCATGTACACAGCAGATGGCTTTGGCCAATGCCTTTCGTGAAAAAGCTTACGGCACCCGGTGTTCCCAGGCAGTCTCCCATCCAAGTACTGACCAGGCCCTACCCTGCTTAGCTTCCGAGATCGGACGAGATCGGGCGTGCTCAGGGTGGTATGGCCGTAAGCGACAGCAGAGGAGGCCGGCACGGCTCATGTACACAGCAGATGGCTTTGGCCAATGCCTTTCGTGAAAAAGCTTACGGCACCTGGTATTCCCAGGCAGTCTCCCATCCAAGTACTGACCAGGCCCTAGCCCGCTTAGCTTCCGAGATCGGGCGTGCTCAGGGTGGTATGGCCGTAAGCGACAGCAGAGGTGGCCGGCACGGCTCATGTACACAGCAGATGGCTTTGGCCAATGCCTTTCGTGAAAAAGCTTACGGCACCCGGTGTTCCCAGGCAGTCTCCCATCCAAGTACTGACCAGGCCCTACCCTGCTTAGCTTCCGAGATCGGACGAGATCGGGCGTGTTCAGGGTGGTATGGCCGTAAGCGACAGCGGAGTTGGCCGGCACGGCTCATGTACACAGCAGATGACAGTACATTTCTTTGACCATAGAAACATGGTTAAAACAATATGCGTCAGCCACATCTCTGTTTATTACAAACAGGCCGTTTCTTTTCCATTCAACAAGGCGGAAGAAAGTGCACCGTTCCCGGCGGCACTGCAATGCCGGGTCGATGCGTGGAGTGAACGGAGCAAGCCCCTTTTTCGACTACTCCTGAGTCAAAAAATCCGTTTAATATTTAGTCCCCATATAGGGGACATATCAGATATTAAACTGATAAGAACAGATACTACACTTGATCTTAGCCAAAAGGCCGAGAAGCGATAACCCCTAAACTGACTGCTGTGAAGTCCGCTTCCTAGGCTAACGACATTCCCATCCGGTCTGATACCCACTTAGTCATCACCATATACCCACTTGGGCATAACAATGACCTCTGTGACCTCTCTAAGGACCCATTGGTAGATGCTTACCGCACCCTGGAGTATGCAAGCTTGCAGATCTGCTATTTTCATAACATTTCAAAAATGACAAAAGTGGCCCATCTACACGCATGCTTGTAGGTAGCCATTTTCAACAACTTCCGTTGGTCGCAGAGGCTCGGGATTGTCACCGTTGGAGGGCTCGCGCCTGAGGTGGGGGGGTGGAGGTGCATGGGCGTCGGTAGTGGGGGTGGGGTAGGCGTTGTTAAAATGTTTAAAAAGTGGAAAACATGGACACTTTGGAGAAGCACAAGGGGGCGCTTCTGTGCAGCGGGCCCTCGGCCGCGTCCCGCCCACATTGGGGGCGTGGTTTGAGTGTGTGGGTGTGGCCTATCAGAGCGTAGAACAACTCTGGTCTCTCTTCATGACGGATACAAAACTATATGTTGTGTTTGGCCCCACCTCCGGTAGGGGTTTATCAATTGTCTGGGCCATTGTCACTTGCTCCCCGAGTGGGAATCGATCTCACGGCCCTCTGCATTGGAGTCAGTTGCATTGACCACTAGGCCGTTGACCACCCACCACCTTGAACAGATCAGGATACCATATAAAGGGATATTAGGTGGGTTCAAATAGAGCTTGAAAGTTTAAACAGTACTGGTTGGGATCCTGTTTAAAAGCACCATCGTCCCAGAGGTGGATTCGAACCACCGACCTCTTAGTTTACAGCCAAGCGCACTAGTCCACTGGGCCAAACAGGCTGGTGAGAGTTGATGCAAAAGTGTGTGTATTGAAAATGGATTTGGAGTCCCAGGGGCGCGGCCGCTGTGCGCCCGTAGCTAACGGTGAAGATTCCAGGGGGGTGCTTAAGAGTGGGTACCCGGGTTCGGATGGAGAGCCGGGTTGTGGGTTTAGCTGGCTCCGGGCCTGGCACCCCGGTGGGGGCCCAAGGCTCCCTGGGTCCGCGTGGAGAGCCGGGCAAAACGGCTTTCTGCTGTCCACACTTAGAAGATTTTACACTCGTACCCCGGAAGTCACGTTAGAGGCTGGCCCATGCCACCCCCCTCCCCCGTGGGTTACCCGGGTTCGGGTGGAGAGCCGGGTTCCCACCTTAGCCGAGTTCTGAGTGGGCACCCCGGCAGGGTGACAAGGCTCCCAGGGGCCGCGTGGAGAGCCGGGCAAAACGCCACATTTGTGTGTCTTTCACGCTTTTCATGCTTTTCCACGCTTTGAGGATTTTTCACTTGCACCCCGGAATTCATGTACTCCTTCCGTCCCCCTCCCCCTCAGGCAGCACCCCCGCCCACATTGGGGGCGGGGTTGGACAATGTGGGTGTGGCCGATCGGCTCGGGGCTGTGGTTTAAAGCTACGGCCGTTGCTTGTCGCCTTGGGGGGTGTGGTTTAAGGCTGTGGTCTTGGCCTATCGGCTGGGGGGGTTGTTTAGGATGTGGGCGTGGTCTGTCGGCTTGGGAGGGTGTGGTTTAAAGCTCTGGGTGTGGCCTATAACGTCAGGGCTATGGTTCAAAGCTGTGGGCGTGGGCTAACAGCTCGGGGGACATGTTGTGTGGCCGGTTGGATTGGGGGTGCGGTTTAATGATGTGGGTGTGGCCTATACGCTTTGGGGGGGGGGGGGGGGTCAACAAGTTAGTGCTGCACATGATCTAGTGTTTTGTCATTCAGTCTGCCGACATGAAAACGCTTACGGCACCTGGTATTCCCAGGCAGTCTCCCATCCAAGTACTGACCAGGCCCTACCCTGCTTAGCTTCCGAGATCGGACGAGATCGGGCGTGCTCAGGGTGGTATGGCCGTAAGCGACAGCAGAGGAGGCCGGCACGGCTCATGTACACAGCAGATGGCTTTGGCCAATGCCTTTCGTGAAAAAGCTTACGGCACCCGGTATTCCCAGGCAGTCTCCCATCCAAGTACTGACCAGGCCCTAGCCTGCTTAGCTTCCGAGATCGGACGAGATCGGGCGTGCTCAGGGTGGTATGGCCGTAAGCGACAGCAGAGGAGGCCGGCACGGCTCATGTACACAGCAGATGGCTTTGGCCAATGCCTTTCGTGAAAAAGCTTACGGCACCCGGTGTTCCCAGGCAGTCTCCCATCCAAGTACTGACCAGGCCCTACCCTGCTTAGCTTCCGAGATCGGACGAGATCGGGCGTGCTCAGGGTGGTATGGCCGTAAGCGACAGCAGAGGAGGCCGGCACGGCTCATGTACACAGCAGATGGCTTTGGCCAATGCCTTTCGTGAAAAAGCTTACGGCACCTGGTATTCCCAGGCAGTCTCCCATCCAAGTACTGACCAGGCCCTAGCCCGCTTAGCTTCCGAGATCGGGCGTGCTCAGGGTGGTATGGCCGTAAGCGACAGCAGAGGTGGCCGGCACGGCTCATGTACACAGCAGATGGCTTTGGCCAATGCCTTTCGTGAAAAAGCTTACGGCACCCGGTGTTCCCAGGCAGTCTCCCATCCAAGTACTGACCAGGCCCTACCCTGCTTAGCTTCCGAGATCGGACGAGATCGGGCGTGTTCAGGGTGGTATGGCCGTAAGCGACAGCGGAGTTGGCCGGCACGGCTCATGTACACAGCAGATGACAGTACATTTCTTTGACCATAGAAACATGGTTAAAACAATATGCGTCAGCCACATCTCTGTTTATTACAAACAGGCCGTTTCTTTTCCATTCAACAAGGCGGAAGAAAGTGCACCGTTCCCGGCGGCACTGCAATGCCGGGTCGATGCGTGGAGTGAACGGAGCAAGCCCCTTTTTCGACTACTCCTGAGTCAAAAAATCCGTTTAATATTTAGTCCCCATATAGGGGACATATCAGATATTAAACTGATAAGAACAGATACTACACTTGATCTTAGCCAAAAGGCCGAGAAGCGATAACCCCTAAACTGACTGCTGTGAAGTCCGCTTCCTAGGCTAACGACATTCCCATCCGGTCTGATACCCACTTAGTCATCACCATATACCCACTTGGGCATAACAATGACCTCTGTGACCTCTCTAAGGACCCATTGGTAGATGCTTACCGCACCCTGGAGTATGCAAGCTTGCAGATCTGCTATTTTCATAACATTTCAAAAATGACAAAAGTGGCCCATCTACACGCATGCTTGTAGGTAGCCATTTTCAACAACTTCCGTTGGTCGCAGAGGCTCGGGATTGTC
>NC_136809.1:61560837-61570837 GCF_951216825.1 Electrona antarctica | reverse complement strand
CCGGGTTGTGGGTTTAGCTGGCTCCGGGCCTGGCACCCCGGTGGGGGCCCAAGGCTCCCTGGGTCCGCGTGGAGAGCCGGGCAAAACGGCTTTCTGCTGTCCACACTTAGAAGATTTTACACTCGTACCCCGGAAGTCACGTTAGAGGCTGGCCCATGCCACCCCCCTCCCCCGTGGGTTACCCGGGTTCGGGTGGAGAGCCGGGTTCCCACCTTAGCCGAGTTCTGAGTGGGCACCCCGGCAGGGTGACAAGGCTCCCAGGGGCCGCGTGGAGAGCCGGGCAAAACGCCACATTTGTGTGTCTTTCACGCTTTTCATGCTTTTCCACGCTTTGAGGATTTTTCACTTGCACCCCGGAATTCATGTACTCCTTCCGTCCCCCTCCCCCTCAGGCAGCACCCCCGCCCACATTGGGGGCGGGGTTGGACAATGTGGGTGTGGCCGATCGGCTCGGGGCTGTGGTTTAAAGCTACGGCCGTTGCTTGTCGCCTTGGGGGGTGTGGTTTAAGGCTGTGGTCTTGGCCTATCGGCTGGGGGGGTTGTTTAGGATGTGGGCGTGGTCTGTCGGCTTGGGAGGGTGTGGTTTAAAGCTCTGGGTGTGGCCTATCACGTCAGGGCTATGGTTCAAAGCTGTGGGCGTGGGCTAACAGCTCGGGGGACATGTTGTGTGGCCGGTTGGATTGGGGGTGCGGTTTAATGATGTGGGTGTGGCCTATACGCTTTGGGGGGGGGGGGGGGGGTCAACAAGTTAGTGCTGCACATGATCTAGTGTTTTGTCATTCAGTCTGCCGACATGAAAACGCTTACGGCACCTGGTATTCCCAGGCAGTCTCCCATCCAAGTACTGACCAGGCCCTACCCTGCTTAGCTTCCGAGATCGGACGAGATCGGGCGTGCTCAGGGTGGTATGGCCGTAAGCGACAGCAGAGGAGGCCGGCACGGCTCATGTACACAGCAGATGGCTTTGGCCAATGCCTTTCGTGAAAAAGCTTACGGCACCCGGTATTCCCAGGCAGTCTCCCATCCAAGTACTGACCAGGCCCTAGCCTGCTTAGCTTCCGAGATCGGACGAGATCGGGCGTGCTCAGGGTGGTATGGCCGTAAGCGACAGCAGAGGAGGCCGGCACGGCTCATGTACACAGCAGATGGCTTTGGCCAATGCCTTTCGTGAAAAAGCTTACGGCACCCGGTGTTCCCAGTCAGTCTCCCATCCAAGTACTGACCAGGCCCTACCCTGCTTAGCTTCCGAGATCGGACGAGATCGGGCGTGCTCAGGGTGGTATGGCCGTAAGCGACAGCAGAGGAGGCCGGCACGGCTCATGTACACAGCAGATGGCTTTGGCCAATGCCTTTCGTGAAAAAGCTTACGGCACCTGGTATTCCCAGGCAGTCTCCCATCCAAGTACTGACCAGGCCCTAGCCCGCTTAGCTTCCGAGATCGGGCGTGCTCAGGGTGGTATGGCCGTAAGCGACAGCAGAGGTGGCCGGCACGGCTCATGTACACAGCAGATGGCTTTGGCCAATGCCTTTCGTGAAAAAGCTTACGGCACCCGGTGTTCCCAGGCAGTCTCCCATCCAAGTACTGACCAGGCCCTACCCTGCTTAGCTTCCGAGATCGGACGAGATCGGGCGTGTTCAGGGTGGTATGGCCGTAAGCGACAGCGGAGTTGGCCGGCACGGCTCATGTACACAGCAGATGACAGTACATTTCTTTGACCATAGAAACATGGTTAAAACAATATGCGTCAGCCACATCTCTGTTTATTACAAACAGGCCGTTTCTTTTCCATTCAACAAGGCGGAAGAAAGTGCACCGTTCCCGGCGGCACTGCAATGCCGGGTCGATGCGTGGAGTGAACGGAGCAAGCCCCTTTTTCGACTACTCCTGAGTCAAAAAATCCGTTTAATATTTAGTCCCCATATAGGGGACATATCAGATATTAAACTGATAAGAACAGATACTACACTTGATCTTAGCCAAAAGGCCGAGAAGCGATAACCCCTAAACTGACTGCTGTGAAGTCCGCTTCCTAGGCTAACGACATTCCCATCCGGTCTGATACCCACTTAGTCATCACCATATACCCACTTGGGCATAACAATGACCTCTGTGACCTCTCTAAGGACCCATTGGTAGATGCTTACCGCACCCTGGAGTATGCAAGCTTGCAGATCTGCTATTTTCATAACATTTCAAAAATGACAAAAGTGGCCCATCTACACGCATGCTTGTAGGTAGCCATTTTCAACAACTTCCGTTGGTCGCAGAGGCTCGGGATTGTCACCGTTGGAGGGCTCGCGCCTGAGGTGGGGGGGTGGAGGTGCATGGGCGTCGGTAGTGGGGGTGGGGTAGGCGTTGTTAAAATGTTTAAAAAGTGGAAAACATGGACACTTTGGAGAAGCACAAGGGGGCGCTTCTGTGCAGCGGGCCCTCGGCCGCGTCCCGCCCACATTGGGGGCGTGGTTTGAGTGTGTGGGTGTGGCCTATCAGAGCGTAGAACAACTCTGGTCTCTCTTCATGACGGATACAAAACTATATGTTGTGTTTGGCCCCACCTCCGGTAGGGGTTTATCAATTGTCTGGGCCATTGTCACTTGCTCCCCGAGTGGGAATCGATCTCACGGCCCTCTGCATTGGAGTCAGTTGCATTGACCACTAGGCCGTTGACCACCCACCACCTTGAACAGATCAGGATACCATATAAAGGGATATTAGGTGGGTTCAAATAGAGCTTGAAAGTTTAAACAGTACTGGTTGGGATCCTGTTTAAAAGCACCATCGTCCCAGAGGTGGATTCGAACCACCGACCTCTTAGTTTACAGCCAAGCGCACTAGTCCACTGGGCCAAACAGGCTGGTGAGAGTAGATGCAAAAGTGTGTGTATTGAAAATGGATTTGGAGTCCCAGGGGCGCGGCCGCTGTGCGCCCGTAGCTAACGGTGAAGATTCCAGGGGGGTGCTTAAGAGTGGGTACCCGGGTTCGGATGGAGAGCCGGGTTGTGGGTTTAGCTGGCTCCGGGCCTGGCACCCCGGTGGGGGCCCAAGGCTCCCTGGGTCCGCGTGGAGAGCCGGGCAAAACGGCTTTCTGCTGTCCACACTTAGAAGATTTTACACTCGTACCCCGGAAGTCACGTTAGAGGCTGGCCCATGCCACCCCCCTCCCCCGTGGGTTACCCGGGTTCGGGTGGAGAGCCGGGTTCCCACCTTAGCCGAGTTCTGAGTGGGCACCCCGGCAGGGTGACAAGGCTCCCAGGGGCCGCGTGGAGAGCCGGGCAAAACGCCACATTTGTGTGTCTTTCACGCTTTTCATGCTTTTCCACGCTTTGAGGATTTTTCACTTGCACCCCGGAATTCATGTACTCCTTCCGTCCCCCTCCCCCTCAGGCAGCACCCCCGCCCACATTGGGGGCGGGGTTGGACAATGTGGGTGTGGCCGATCGGCTCGGGGCTGTGGTTTAAAGCTACGGCCGTTGCTTGTCGCCTTGGGGGGTGTGGTTTAAGGCTGTGGTCTTGGCCTATCGGCTGGGGGGGTTGTTTAGGATGTGGGCGTGGTCTGTCGGCTTGGGAGGGTGTGGTTTAAAGCTCTGGGTGTGGCCTATCACGTCAGGGCTATGGTTCAAAGCTGTGGGCGTGGGCTAACAGCTCGGGGGACATGTTGTGTGGCCGGTTGGATTGGGGGTGCGGTTTAATGATGTGGGTGTGGCCTATACGCTTTGGGGGGGGGGGGGGGGTCAACAAGTTAGTGCTGCACATGATCTAGTGTTTTGTCATTCAGTCTGCCGACATGAGAACGCTTACGGCACCTGGTATTCCCAGGCAGTCTCCCATCCAAGTACTGACCAGGCCCTACCCTGCTTAGCTTCCGAGATCGGACGAGATCGGGCGTGCTCAGGGTGGTATGGCCGTAAGCGACAGCAGAGGAGGCCGGCACGGCTCATGTACACAGCAGATGGCTTTGGCCAATGCCTTTCGTGAAAAAGCTTACGGCACCCGGTATTCCCAGGCAGTCTCCCATCCAAGTACTGACCAGGCCCTAGCCTGCTTAGCTTCCGAGATCGGACGAGATCGGGCGTGCTCAGGGTGGTATGGCCGTAAGCGACAGCAGAGGAGGCCGGCACGGCTCATGTACACAGCAGATGGCTTTGGCCAATGCCTTTCGTGAAAAAGCTTACGGCACCCGGTGTTCCCAGGCAGTCTCCCATCCAAGTACTGACCAGGCCCTACCCTGCTTAGCTTCCGAGATCGGACGAGATCGGGCGTGCTCAGGGTGGTATGGCCGTAAGCGACAGCAGAGGAGGCCGGCACGGCTCATGTACACAGCAGATGGCTTTGGCCAATGCCTTTCGTGAAAAAGCTTACGGCACCTGGTATTCCCAGGCAGTCTCCCATCCAAGTACTGACCAGGCCCTAGCCCGCTTAGCTTCCGAGATCGGGCGTGCTCAGGGTGGTATGGCCGTAAGCGACAGCAGAGGTGGCCGGCACGGCTCATGTACACAGCAGATGGCTTTGGCCAATGCCTTTCGTGAAAAAGCTTACGGCACCCGGTGTTCCCAGGCAGTCTCCCATCCAAGTACTGACCAGGCCCTACCCTGCTTAGCTTCCGAGATCGGACGAGATCGGGCGTGTTCAGGGTGGTATGGCCGTAAGCGACAGCGGAGTTGGCCGGCACGGCTCATGTACACAGCAGATGACAGTACATTTCTTTGACCATAGAAACATGGTTAAAACAATATGCGTCAGCCACATCTCTGTTTATTACAAACAGGCCGTTTCTTTTCCATTCAACAAGGCGGAAGAAAGTGCACCGTTCCCGGCGGCACTGCAATGCCGGGTCGATGCGTGGAGTGAACGGAGCAAGCCCCTTTTTCGACTCCTCCTGAGTCAAAAAATCCGTTTAATATTTAGTCCCCATATAGGGGACATATCAGATATTAAACTGATAAGAACAGATACTACACTTGATCTTAGCCAAAAGGCCGAGAAGCGATAACCCCTAAACTGACTGCTGTGAAGTCCGCTTCCTAGGCTAACGACATTCCCATCCGGTCTGATACCCACTTAGTCATCACCATATACCCACTTGGGCATAACAATGACCTCTGTGACCTCTCTAAGGACCCATTGGTAGATGCTTACCGCACCCTGGAGTATGCAAGCTTGCAGATCTGCTATTTTCATAACATTTCAAAAATGACAAAAGTGGCCCATCTACACGCATGCTTGTAGGTAGCCATTTTCAACAACTTCCGTTGGTCGCAGAGGCTCGGGATTGTCACCGTTGGAGGGCTCGCGCCTGAGGTGGGGGGGTGGAGGTGCATGGGCGTCGGTAGTGGGGGTGGGGTAGGCGTTGTTAAAATGTTTAAAAAGTGGAAAACATGGACACTTTGGAGAAGCACAAGGGGGCGCTTCTGTGCAGCGGGCCCTCGGCCGCGTCCCGCCCACATTGGGGGCGTGGTTTGAGTGTGTGGGTGTGGCCTATCAGAGCGTAGAACAACTCTGGTCTCTCTTCATGACGGATACAAAACTATATGTTGTGTTTGGCCCCACCTCCGGTAGGGGTTTATCAATTGTCTGGGCCATTGTCACTTGCTCCCCGAGTGGGAATCGATCTCACGGCCCTCTGCATTGGAGTCAGTTGCATTGACCACTAGGCCGTTGACCACCCACCACCTTGAACAGATCAGGATACCATATAAAGGGATATTAGGTGGGTTCAAATAGAGCTTGAAAGTTTAAACAGTACTGGTTGGGATCCTGTTTAAAAGCACCATCGTCCCAGAGGTGGATTCGAACCACCGACCTCTTAGTTTACAGCCAAGCGCACTAGTCCACTGGGCCAAACAGGCTGGTGAGAGTTGATGCAAAAGTGTGTGTATTGAAAATGGATTTGGAGTCCCAGGGGCGCGGCCGCTGTGCGCCCGTAGCTAACGGTGAAGATTCCAGGGGGGTGCTTAAGAGTGGGTACCCGGGTTCGGATGGAGAGCCGGGTTGTGGGTTTAGCTGGCTCCGGGCCTGGCACCCCGGTGGGGGCCCAAGGCTCCCTGGGTCCGCGTGGAGAGCCGGGCAAAACGGCTTTCTGCTGTCCACACTTAGAAGATTTTACACTCGTACCCCGGAAGTCACGTTAGAGGCTGGCCCATGCCACCCCCCTCCCCCGTGGGTTACCCGGGTTCGGGTGGAGAGCCGGGTTCCCACCTTAGCCGAGTTCTGAGTGGGCACCCCGGCAGGGTGACAAGGCTCCCAGGGGCCGCGTGGAGAGCCGGGCAAAACGCCACATTTGTGTGTCTTTCACGCTTTTCATGCTTTTCCACGCTTTGAGGATTTTTCACTTGCACCCCGGAATTCATGTACTCCTTCCGTCCCCCTCCCCCTCAGGCAGCACCCCCGCCCACATTGGGGGCGGGGTTGGACAATGTGGGTGTGGCCGATCGGCTCGGGGCTGTGGTTTAAAGCTACGGCCGTTGCTTGTCGCCTTGGGGGGTGTGGTTTAAGGCTGTGGTCTTGGCCTATCGGCTGGGGGGGTTGTTTAGGATGTGGGCGTGGTCTGTCGGCTTGGGAGGGTGTGGTTTAAAGCTCTGGGTGTGGCCTATCACGTCAGGGCTATGGTTCAAAGCTGTGGGCGTGGGCTAACAGCTCGGGGGGCATGTTGTGTGGCCGGTTGGATTGGGGGTGCGGTTTAATGATGTGGGTGTGGCCTATACGCTTTGGGGGGGGGGGGGGGGTCAACAAGTTAGTGCTGCACATGATCTAGTGTTTTGTCATTCAGTCTGCCGACATGAAAACGCTTACGGCACCTGGTATTCCCAGGCAGTCTCCCATCCAAGTACTGACCAGGCCCTACCCTGCTTAGCTTCCGAGATCGGACGAGATCGGGCGTGCTCAGGGTGGTATGGCCGTAAGCGACAGCAGAGGAGGCCGGCACGGCTCATGTACACAGCAGATGGCTTTGGCCAATGCCTTTCGTGAAAAAGCTTACGGCACCCGGTATTCCCAGGCAGTCTCCCATCCAAGTACTGACCAGGCCCTAGCCTGCTTAGCTTCCGAGATCGGACGAGATCGGGCGTGCTCAGGGTGGTATGGCCGTAAGCGACAGCAGAGGAGGCCGGCACGGCTCATGTACACAGCAGATGGCTTTGGCCAATGCCTTTCGTGAAAAAGCTTACGGCACCCGGTGTTCCCAGGCAGTCTCCCATCCAAGTACTGACCAGGCCCTACCCTGCTTAGCTTCCGAGATCGGACGAGATCGGGCGTGCTCAGGGTGGTATGGCCGTAAGCGACAGCAGAGGAGGCCGGCACGGCTCATGTACACAGCAGATGGCTTTGGCCAATGCCTTTCGTGAAAAAGCTTACGGCACCTGGTATTCCCAGGCAGTCTCCCATCCAAGTACTGACCAGGCCCTAGCCCGCTTAGCTTCCGAGATCGGGCGTGCTCAGGGTGGTATGGCCGTAAGCGACAGCAGAGGTGGCCGGCACGGCTCATGTACACAGCAGATGGCTTTGGCCAATGCCTTTCGTGAAAAAGCTTACGGCACCCGGTGTTCCCAGGCAGTCTCCCATCCAAGTACTGACCAGGCCCTACCCTGCTTAGCTTCCGAGATCGGACGAGATCGGGCGTGTTCAGGGTGGTATGGCCGTAAGCGACAGCGGAGTTGGCCGGCACGGCTCATGTACACAGCAGATGACAGTACATTTCTTTGACCATAGAAACATGGTTAAAACAATATGCGTCAGCCACATCTCTGTTTATTACAAACAGGCCGTTTCTTTTCCATTCAACAAGGCGGAAGAAAGTGCACCGTTCCCGGCGGCACTGCAATGCCGGGTCGATGCGTGGAGTGAACGGAGCAAGCCCCTTTTTCGACTCCTCCTGAGTCAAAAAATCCGTTTAATATTTAGTCCCCATATAGGGGACATATCAGATATTAAACTGATAAGAACAGATACTACACTTGATCTTAGCCAAAAGGCCGAGAAGCGATAACCCCTAAACTGACTGCTGTGAAGTCCGCTTCCTAGGCTAACGACATTCCCATCCGGTCTGATACCCACTTAGTCATCACCATATACCCACTTGGGCATAACAATGACCTCTGTGACCTCTCTAAGGACCCATTGGTAGATGCTTACCGCACCCTGGAGTATGCAAGCTTGCAGATCTGCTATTTTCATAACATTTCAAAAATGACAAAAGTGGCCCATCTACACGCATGCTTGTAGGTAGCCATTTTCAACAACTTCCGTTGGTCGCAGAGGCTCGGGATTGTCACCGTTGGAGGGCTCGCGCCTGAGGTGGGGGGGTGGAGGTGCATGGGCGTCGGTAGTGGGGGTGGGGTAGGCGTTGTTAAAATGTTTAAAAAGTGGAAAACATGGACACTTTGGAGAAGCACAAGGGGGCGCTTCTGTGCAGCGGGCCCTCGGCCGCGTCCCGCCCACATTGGGGGCGTGGTTTGAGTGTGTGGGTGTGGCCTATCAGAGCGTAGAACAACTCTGGTCTCTCTTCATGACGGATACAAAACTATATGTTGTGTTTGGCCCCACCTCCGGTAGGGGTTTATCAATTGTCTGGGCCATTGTCACTTGCTCCCCGAGTGGGAATCGATCTCACGGCCCTCTGCATTGGAGTCAGTTGCATTGACCACTAGGCCGTTGACCACCCACCACCTTGAACAGATCAGGATACCATATAAAGGGATATTAGGTGGGTTCAAATAGAGCTTGAAAGTTTAAACAGTACTGGTTGGGATCCTGTTTAAAAGCACCATCGTCCCAGAGGTGGATTCGAACCACCGACCTCTTAGTTTACAGCCAAGCGCACTAGTCCACTGGGCCAAACAGGCTGGTGAGAGTTGATGCAGAAGTGTGTGTATTGAAAATGGATTTGGAGTCCCAGGGGCGCGGCCGCTGTGCGCCCGTAGCTAACGGTGAAGATTCCAGGGGGGTGCTTAAGAGTGGGTACCCGGGTTCGGATGGAGAGCCGGGTTGTGGGTTTAGCTGGCTCCGGGCCTGGCACCCCGGTGGGGGCCCAAGGCTCCCTGGGTCCGCGTGGAGAGCCGGGCAAAACGGCTTTCTGCTGTCCACACTTAGAAGATTTTACACTCGTACCCCGGAAGTCACGTTAGAGGCTGGCCCATGCCACCCCCCTCCCCCGTGGGTTACCCGGGTTCGGGTGGAGAGCCGGGTTCCCACCTTAGCCGAGTTCTGAGTGGGCACCCCGGCAGGGTGACAAGGCTCCCAGGGGCCGCGTGGAGAGCCGGGCAAAACGCCACATTTGTGTGTCTTTCACGCTTTTCATGCTTTTCCACGCTTTGAGGATTTTTCACTTGCACCCCGGAATTCATGTACTCCTTCCGTCCCCCTCCCCCTCAGGCAGCACCCCCGCCCACATTGGGGGCGGGGTTGGACAATGTGGGTGTGGCCGATCGGCTCGGGGCTGTGGTTTAAAGCTACGGCCGTTGCTTGTCGCCTTGGGGGGTGTGGTTTAAGGCTGTGGTCTTGGCCTATCGGCTGGGGGGGTTGTTTAGGATGTGGGCGTGGTCTGTCGGCTTGGGAGGGTGTGGTTTAAAGCTCTGGGTGTGGCCTATCACGTCAGGGCTATGGTTCAAAGCTGTGGGCGTGGGCTAACAGCTCGGGGGGCATGTTGTGTGGCCGGTTGGATTGGGGGTGCGGTTTAATGATGTGGGTGTGGCCTATACGCTTTGGGGGGGGGGGGGGGGGTCAACAAGTTAGTGCTGCACATGATCTAGTGTTTTGTCATTCAGTCTGCCGACATGAAAACGCTTACGGCACCTGGTATTCCCAGGCAGTCTCCCATCCAAGTACTGACCAGGCCCTACCCTGCTTAGCTTCCGAGATCGGACGAGATCGGGCGTGCTCAGGGTGGTATGGCCGTAAGCGACAGCAGAGGAGGCCGGCACGGCTCATGTACACAGCAGATGGCTTTGGCCAATGCCTTTCGTGAAAAAGCTTACGGCACCCGGTGTTCCCAGGCAGTCTCCCATCC
>NC_136809.1:61548337-61550837 GCF_951216825.1 Electrona antarctica | reverse complement strand
AAAACATTCCTTCAAAGTTCAAAGTCCTCTATCCTGGAGGTTCCTCTCTTTCCGCCCTAGTGGGCAACGTCCCAGTAACGTTAGCCGGTGAGGGTGGGCCAAACATGCCTCGGGGCTGGCCCGAGTCAAAACTCAGCGCCATCACCTCCTCCATCCTGCCAGATGCCATCACCTCCCCGCTTTCTGAGGAGTCCATGTCCTTCTCCTCCTCTTCTCCTGTTCTCACCTTCTTCCCAGCTGGCGACGGGGCCCCTGCCCCCTTAGACGCCAGGGGGCCAGTCCCCGCCCCTTTCTTCTGTCCGCTGTCCGCTGCTGAGTCCTTTGGCAAGGCCTCCTCCGCTCCTCTCTTCTGCGGGCCCTTCGGCCCCTTCGGGCCTGCACCCCCAGCCGGAGAGGAAATCCCTGCTCCACCAGCCACAGTCCCCCCTCCCCCAAGCCCACCACCACCTGCCCCACCCCTCACGGGGCAGGCCCTTACAAGGTGGGCCGTAGCCCCGCAGGCATGGCAGGCCTTGGGGGCCTCTACACCCGTGCACGCGCTCGCTCGGTGTCCGCCCCCCCTGCACTTCCTGCAGAAGGGAGGCTGCCCCCTATAAAACAGGTAGCCTCTTGCTTCTCCTATGTTGAAGAAAGCCGGGGGGTGCGACAGTCCATCAGGCCCACTTCGATCCGCATTAAATACCATGGGAAACCACCCGCTTCGATCGGGATCAGTGTATTGAAACGGGGAAAATCAGGTGCAATCAGGCCTTTCAATAGACTGAGTAGACGTCTACCCGTCTACTCAGGTGCTCAGTAGGTTGATTCCTTCCGATTGTGTCGGTTGATCTGTGCAGTTTAATGCATCGCATGCAGCTACTGGAGCGGTGCCGTGTCGTTAGTCAGAAGGTTCCTTGTTCCGAAATTACTATCCCTATCTCTAATCCTAACCTAAACATAACCGCAAGCACGGGAGCAGTGCATCTCTAATCCTAACCTAAACATAACCGCAAGCACGGGAGCAGTGCATGTTCGATGTTACGGCTGCATTGAAAGGAATGATCACCTACTGAGCTCCAGTAGCTGCATGCGATGCATTAAACTGCACAGATCAACCGACACAATCGGAAGGAATCAACCTACTGAGCACCTGAGTAGACGGGTAGACGTCTACTCAGTCTATTGAAAGGCCTGATTGCACCTGATTTTCCCCGTTTCAATACACTGATCCCATTCGAAGCGGGAGGGGAAACTCCCTTCTCCCCGTCCAGATGCCCATCTCGTCCTTCTCCTGCGTCACCCAGTCGTTGGGACACACTCCTCCATACCCACTTAGAAACGCCGCAATGTCCTCGGTGGCCACATGTGGGTTGTACATGTGGACCGTGACAACTCTTTTTTTTTTTCATCCCCAAATATATTACATCCACATGTCTTAGTGGCTCCTCTCCTCTCTTCCGCCAGTATACAACAAACACTTTGTGTACCTTTTTTTCCACGTGGAAAGTCACATCAAACCCTCTCCCCAGAGGATTGTCTTGTAGGCACATAATGTCCTCTACCTTTACATTTAGCAGCCCGATCAAAATGTCCGTCGTGAAAGTTTTCCTCTCCACCGGGACGCCCTTCTTCCATCTGAACCGCAGCGTGTTCTTTACTTCAGTTCCGTCGTTCATCCTCTCTGTCCAAAACCTTCCTTTAAGCCAGCTTAATCCTCCTCATCCACTTCCCGTACTTCTGATTTTAGCCAAAAGGCCGAGAAGCGATAACCCCTAAACTGACTGCTGTGAAGTCCGCTTCCTAGGCTAACGACATTCCCATCCGGTCTGATACCCACTTAGTCATCACCATATACCCACTTGGGCATAACAATGACCTCTGTGACCTCTCTAAGGACCCATTGGTAGATGCTTACCGCACCCTGGAGTATGCAAGCTTGCAGATCTGCTATTTTCATAACATTTCAAAAATGACAAAAGTGGCCCATCTACACGCATGCTTGTAGGTAGCCATTTTCAACAACTTCCGTTGGTCGCAGAGGCTCGGGATTGTCACCGTTGGAGGGCTCGCGCCTGAGGTGGGGGGGTGGAGGTGCATGGGCGTTGGTAGTGGGGGTGGGGTAGGCGTTGTTAAAATGTTTAAAAAGTGGAAAACATGGACACTTTGGAGAAGCACAAGGGGGCGCTTCTGTGCAGCGGGCCCTCGGCCGCGTCCCGCCCACATTGGGGGCGTGGTTTGAGTGTGTGGGTGTGGCCTATCAGAGCGTAGAACAACTCTGGTCTCTCTTCATGACGGATACAAAACTATATGTTGTGTTTGGCCCCACCTCCGGTAGGGGTTTATCAATTGTCTGGGCCATTGTCACTTGCTCCCCGAGTGGGAATCGATCTCACGGCCCTCTGCATTGGAGTCAGTTGCATTGACCACTAGGCCGTTGACCACCCACCACCTTGAACAGATCAGGATACCATATAAAGGGATATTAGGTGGGTTCAAATAGAGCTTGAAAGTTTAAACAGTA
>NC_136809.1:61540837-61545837 GCF_951216825.1 Electrona antarctica | reverse complement strand
CGCTTTCTGAGGAGTCCATGTCCTTCTCCTCCTCTTCTCCTGTTCTCACCTTCTTCCCAGCTGGCGACGGGGCCCCTGCCCCCTTAGACGCCAGGGGGCCAGTCCCCGCCCCTTTCTTCTGTCCGCTGTCCGCTGCTGAGTCCTTTGGCAAGGCCTCCTCCGCTCCTCTCTTCTGCGGGCCCTTCGGCCCCTTCGGGCCTGCACCCCCAGCCGGAGAGGAAATCCCTGCTCCACCAGCCACAGTCCCCCCTCCCCCAAGCCCACCACCACCTGCCCCACCCCTCACGGGGCAGGCCCTTACAAGGTGGGCCGTAGCCCCGCAGGCATGGCAGGCCTTGGGGGCCTCTACACCCGTGCACGCGCTCGCTCGGTGTCCGCCCCCCCTGCACTTCCTGCAGAAGGGAGGCTGCCCCCTATAAAACAGGTAGCCTCTTGCTTCTCCTATGTTGAAGAAAGCCGGGGGGTGCGACAGTCCATCAGGCCCACTTCGATCCGCATTAAATACCATGGGAAACCACCCGCTTCGATCGGGATCAGTGTATTGAAACGGGGAAAATCAGGTGCAATCAGGCCTTTCAATAGACTGAGTAGACGTCTACCCGTCTACTCAGGTGCTCAGTAGGTTGATTCCTTCCGATTGTGTCGGTTGATCTGTGCAGTTTAATGCATCGCATGCAGCTACTGGAGCGGTGCCGTGTCGTTAGTCAGAAGGTTCCTTGTTCCGAAATTACTATCCCTATCTCTAATCCTAACCTAAACATAACCGCAAGCACGGGAGCAGTGCATCTCTAATCCTAACCTAAACATAACCGCAAGCACGGGAGCAGTGCATGTTCGATGTTACGGCTGCATTGAAAGGAATGATCACCTACTGAGCTCCAGTAGCTGCATGCGATGCATTAAACTGCACAGATCAACCGACACAATCGGAAGGAATCAACCTACTGAGCACCTGAGTAGACGGGTAGACGTCTACTCAGTCTATTGAAAGGCCTGATTGCACCTGATTTTCCCCGTTTCAATACACTGATCCCATTCGAAGCGGGAGGGGAAACTCCCTTCTCCCCGTCCAGATGCCCATCTCGTCCTTCTCCTGCGTCACCCAGTCGTTGGGACACACTCCTCCATACCCACTTAGAAACGCCGCAATGTCCTCGGTGGCCACATGTGGGTTGTACATGTGGACCGTGACAACTCTTTTTTTTTTTCATCCCCAAATATATTACATCCACATGTCTTAGTGGCTCCTCTCCTCTCTTCCGCCAGTATACAACAAACACTTTGTGTACCTTTTTTTCCACGTGGAAAGTCACATCAAACCCTCTCCCCAGAGGATTGTCTTGTAGGCACATAATGTCCTCTACCTTTACATTTAGCAGCCCGATCAAAATGTCCGTCGTGAAAGTTTTCCTCTCCACCGGGACGCCCTTCTTCCATCTGAACCGCAGCGTGTTCTTTACTTCAGTTCCGTCGTTCATCCTCTCTGTCCAAAACCTTCCTTTAAGCCAGCTTAATCCTCCTCATCCACTTCCCGTACTTCTGATTTTAGCCAAAAGGCCGAGAAGCGATAACCCCTAAACTGACTGCTGTGAAGTCCGCTTCCTAGGCTAACGACATTCCCATCCGGTCTGATACCCACTTAGTCATCACCATATACCCACTTGGGCATAACAATGACCTCTGTGACCTCTCTAAGGACCCATTGGTAGATGCTTACCGCACCCTGGAGTATGCAAGCTTGCAGATCTGCTATTTTCATAACATTTCAAAAATGACAAAAGTGGCCCATCTACACGCATGCTTGTAGGTAGCCATTTTCAACAACTTCCGTTGGTCGCAGAGGCTCGGGATTGTCACCGTTGGAGGGCTCGCGCCTGAGGTGGGGGGGTGGAGGTGCATGGGCGTTGGTAGTGGGGGTGGGGTAGGCGTTGTTAAAATGTTTAAAAAGTGGAAAACATGGACACTTTGGAGAAGCACAAGGGGGCGCTTCTGTGCAGCGGGCCCTCGGCCGCGTCCCGCCCACATTGGGGGTGTGGTTTGAGTGTGTGGGTGTGGCCTATCAGAGCGTAGAACAACTCTGGTCTCTCTTCATGACGGATACAAAACTATATGTTGTGTTTGGCCCCACCTCCGGTAGGGGTTTATCAATTGTCTGGGCCATTGTCACTTGCTCCCCGAGTGGGAATCGATCTCACGGCCCTCTGCATTGGAGTCAGTTGCATTGACCACTAGGCCGTTGACCACCCACCACCTTGAACAGATCAGGATACCATATAAAGGGATATTAGGTGGGTTCAAATAGAGCTTGAAAGTTTAAACAGTACTGGTTGGGATCCTGTTTAAAAGCACCATCGTCCCAGAGGTGGATTCGAACCACCGACCTCTTAGTTTACAGCCAAGCGCACTAGTCCACTGGGCCAAACAGGCTGGTGAGAGTTGATGCAAAAGTGTGTGTATTGAAAATGGATTTGGAGTCCCAGGGGCGCGGCCGCTGTGCGCCCGTAGCTAACGGTGAAGATTCCAGGGGGGTGCTTAAGAGTGGGTACCCGGGTTCGGATGGAGAGCCGGGTTGTGGGTTTAGCTGGCTCCGGGCCTGGCACCCCGGTGGGGGCCCAAGGCTCCCTGGGTCCGCGTGGAGAGCCGGGCAAAACGGCTTTCTGCTGTCCACACTTAGAAGATTTTACACTCGTACCCCGGAAGTCACGTTAGAGGCTGGCCCATGCCACCCCCCTCCCCCGTGGGTTACCCGGGTTCGGGTGGAGAGCCGGGTTCCCACCTTAGCCGAGTTCTGAGTGGGCACCCCGGCAGGGTGACAAGGCTCCCAGGGGCCGCGTGGAGAGCCGGGCAAAACGCCACATTTGTGTGTCTTTCACGCTTTTCATGCTTTTCCACGCTTTGAGGATTTTTCACTTGCACCCCGGAATTCATGTACTCCTTCCGTCCCCCTCCCCCTCAGGCAGCACCCCCGCCCACATTGGGGGCGGGGTTGGACAATGTGGGTGTGGCCGATCGGCTCGGGGCTGTGGTTTAAAGCTACGGCCGTTGCTTGTCGCCTTGGGGGGTGTGGTTTAAGGCTGTGGTCTTGGCCTATCGGCTGGGGGGGTTGTTTAGGATGTGGGCGTGGTCTGTCGGCTTGGGAGGGTGTGGTTTAAAGCTCTGGGTGTGGCCTATCACGTCAGGGCTATGGTTCAAAGCTGTGGGCGTGGGCTAACAGCTCGGGGGGCATGTTGTGTGGCCGGTTGGATTGGGGGTGCGGTTTAATGATGTGGGTGTGGCCTATACGCTTTGGGGGGGGGGGGGGTCAACAAGTTAGTGCTGCACATGATCTAGTGTTTTGTCATTCAGTCTGCCGACATGAAAACGCTTACGGCACCTGGTATTCCCAGGCAGTCTCCCATCCAAGTACTGACCAGGCCCTACCCTGCTTAGCTTCCGAGATCGGACGAGATCGGGCGTGCTCAGGGTGGTATGGCCGTAAGCGACAGCAGAGGAGGCCGGCACGGCTCATGTACACAGCAGATGGCTTTGGCCAATGCCTTTCGTGAAAAAGCTTACGGCACCCGGTATTCCCAGGCAGTCTCCCATCCAAGTACTGACCAGGCCCTAGCCTGCTTAGCTTCCGAGATCGGACGAGATCGGGCGTGCTCAGGGTGGTATGGCCATAAGCGACAGCAGAGGAGGCCGGCACGGCTCATGTACACAGCAGATGGCTTTGGCCAATGCCTTTCGTGAAAAAGCTTACGGCACCCGGTGTTCCCAGGCAGTCTCCCATCCAAGTACTGACCAGGCCCTACCCTGCTTAGCTTCCGAGATCGGACGAGATCGGGCGTGCTCAGGGTGGTATGGCCGTAAGCGACAGCAGAGGAGGCCGGCACGGCTCATGTACACAGCAGATGGCTTTGGCCAATGCCTTTCGTGAAAAAGCTTACGGCACCTGGTATTCCCAGGCAGTCTCCCATCCAAGTACTGACCAGGCCCTAGCCCGCTTAGCTTCCGAGATCGGGCGTGCTCAGGGTGGTATGGCCGTAAGCGACAGCAGAGGTGGCCGGCACGGCTCATGTACACAGCAGATGGCTTTGGCCAATGCCTTTCGTGAAAAAGCTTACGGCACCCGGTGTTCCCAGGCAGTCTCCCATCCAAGTACTGACCAGGCCCTACCCTGCTTAGCTTCCGAGATCGGACGAGATCGGGCGTGTTCAGGGTGGTATGGCCGTAAGCGACAGCGGAGTTGGCCGGCACGGCTCATGTACACAGCAGATGACAGTACATTTCTTTGACCATAGAAACATGGTTAAAACAATATGCGTCAGCCACATCTCTGTTTATTACAAACAGGCCGTTTCTTTTCCATTCAACAAGGCGGAAGAAAGTGCACCGTTCCCGGCGGCACTGCAATGCCGGGTCGATGCGTGGAGTGAACGGAGCAAGCCCCTTTTTCGACTCCTCCTGAGTCAAAAAATCCGTTTAATATTTAGTCCCCATATAGGGGACATATCAGATATTAAACTGATAAGAACAGATACTACACTTGATCTTAGCCAAAAGGCCGAGAAGCGATAACCCCTAAACTGACTGCTGTGAAGTCCGCTTCCTAGGCTAACGACATTCCCATCCGGTCTGATACCCACTTAGTCATCACCATATACCCACTTGGGCATAACAATGACCTCTGTGACCTCTCTAAGGACCCATTGGTAGATGCTTACCGCACCCTGGAGTATGCAAGCTTGCAGATCTGCTATTTTCATAACATTTCAAAAATGACAAAAGTGGCCCATCTACACGCATGCTTGTAGGTAGCCATTTTCAACAACTTCCGTTGGTCGCAGAGGCTCGGGATTGTCACCGTTGGAGGGCTCGCGCCTGAGGTGGGGGGGTGGAGGTGCATGGGCGTCGGTAGTGGGGGTGGGGTAGGCGTTGTTAAAATGTTTAAAAAGTGGAAAACATGGACACTTTGGAGAAGCACAAGGGGGCGCTTCTGTGCAGCGGGCCCTCGGCCG
>NC_136809.1:61530837-61535837 GCF_951216825.1 Electrona antarctica | reverse complement strand
GCCCATGCCACCCCCCTCCCCCGTGGGTTACCCGGGTTCGGGTGGAGAGCCGGGTTCCCACCTTAGCCGAGTTCTGAGTGGGCACCCCGGCAGGGTGACAAGGCTCCCAGGGGCCGCGTGGAGAGCCGGGCAAAACGCCACATTTGTGTGTCTTTCACGCTTTTCATGCTTTTCCACGCTTTGAGGATTTTTCACTTGCACCCCGGAATTCATGTACTCCTTCCGTCCCCCTCCCCCTCAGGCAGCACCCCCGCCCACATTGGGGGCGGGGTTGGACAATGTGGGTGTGGCCGATCGGCTCGGGGCTGTGGTTTAAAGCTACGGCCGTTGCTTGTCGCCTTGGGGGGTGTGGTTTAAGGCTGTGGTCTTGGCCTATCGGCTGGGGGGGTTGTTTAGGATGTGGGCGTGGTCTGTCGGCTTGGGAGGGTGTGGTTTAAAGCTCTGGGTGTGGCCTATCACGTCAGGGCTATGGTTCAAAGCTGTGGGCGTGGGCTAACAGCTCGGGGGGCATGTTGTGTGGCCGGTTGGATTGGGGGTGCGGTTTAATGATGTGGGTGTGGCCTATACGCTTTGGGGGGGGGGGGGGGGGGTCAACAAGTTAGTGCTGCACATGATCTAGTGTTTTGTCATTCAGTCTGCCGACATGAAAACGCTTACGGCACCTGGTATTCCCAGGCAGTCTCCCATCCAAGTACTGACCAGGCCCTACCCTGCTTAGCTTCCGAGATCGGACGAGATCGGGCGTGCTCAGGGTGGTATGGCCGTAAGCGACAGCAGAGGAGGCCGGCACGGCTCATGTACACAGCAGATGGCTTTGGCCAATGCCTTTCGTGAAAAAGCTTACGGCACCCGGTATTCCCAGGCAGTCTCCCATCCAAGTACTGACCAGGCCCTAGCCTGCTTAGCTTCCGAGATCGGACGAGATCGGGCGTGCTCAGGGTGGTATGGCCGTAAGCGACAGCAGAGGAGGCCGGCACGGCTCATGTACACAGCAGATGGCTTTGGCCAATGCCTTTCGTGAAAAAGCTTACGGCAACCGGTGTTCCCAGGCAGTCTCCCATCCAAGTACTGACCAGGCCCTACCCTGCTTAGCTTCCGAGATCGGACGAGATCGGGCGTGCTCAGGGTGGTATGGCCGTAAGCGACAGCAGAGGAGGCCGGCACGGCTCATGTACACAGCAGATGGCTTTGGCCAATGCCTTTCGTGAAAAAGCTTACGGCACCTGGTATTCCCAGGCAGTCTCCCATCCAAGTACTGACCAGGCCCTAGCCCGCTTAGCTTCCGAGATCGGGCGTGCTCAGGGTGGTATGGCCGTAAGCGACAGCAGAGGTGGCCGGCACGGCTCATGTACACAGCAGATGGCTTTGGCCAATGCCTTTCGTGAAAAAGCTTACGGCACCCGGTGTTCCCAGGCAGTCTCCCATCCAAGTACTGACCAGGCCCTACCCTGCTTAGCTTCCGAGATCGGACGAGATCGGGCGTGTTCAGGGTGGTATGGCCGTAAGCGACAGCGGAGTTGGCCGGCACGGCTCATGTACACAGCAGATGACAGTACATTTCTTTGACCATAGAAACATGGTTAAAACAATATGCGTCAGCCACATCTCTGTTTATTACAAACAGGCCGTTTCTTTTCCATTCAACAAGGCGGAAGAAAGTGCACCGTTCCCGGCGGCACTGCAATGCCGGGTCGATGCGTGGAGTGAACGGAGCAAGCCCCTTTTTCGACTCCTCCTGAGTCAAAAAATCCGTTTAATATTTAGTCCCCATATAGGGGACATATCAGATATTAAACTGATAAGAACAGATACTACACTTGATCTTAGCCAAAAGGCCGAGAAGCGATAACCCCTAAACTGACTGCTGTGAAGTCCGCTTCCTAGGCTAACGACATTCCCATCCGGTCTGATACCCACTTAGTCATCACCATATACCCACTTGGGCATAACAATGACCTCTGTGACCTCTCTAAGGACCCATTGGTAGATGCTTACCGCACCCTGGAGTATGCAAGCTTGCAGATCTGCTATTTTCATAACATTTCAAAAATGACAAAAGTGGCCCATCTACACGCATGCTTGTAGGTAGCCATTTTCAACAACTTCCGTTGGTCGCAGAGGCTCGGGATTGTCACCGTTGGAGGGCTCGCGCCTGAGGTGGGGGGGTGGAGGTGCATGGGCGTCGGTAGTGGGGGTGGGGTAGGCGTTGTTAAAATGTTTAAAAAGTGGAAAACATGGACACTTTGGAGAAGCACAAGGGGGCGCTTCTGTGCAGCGGGCCCTCGGCCGCGTCCCGCCCACATTGGGGGCGTGGTTTGAGTGTGTGGGTGTGGCCTATCAGAGCGTAGAACAACTCTGGTCTCTCTTCATGACGGATACAAAACTATATGTTGTGTTTGGCCCCACCTCCGGTAGGGGTTTATCAATTGTCTGGGCCATTGTCACTTGCTCCCCGAGTGGGAATCGATCTCACGGCCCTCTGCATTGGAGTCAGTTGCATTGACCACTAGGCCGTTGACCAACCACCACCTTGAACAGATCAGGATACCATATAAAGGGATATTAGGTGGGTTCAAATAGAGCTTGAAAGTTTAAACAGTACTGGTTGGGATCCTGTTTAAAAGCACCATCGTCCCAGAGGTGGATTCGAACCACCGACCTCTTAGTTTACAGCCAAGCGCACTAGTCCACTGGGCCAAACAGGCTGGTGAGAGTTGATGCAAAAGTGTGTGTATTGAAAATGGATTTGGAGTCCCAGGGGCGCGGCCGCTGTGCGCCCGTAGCTAACGGTGAAGATTCCAGGGGGGTGCTTAAGAGTGGGTACCCGGGTTCGGATGGAGAGCCGGGTTGTGGGTTTAGCTGGCTCCGGGCCTGGCACCCCGGTGGGGGCCCAAGGCTCCCTGGGTCCGCGTGGAGAGCCGGGCAAAACGGCTTTCTGCTGTCCACACTTAGAAGATTTTACACTCGTACCCCGGAAGTCACGTTAGAGGCTGGCCCATGCCACCCCCCTCCCCCGTGGGTTACCCGGGTTCGGGTGGAGAGCCGGGTTCCCACCTTAGCCGAGTTCTGAGTGGGCACCCCGGCAGGGTGACAAGGCTCCCAGGGGCCGCGTGGAGAGCCGGGCAAAACGCCACATTTGTGTGTCTTTCACGCTTTTCATGCTTTTCCACGCTTTGAGGATTTTTCACTTGCACCCCGGAATTCATGTACTCCTTCCGTCCCCCTCCCCCTCAGGCAGCACCCCCGCCCACATTGGGGGCGGGGTTGGACAATGTGGGTGTGGCCGATCGGCTCGGGGCTGTGGTTTAAAGCTACGGCCGTTGCTTGTCGCCTTGGGGGGTGTGGTTTAAGGCTGTGGTCTTGGCCTATCGGCTGGGGGGGTTGTTTAGGATGTGGGCGTGGTCTGTCGGCTTGGGAGGGTGTGGTTTAAAGCTCTGGGTGTGGCCTATCACGTCAGGGCTATGGTTCAAAGCTGTGGGCGTGGGCTAACAGCTCGGGGGGCATGTTGTGTGGCCGGTTGGATTGGGGGTGCGGTTTAATGATGTGGGTGTGGCCTATACGCTTTGGGGGGGGGGGGGGGGGTCAACAAGTTAGTGCTGCACATGATCTAGTGTTTTGTCATTCAGTCTGCCGACATGAAAACGCTTACGGCACCTGGTATTCCCAGGCAGTCTCCCATCCAAGTACTGACCAGGCCCTACCCTGCTTAGCTTCCGAGATCGGACGAGATCGGGCGTGCTCAGGGTGGTATGGCCGTAAGCGACAGCAGAGGAGGCCGGCACGGCTCATGTACACAGCAGATGGCTTTGGCCAATGCCTTTCGTGAAAAAGCTTACGGCACCCGGTATTCCCAGGCAGTCTCCCATCCAAGTACTGACCAGGCCCTAGCCTGCTTAGCTTCCGAGATCGGACGAGATCGGGCGTGCTCAGGGTGGTATGGCCGTAAGCGACAGCAGAGGAGGCCGGCACGGCTCATGTACACAGCAGATGGCTTTGGCCAATGCCTTTCGTGAAAAAGCTTACGGCACCCGGTGTTCCCAGGCAGTCTCCCATCCAAGTACTGACCAGGCCCTACCCTGCTTAGCTTCCGAGATCGGACGAGATCGGGCGTGCTCAGGGTGGTATGGCCGTAAGCGACAGCAGAGGAGGCCGGCACGGCTCATGTACACAGCAGATGGCTTTGGCCAATGCCTTTCGTGAAAAAGCTTACGGCACCTGGTATTCCCAGGCAGTCTCCCATCCAAGTACTGACCAGGCCCTAGCCCGCTTAGCTTCCGAGATCGGGCGTGCTCAGGGTGGTATGGCCGTAAGCGACAGCAGAGGTGGCCGGCACGGCTCATGTACACAGCAGATGGCTTTGGCCAATGCCTTTCGTGAAAAAGCTTACGGCACCCGGTGTTCCCAGGCAGTCTCCCATCCAAGTACTGACCAGGCCCTACCCTGCTTAGCTTCCGAGATCGGACGAGATCGGGCGTGTTCAGGGTGGTATGGCCGTAAGCGACAGCGGAGTTGGCCGGCACGGCTCATGTACACAGCAGATGACAGTACATTTCTTTGACCATAGAAACATGGTTAAAACAATATGCGTCAGCCACATCTCTGTTTATTACAAACAGGCCGTTTCTTTTCCATTCAACAAGGCGGAAGAAAGTGCACCGTTCCCGGCGGCACTGCAATGCCGGGTCGATGCGTGGAGTGAACGGAGCAAGCCCCTTTTTCGACTCCTCCTGAGTCAAAAAATCCGTTTAATATTTAGTCCCCATATAGGGGACATATCAGATATTAAACTGATAAGAACAGATACTACACTTGATCTTAGCCAAAAGGCCGAGAAGCGATAACCCCTAAACTGACTGCTGTGAAGTCCGCTTCCTAGGCTAACGACATTCCCATCCGGTCTGATACCCACTTAGTCATCACCATATACCCACTTGGGCATAACAATGACCTCTGTGACCTCTCTAAGGACCCATTGGTAGATGCTTACCGCACCCTGGAGT
>NC_136809.1:61520837-61525837 GCF_951216825.1 Electrona antarctica | reverse complement strand
GCGTTGTTAAAATGTTTAAAAAGTGGAAAACATGGACACTTTGGAGAAGCACAAGGGGGCGCTTCTGTGCAGCGGGCCCTCGGCCGCGTCCCGCCCACATTGGGGGCGTGGTTTGAGTGTGTGGGTGTGGCCTATCAGAGCGTAGAACAACTCTGGTCTCTCTTCATGACGGATACAAAACTATATGTTGTGTTTGGCCCCACCTCCGGTAGGGGTTTATCAATTGTCTGGGCCATTGTCACTTGCTCCCCGAGTGGGAATCGATCTCACGGCCCTCTGCATTGGAGTCAGTTGCATTGACCACTAGGCCGTTGACCACCCACCACCTTGAACAGATCAGGATACCATATAAAGGGATATTAGGTGGGTTCAAATAGAGCTTGAAAGTTTAAACAGTACTGGTTGGGATCCTGTTTAAAAGCACCATCGTCCCAGAGGTGGATTCGAACCACCGACCTCTTAGTTTACAGCCAAGCGCACTAGTCCACTGGGCCAAACAGGCTGGTGAGAGTTGATGCAAAAGTGTGTGTATTGAAAATGGATTTGGAGTCCCAGGGGCGCGGCCGCTGTGCGCCCGTAGCTAACGGTGAAGATTCCAGGGGGGTGCTTAAGAGTGGGTACCCGGGTTCGGATGGAGAGCCGGGTTGTGGGTTTAGCTGGCTCCGGGCCTGGCACCCCGGTGGGGGCCCAAGGCTCCCTGGGTCCGCGTGGAGAGCCGGGCAAAACGGCTTTCTGCTGTCCACACTTAGAAGATTTTACACTCGTACCCCGGAAGTCACGTTAGAGGCTGGCCCATGCCACCCCCCTCCCCCGTGGGTTACCCGGGTTCGGGTGGAGAGCCGGGTTCCCACCTTAGCCGAGTTCTGAGTGGGCACCCCGGCAGGGTGACAAGGCTCCCAGGGGCCGCGTGGAGAGCCGGGCAAAACGCCACATTTGTGTGTCTTTCACGCTTTTCATGCTTTTCCACGCTTTGAGGATTTTTCACTTGCACCCCGGAATTCATGTACTCCTTCCGTCCCCCTCCCCCTCAGGCAGCACCCCCGCCCACATTGGGGGCGGGGTTGGACAATGTGGGTGTGGCCGATCGGCTCGGGGCTGTGGTTTAAAGCTACGGCCGTTGCTTGTCGCCTTGGGGGGTGTGGTTTAAGGCTGTGGTCTTGGCCTATCGGCTGGGGGGGTTGTTTAGGATGTGGGCGTGGTCTGTCGGCTTGGGAGGGTGTGGTTTAAAGCTCTGGGTGTGGCCTATCACGTCAGGGCTATGGTTCAAAGCTGTGGGCGTGGGCTAACAGCTCGGGGGGCATGTTGTGTGGCCGGTTGGATTGGGGGTGCGGTTTAATGATGTGGGTGTGGCCTATACGCTTTGGGGGGGGGGGGGGGGTCAACAAGTTAGTGCTGCACATGATCTAGTGTTTTTTCATTCAGTCTGCCGACATGAAAACGCTTACGGCACCTGGTATTCCCAGGCAGTCTCCCATCCAAGTACTGACCAGGCCCTAACCTGCTTAGCTTCCGAGATCGGACGAGATCGGGCGTGCTCAGGGTGGTATGGCCGTAAGCGACAGCAGAGGAGGCCGGCACGGCTCATGTACACAGCAGATGGCTTTGGCCAATGCCTTTCGTGAAAAAGCTTACGGCACCCGGTATTCCCAGGCAGTCTCCCATCCAAGTACTGACCAGGCCCTAGCCTGCTTAGCTTCCGAGATCGGACGAGATCGGGCGTGCTCAGGGTGGTATGGCCGTAAGCGACAGCAGAGGAGGCCGGCACGGCTCATGTACACAGCAGATGGCTTTGGCCAATGCCTTTCGTGAAAAAGCTTACGGCACCCGGTGTTCCCAGGCAGTCTCCCATCCAAGTACTGACCAGGCCCTACCCTGCTTAGCTTCCGAGATCGGACGAGATCGGGCGTGCTCAGGGTGGTATGGCCGTAAGCGACAGCAGAGGAGGCCGGCACGGCTCATGTACACAGCAGATGGCTTTGGCCAATGCCTTTCGTGAAAAAGCTTACGGCACCTGGTATTCCCAGGCAGTCTCCCATCCAAGTACTGACCAGGCCCTAGCCCGCTTAGCTTCCGAGATCGGGCGTGCTCAGGGTGGTATGGCCGTAAGCGACAGCAGAGGTGGCCGGCACGGCTCATGTACACAGCAGATGGCTTTGGCCAATGCCTTTCGTGAAAAAGCTTACGGCACCCGGTGTTCCCAGGCAGTCTCCCATCCAAGTACTGACCAGGCCCTACCCTGCTTAGCTTCCGAGATCGGACGAGATCGGGCGTGTTCAGGGTGGTATGGCCGTAAGCGACAGCGGAGTTGGCCGGCACGGCTCATGTACACAGCAGATGACAGTACATTTCTTTGACCATAGAAACATGGTTAAAACAATATGCGTCAGCCACATCTCTGTTTATTACAAACAGGCCGTTTCTTTTCCATTCAACAAGGCGGAAGAAAGTGCACCGTTCCCGGCGGCACTGCAATGCCGGGTCGATGCGTGGAGTGAACGGAGCAAGCCCCTTTTTCGACTCCTCCTGAGTCAAAAAATCCGTTTAATATTTAGTCCCCATATAGGGGACATATCAGATATTAAACTGATAAGAACAGATACTACACTTGATCTTAGCCAAAAGGCCGAGAAGCGATAACCCCTAAACTGACTGCTGTGAAGTCCGCTTCCTAGGCTAACGACATTCCCATCCGGTCTGATACCCACTTAGTCATCACCATATACCCACTTGGGCATAACAATGACCTCTGTGACCTCTCTAAGGACCCATTGGTAGATGCTTACCGCACCCTGGAGTATGCAAGCTTGCAGATCTGCTATTTTCATAACATTTCAAAAATGACAAAAGTGGCCCATCTACACGCATGCTTGTAGGTAGCCATTTTCAACAACTTCCGTTGGTCGCAGAGGCTCGGGATTGTCACCGTTGGAGGGCTCGCGCCTGAGGTGGGGGGGTGGAGGTGCATGGGCGTCGGTAGTGGGGGTGGGGTAGGCGTTGTTAAAATGTTTAAAAAGTGGAAAACATGGACACTTTGGAGAAGCACAAGGGGGCGCTTCTGTGCAGCGGGCCCTCGGCCGCGTCCCGCCCACATTGGGGGCGTGGTTTGAGGGTGTGGGTGTGGCCTATCAGAGCGTAGAACAACTCTGGTCTCTCTTCATGACGGATACAAAACTATATGTTGTGTTTGGCCCCACCTACGGTAGGGGTTTATCAATTGTCTGGGCCATTGTCACTTGCTCCCCGAGTGGGAATCGATCTCACGGCCCTCTGCATTGGAGTCAGTTGCATTGACCACTAGGCCGTTGACCACCCACCACCTTGAACAGATCAGGATACCATATAAAGGGATATTAGGTGGGTTCAAATAGAGCTTGAAAGTTTAAACAGTACTGGTTGGGATCCTGTTTAAAAGCACCATCGTCCCAGAGGTGGATTCGAACCACCGACCTCTTAGTTTACAGCCAAGCGCACTAGTCCACTGGGCCAAACAGGCTGGTGAGAGTTGAGGCAAAAGTGTGTGTATTGAAAATGGATTTGGAGTCCCAGGGGCGCGGCCGCTGTGCGCCCGTAGCTAACGGTGAAGATTCCAGGGGGGTGCTTAAGAGTGGGTACCCGGGTTCGGATGGAGAGCCGGGTTGTGGGTTTAGCTGGCTCCGGGCCTGGCACCCCGGTGGGGGCCCAAGGCTCCCTGGGTCCGCGTGGAGAGCCGGGCAAAACGGCTTTCTGCTGTCCACACTTAGAAGATTTTACACTCGTACCCCGGAAGTCACGTTAGAGGCTGGCCCATGCCACCCCCCTCCCCCGTGGGTTACCCGGGTTCGGGTGGAGAGCCGGGTTCCCACCTTAGCCGAGTTCTGAGTGGGCACCCCGGCAGGGTGACAAGGCTCCCAGGGGCCGCGTGGAGAGCCGGGCAAAACGCCACATTTGTGTGTCTTTCACGCTTTTCATGCTTTTCCACGCTTTGAGGATTTTTCACTTGCACCCCGGAATTCATGTACTCCTTCCGTCCCCCTCCCCCTCAGGCAGCACCCCCGCCCACATTGGGGGCGGGGTTGGACAATGTGGGTGTGGCCGATCGGCTCGGGGCTGTGGTTTAAAGCTACGGCCGTTGCTTGTCGCCTTGGGGGGTGTGGTTTAAGGCTGTGGTCTTGGCCTATCGGCTGGGGGGGTTGTTTAGGATGTGGGCGTGGTCTGTCGGCTTGGGAGGGTGTGGTTTAAAGCTCTGGGTGTGGCCTATCACGTCAGGGCTATGGTTCAAAGCTGTGGGCGTGGGCTAACAGCTCGGGGGGCATGTTGTGTGGCCGGTTGGATTGGGGGTGCGGTTTAATGATGTGGGTGTGGCCTATACGCTTTGGGGGGGGGGGGGGGTCAACAAGTTAGTGCTGCACATGATCTAGTGTTTTTTCATTCAGTCTGCCGACATGAAAACGCTTACGGCACCTGGTATTCCCAGGCAGTCTCCCATCCAAGTACTGACCAGGCCCTACCCTGCTTAGCTTCCGAGATCGGACGAGATCGGGCGTGCTCAGGGTGGTATGGCCGTAAGCGACAGCAGAGGAGGCCGGCACGGCTCATGTACACAGCAGATGGCTTTGGCCAATGCCTTTCGTGAAAAAGCTTACGGCACCTGGTATTCCCAGGCAGTCTCCCATCCAAGTACTGACCAGGCCCTACCCTGCTTAGCTTCCGAGATCGGACGAGATCGGGCGTGCTCAGGGTGGTATGGCCGTAAGCGACAGCAGAGGAGGCCGGCACGGCTCATGTACACAGCAGATGGCTTTGGCCAATGCCTTTCGTGAAAAAGCGTACGGCACGCCTGGTCAGTACTTGGATGGGAGACTGCCTGGGAACACCGGGTGCCGTACGCTTTTTCACGAAAGGCATTGGCCAAAGCCATCTGCTGTGTACATGAGCCGTGCCGGCCTCCTCTGCTGTCGCTTACGGCCATACCACCCTGAGCACGCCCGATCTCGTCCGATCTCGGAAGCTAAGCAGGGTAG
>NC_136809.1:61328858-61448858 GCF_951216825.1 Electrona antarctica | reverse complement strand
ATCAATCAAGGGTCAATTTTCTTGTTAGTGAACACCAATGCGTACTCCCACAGTACCTCCCCAGGTAACCTCAACCGTGAGACTCATGGATGTCCAGACTGAGACCCCTATCTATTTGGTCAAGCCAGGGTGATCCTGTGTCAGCTTCTGCTGCACATATAATAAAATTGGAACGATACAGAGAAGATTAGCATGGCCCCTGCGCAAAGGACCCCAACCGTTCTTTGAGGTTTCGGCCCGAGGCCCTGCGCGGGCCCCCGAAGGGGGCCGCGCAAAAAAAATGTTGGCCCTTCCCGGTCCCCGGGGCGCCCGGAGATGAGGGACGCGCCCGGCGCGCCCCGGCGTCGCCCCGTCCGCCCGCGGCGGGCCCAAAGGCCCGATAAGTGGAACGCGGCGCCTCCGCGTTCCTCCTTCGGCCGGTGCGTTCCTTTTCCGGTGCGTTCCTATTGGACCCGCCCCAATAGAGTCTTTCCCGCCCCCAATAGAGTCTTTTCTACTATTTTTCTACCGTGGGAGGCGCCTCGGCTCAAAGGTGCCCGCCCATGGTGTCCCGAGGTGACCCTGGCCCGAGGTGACCTTGAAAGAAAAAGCCGTGCGCCGAGTGCTATCCGCCGAGCTCGTAGATCTGCTGCTTTCAAACAAAGTGTGACGCCTCTACAATAACGGTGGTTCTCAAAGTGGATTCCGGGAACTCTGTGGGTTCCTTGAGGGGTGTCCAAATGGAGCCGTACAACTCTCTAACTCGACAGTTGTCGGGGAAGGAGAGCCCGGGCCTCGCGACCTGTCTATTGAAAACCTTAGTAAATACACACTTGTGTGCTCTTCTAAGTGCAAAGTCACACACATGGCCAGTCGGCAGGAGAGACGTGCGTGCGTGCGTGCGTGCGACGCGTTCCTTTACTCTTTAACCCGCCTCCCTGCCCGTGGAGGCGGGCATGGCCTGGAATGGACTTTGGAATGGTTTCTCCTCCACAGATCCGTGCAGTAAATACACTTTTCGGCCAGTTATAGCGCCACCATGAGGCTGAGTTGAAAATTTCCATGTGGCATTTCTTCCTCGGCCTAGTGGGAATGTGCGTGAGCAATTTCTGGGGAATCACACAATGTGTTCATGATTTGCAGCATTTTGTTTGAAACTGAGCACTACTGCAAACTTTGGAAGCCAATCTTAGCCAATCAGGATGGAGTCTGAGAAATCTGAAAGACCCATTTCGTTGAATGGCTCTAGAGAGACTGTGTACCAATTTGCGTGATGTTTGGACAAAATCTGTAGGTGTACTGTCCAAAAACTTGCTTTATACAAAGCGGCCTACTGGTGGCGCTATAACAGGCCGTTGGCATCCAGGGAGTGTGTGCACAAAATTTGGCATCGACTGGGTTGACGGTGCCGGAGATTAGACGGACAGACACACGGACGGACGGAGTGCAAAACATACTCTCTCCCCATGCCTTCGGCCTGGTGGAGACAATAATGTCCTGCTTGAGTGTTTGCACGAAATGTTATTATAATTCATAATACCTGAATGCACAAACTATTCGTAATTAGAACAAGCAAGCTCACGATGCGGCGCGAAGCTTGTAGATCAGCTATTTTCACTCATTCTTAAACATTTGATTTCTAATATGTATGAAAGCTAGAATGAAGAGATGACTGAATGACATGGTGGAATCAGCCACATCAATTTCCCAGAGGAGTAAAGCCGTGCAGCTACAGATAACTAACCAGATTGATTACACCCTTAAAACGTACATGCTAGTATGCCAGGACCCATGGATCCTATATGAAGCACCCCTGACCGTCCGGCTGCATGGATACACCCTTAAAACGTACATGCTAGTATGCCAGGACCCATGGATCCTATATGAAGCACCCCTGACAGTCCGGCTGCAGGGATTAGTATAGTAGGGCACCCGCATTCTGCTGAAAATTAATTGCAGACCCTTAACCCTCTCCAGGATTTAATTATGAATTTTTACATTGGCGAATTCACAACTTTCCTCATTTCGGACTCATTTCTGATGACTGGTTCTCGCTTCCTACACAACCCAGACACATTATAACTGAGGTTTTTCAGTCATGGGGGATCGGATAGAGTTATTCCACAATCCACACTACCTCTGGGATAACACAATAACCCACAGATTAATTCATTTATAATTTATTCAACTTCTAATACGGCACAATCACTGCCCTGCCATCCTACATTGGTCTCCCCTGACCAATTGACTTGGCATTAAGCCCAGTAGATTCATTTACTACCCAGTCCCGGAACAAGGACGACCAGAACCCTTTATGTCCACTCATTAATAGTTTGACCCCAGTTTGACAGCTGTCTGCTGTACCTATAGAGGCACAAGGCCCCTGCGCGAGGAAACCAGTGCGTTCTTTGAGGTTTTCACAGCTATTCCGTTAATTTTCTTATTTCTGAAGGTTCAGTTAACACAAACACATCTATAGCAACTCAAATTGACATTTCTATAACATCACCCTCAGTGAAACATGACATTAGAGCTCTACTATGGGACAGAGTCTCTGCTCTGTGCTCTGTGTTACTGTGCACTGACGACACCTCGTGGGCATTCAGTTGAATTGCATGCATGCCCAGCTAATTGACATCACAGGCTGTGTGAAATATGTGAATATGACAGAACAGTGGTTCTCATATTGACCAGGGGTCATTGCTTTTGTTCTCAGAGTTACATTGCTCAACTCAAGACTCCGCTCGCTCACTCACACTCACTCACTCACTCACTCACTCACTCACTCACACACTCACTCACTCACTCACTCACTCACTCACCGCACGCACGCACGCACGCACGCACGCACGCACGCACGCACGCACGCACACAGGCATGAGGGCACAGTGACCTCTGGGCCCTGACCCTCCACGCACGCTCTCTCAACGCACGCACGCACGCACGCACTCACTCACTCACTCACTCACTCACTCACTCACTCACTCACTCACTCACTCACTCACACTCACTCACTCACTCACTCACTCACTCACCGCACGCACGCACGCACGCACGAAAAGGAAAAGGAACGCACCGGCCGAAGGAGGAACGCGGAGGCGCCGCGTTCCACTTATCGGGCCTTTGGGCCCGCCGCGGGCGGACGGGGCGACGCCGGGGCGTCGCCCGATAAGTGGAACGCGGCGCCTCCGCGTTCCTCCTTCGGCCGGTGCGTTCCTTTTCCCGATAAGTGGAACGCGGCGCCTCCGCGTTCCTCCTTCGGCCGGTGCGTTCCTTTTCCTTTTCGTGCGTGCGCGCACGCACGCACGCACGCACGCACGCACTCACTCACTCACTCACTCACTCACTCACTCACTCACTCACTCACTCACTCACTCACTCACTCACTCACTCACTCACCGCACCGCACGCACGCACACACGCACGCACGCACGCACGCACGCACGCACGCACGCACGCACGCACGCACGCACACACACAGGCATGAGGGCACAGTGACCTCTGGGCCCTGACCCTCCACGCACGCTCTCTCAACGCACGCACGCACGCACGCACGCACGCACGCACGCACTCACTCACTCACTCACTCACTCACCGCACGCACGCACGCACGCACGTCAAACTGGGGGCCCTTTAAATGAAAAGGGTTGACAACTGTCTAGCTTAGTGAAATATTGAATTGGACATTTCATAAAGTCACACATACAACAGACTGTGACAGACAGGTTTATTTTTAGCACTCCAGGGTGTCGAACCCCATACACGCCCGTGTAAACTTGGTGTAGTACCGGTACGAGCACTTTGTTTTTCCTGTCTGACACAATGTCTTTATTGCATGTGAACAACATGTACATTTTAGCCAATAATGTTGAATAAAAAAAGGAATATAAAACTAAATGTTATCATTCTGTCGGTTCTACATGACAACTCACCTTTGCATATAGAAAATAAATGTCATATGTGTCCACCACTCTGACAGCTGTCTGCTGCTCCACACACACTGTACACAAATTGAACATACAGTAAATAATGGGCTTGCAAATGTGTTTGTATTACATGCAATGAGTAATTATATTGGACTTTAGCTAACATGCAAACACAGGCTGGTTTTACAATTATTTATTTATTTAAAAATGGCCCAATAGACATAAACACTAAAATCGAGGCTTCATCTAGCCACAAGCAGATGGACCATGTAATACATATTTGATTTAGTGTATTAGCTAAATAATTATTATGCCCTTACCTCTGACAGCAAGCCCAGCCTGTCTGACTGACTGACTTCTAATGCTCTCTTCTTCCTTCCCTTCCTCCTGCTGCTATCATGCTAACAGAAGCTAACTCTCTCTAACTCTGTCCAAAAGACCCCAAAACGTTCCAAATAAATTTTCGGGTCCTTAGTGATCATCAGAGAGACAAAAGGTGGCCATTAATGTCTTTCAAACATCTTCTACGACTTATTAAAAAATATATGAAATATTGCACTGGCCAGCCATAACAGTGGAACACAAGCTAACATGCTAACAGATGCTACATGGCTCTAAATCTGTCAAAAATAGACCAAAACATTCCAAATTAATTTTCGAGTCCTTAGTGATCATCAGAGAGACAAAAGGTGGCCATTAATGTCTTTCAAACATCTTCTACGATTTATTAAAAAATATATCAATAGTACCTCCAGTCCAGCCTGCTTGTTGACAGGCAAACCAAGATGGCTGCCGTGTTCAGTGGAAAGTGAGAGAGGGGGGCGGCGCCCTGCTGTCAGCTGTCAGTCAAGAGTCTAAACCATTGGCCCCCAGCAACATTAGGATAGGCCAATAACCATCCAGGGATATCCTAATACATTTTAGGAAAGTCAGAGAGGATCGGCTGGCCAGGAGCGCGAGGAAACCAGTGCGTTCTTTGAGGTTTTCACAGCTATTCCGTTAATTTTCTTATTTCTGAAGGTTCAGTTAACACAAACACATCTATAGCAACTCAAATTGACATTTCTATAACATCACCCTCAGTGAAACATGACATTAGAGCTCTACTATGGGACAGAGTCTCTGCTCTGTGCTCTGTGTTACTGTGCACTGACGACACCTCGTGGGCATTCAGTTGAATTGCATGCATGCCCAGCTAATTGACATCACAGGCTGTGTGAAATATGTGAATATGACAGAACAGTGGTTCTCATATTGACCAGGGGTCATTGCTTTTGTTCTCAGAGTTACATTGCTCAACTCAAGACTCCGCTCGCTCACTCACACTCACTCACTCACTCACTCACTCACTCACTCACACACTCACTCACTCACTCACTCACTCACTCACCGCACGCACGCACGCACGCACGCACGCACGCACGCACGCACGCACGCACACAGGCATGAGGGCACAGTGACCTCTGGGCCCTGACCCTCCACGCACGCTCTCTCAACGCACGCACGCACGCACGCACTCACTCACTCACTCACTCACTCACTCACTCACTCACTCACTCACTCACTCACTCACTCACTCACTCACTCACTCACACTCACTCACTCACTCACTCACTCACTCACCGCACGCACGCACGCACGCACGAAAAGGAAAAGGAACGCACCGGCCGAAGGAGGAACGCGGAGGCGCCGCGTTCCACTTATCGGGCCTTTGGGCCCGCCGCGGGCGGACGGGGCGACGCCGGGGCGTCGCCCGATAAGTGGAACGCGGCGCCTCCGCGTTCCTCCTTCGGCCGGTGCGTTCCTTTTCCCGATAAGTGGAACGCGGCGCCTCCGCGTTCCTCCTTCGGCCGGTGCGTTCCTTTTCCTTTTCGTGCGTGCGCGCACGCACGCACGCACGCACGCACGCACTCACTCACTCACTCACTCACTCACTCACTCACTCACTCACTCACTCACTCACTCACTCACTCACTCACTCACTCACTCACTCACTCACTCACCGCACCGCACGCACGCACACACGCACGCACGCACGCACGCACGCACGCACGCACGCACGCACGCACGCACGCACACACACAGGCATGAGGGCACAGTGACCTCTGGGCCCTGACCCTCCACGCACGCTCTCTCAACGCACGCACGCACGCACGCACGCACGCACGCACGCACTCACTCACTCACTCACTCACTCACCGCACGCACGCACGCACGCACGTCAAACTGGGGGCCCTTTAAATGAAAAGGGTTGACAACTGTCTAGCTTAGTGAAATATTGAATTGGACATTTCATAAAGTCACACATACAACAGACTGTGACAGACAGGTTTATTTTTAGCACTCCAGGGTGTCGAACCCCATACACGCCCGTGTAAACTTGGTGTAGTACCGGTACGAGCACTTTGTTTTTCCTGTCTGACACAATGTCTTTATTGCATGTGAACAACATGTACATTTTAGCCAATAATGTTGAATAAAAAAAGGAATATAAAACTAAATGTTATCATTCTGTCGGTTCTACATGACAACTCACCTTTGCATATAGAAAATAAATGTCATATGTGTCCACCACTCTGACAGCTGTCTGCTGCTCCACACACACTGTACACAAATTGAACATACAGTAAATAATGGGCTTGCAAATGTGTTTGTATTACATGCAATGAGTAATTATATTGGACTTTAGCTAACATGCAAACACAGGCTGGTTTTACAATTATTTATTTATTTAAAAATGGCCCAATAGACATAAACACTAAAATCGAGGCTTCATCTAGCCACAAGCAGATGGACCATGTAATACATATTTGATTTAGTGTATTAGCTAAATAATTATTATGCCCTTACCTCTGACAGCAAGCCCAGCCTGTCTGACTGACTGACTTCTAATGCTCTCTTCTTCCTTCCCTTCCTCCTGCTGCTATCATGCTAACAGAAGCTAACTCTCTCTAACTCTGTCCAAAAGACCCCAAAACGTTCCAAATAAATTTTCGGGTCCTTAGTGATCATCAGAGAGACAAAAGGTGGCCATTAATGTCTTTCAAACATCTTCTACGACTTATTAAAAAATATATGAAATATTGCACTGGCCAGCCATAACAGTGGAACACAAGCTAACATGCTAACAGATGCTACATGGCTCTAAATCTGTCAAAAATAGACCAAAACATTCCAAATTAATTTTCGAGTCCTTAGTGATCATCAGAGAGACAAAAGGTGGCCATTAATGTCTTTCAAACATCTTCTACGATTTATTAAAAAATATATCAATAGTACCTCCAGTCCAGCCTGCTTGTTGACAGGCAAACCAAGATGGCTGCCGTGTTCAGTGGAAAGTGAGAGAGGGGGGCGGCGCCCTGCTGTCAGCTGTCAGTCAAGAGTCTAAACCATTGGCCCCCAGCAACATTAGGATAGGCCAATAACCATCCAGGGATATCCTAATACATTTTAGGAAAGTCAGAGAGGATCGGCTGGCCAGGAGCGCGAGGAAACCAGTGCGTTCTTTGAGGTTTTCACAGCTATTCCGTTAATTTTCTTATTTCTGAAGGTTCAGTTAACACAAACACATCTATAGCAACTCAAATTGACATTTCTATAACATCACCCTCAGTGAAACATGACATTAGAGCTCTACTATGGGACAGAGTCTCTGCTCTGTGCTCTGTGTTACTGTGCACTGACGACACCTCGTGGGCATTCAGTTGAATTGCATGCATGCCCAGCTAATTGACATCACAGGCTGTGTGAAATATGTGAATATGACAGAACAGTGGTTCTCATATTGACCAGGGGTCATTGCTTTTGTTCTCAGAGTTACATTGCTCAACTCAAGACTCCGCTCGCTCACTCACACTCACTCACTCACTCACTCACTCACTCACTCACTCACACACTCACTCACTCACTCACTCACTCACTCACCGCACGCACGCACGCACGCACGCACGCACGCACGCACGCACGCACGCACACAGGCATGAGGGCACAGTGACCTCTGGGCCCTGACCCTCCACGCACGCTCTCTCAACGCACGCACGCACGCACGCACTCACTCACTCACTCACTCACTCACTCACTCACTCACTCACTCACTCACTCACTCACTCACTCACTCACACTCACTCACTCACTCACTCACTCACTCACCGCACGCACGCACGCACGCACGAAAAGGAAAAGGAACGCACCGGCCGAAGGAGGAACGCGGAGGCGCCGCGTTCCACTTATCGGGCCTTTGGGCCCGCCGCGGGCGGACGGGGCGACGCCGGGGCGTCGCCCGATAAGTGGAACGCGGCGCCTCCGCGTTCCTCCTTCGGCCGGTGCGTTCCTTTTCCCGATAAGTGGAACGCGGCGCCTCCGCGTTCCTCCTTCGGCCGGTGCGTTCCTTTTCCTTTTCGTGCGTGCGCGCACGCACGCACGCACGCACGCACGCACTCACTCACTCACTCACTCACTCACTCACTCACTCACTCACTCACTCACTCACTCACTCACTCACTCACTCACTCACTCACTCACTCACTCACTCACTCACTCACCGCACCGCACGCACGCACACACGCACGCACGCACGCACGCACGCACGCACGCACGCACGCACACACACAGGCATGAGGGCACAGTGACCTCTGGGCCCTGACCCTCCACGCACGCTCTCTCAACGCACGCACGCACGCACGCACGCACGCACGCACGCACTCACTCACTCACTCACTCACTCACCGCACGCACGCACGCACGCACGTCAAACTGGGGGCCCTTTAAATGAAAAGGGTTGACAACTGTCTAGCTTAGTGAAATATTGAATTGGACATTTCATAAAGTCACACATACAACAGACTGTGACAGACAGGTTTATTTTTAGCACTCCAGGGTGTCGAACCCCATACACGCCCGTGTAAACTTGGTGTAGTACCGGTACGAGCACTTTGTTTTTCCTGTCTGACACAATGTCTTTATTGCATGTGAACAACATGTACATTTTAGCCAATAATGTTGAATAAAAAAAGGAATATAAAACTAAATGTTATCATTCTGTCGGTTCTACATGACAACTCACCTTTGCATATAGAAAATAAATGTCATATGTGTCCACCACTCTGACAGCTGTCTGCTGCTCCACACACACTGTACACAAATTGAACATACAGTAAATAATGGGCTTGCAAATGTGTTTGTATTACATGCAATGAGTAATTATATTGGACTTTAGCTAACATGCAAACACAGGCTGGTTTTACAATTATTTATTTATTTAAAAATGGCCCAATAGACATAAACACTAAAATCGAGGCTTCATCTAGCCACAAGCAGATGGACCATGTAATACATATTTGATTTAGTGTATTAGCTAAATAATTATTATGCCCTTACCTCTGACAGCAAGCCCAGCCTGTCTGACTGACTGACTTCTAATGCTCTCTTCTTCCTTCCCTTCCTCCTGCTGCTATCATGCTAACAGAAGCTAACTCTCTCTAACTCTGTCCAAAAGACCCCAAAACGTTCCAAATAAATTTTCGGGTCCTTAGTGATCATCAGAGAGACAAAAGGTGGCCATTAATGTCTTTCAAACATCTTCTACGACTTATTAAAAAATATATGAAATATTGCACTGGCCAGCCATAACAGTGGAACACAAGCTAACATGCTAACAGATGCTACATGGCTCTAAATCTGTCAAAAATAGACCAAAACATTCCAAATTAATTTTCGAGTCCTTAGTGATCATCAGAGAGACAAAAGGTGGCCATTAATGTCTTTCAAACATCTTCTACGATTTATTAAAAAATATATCAATAGTACCTCCAGTCCAGCCTGCTTGTTGACAGGCAAACCAAGATGGCTGCCGTGTTCAGTGGAAAGTGAGAGAGGGGGGCGGCGCCCTGCTGTCAGCTGTCAGTCAAGAGTCTAAACCATTGGCCCCCAGCAACATTAGGATAGGCCAATAACCATCCAGGGATATCCTAATACATTTTAGGAAAGTCAGAGAGGATCGGCTGGCCAGGAGCGCGAGGAAACCAGTGCGTTCTTTGAGGTTTTCACAGCTATTCCGTTAATTTTCTTATTTCTGAAGGTTCAGTTAACACAAACACATCTATAGCAACTCAAATTGACATTTCTATAACATCACCCTCAGTGAAACATGACATTAGAGCTCTACTATGGGACAGAGTCTCTGCTCTGTGCTCTGTGTTACTGTGCACTGACGACACCTCGTGGGCATTCAGTTGAATTGCATGCATGCCCAGCTAATTGACATCACAGGCTGTGTGAAATATGTGAATATGACAGAACAGTGGTTCTCATATTGACCAGGGGTCATTGCTTTTGTTCTCAGAGTTACATTGCTCAACTCAAGACTCCGCTCGCTCACTCACACTCACTCACTCACTCACTCACTCACTCACTCACACACTCACTCACTCACTCACTCACTCACTCACCGCACGCACGCACGCACGCACGCACGCACGCACGCACGCACGCACGCACACAGGCATGAGGGCACAGTGACCTCTGGGCCCTGACCCTCCACGCACGCTCTCTCAACGCACGCACGCACGCACGCACTCACTCACTCACTCACTCACTCACTCACTCACTCACTCACTCACTCACTCACTCACTCACTCACTCACTCACTCACTCACTCACTCACACTCACTCACTCACTCACTCACTCACTCACCGCACGCACGCACGCACGCACGAAAAGGAAAAGGAACGCACCGGCCGAAGGAGGAACGCGGAGGCGCCGCGTTCCACTTATCGGGCCTTTGGGCCCGCCGCGGGCGGACGGGGCGACGCCGGGGCGTCGCCCGATAAGTGGAACGCGGCGCCTCCGCGTTCCTCCTTCGGCCGGTGCGTTCCTTTTCCCGATAAGTGGAACGCGGCGCCTCCGCGTTCCTCCTTCGGCCGGTGCGTTCCTTTTCCTTTTCGTGCGTGCGCGCACGCACGCACGCACGCACGCACGCACTCACTCACTCACTCACTCACTCACTCACTCACTCACTCACTCACTCACTCACTCACTCACTCACTCACTCACTCACTCACTCACTCACCGCACCGCACGCACGCACACACGCACGCACGCACGCACGCACGCACGCACGCACGCACGCACACACACAGGCATGAGGGCACAGTGACCTCTGGGCCCTGACCCTCCACGCACGCTCTCTCAACGCACGCACGCACGCACGCACGCACGCACGCACGCACTCACTCACTCACTCACTCACTCACCGCACGCACGCACGCACGCACGTCAAACTGGGGGCCCTTTAAATGAAAAGGGTTGACAACTGTCTAGCTTAGTGAAATATTGAATTGGACATTTCATAAAGTCACACATACAACAGACTGTGACAGACAGGTTTATTTTTAGCACTCCAGGGTGTCGAACCCCATACACGCCCGTGTAAACTTGGTGTAGTACCGGTACGAGCACTTTGTTTTTCCTGTCTGACACAATGTCTTTATTGCATGTGAACAACATGTACATTTTAGCCAATAATGTTGAATAAAAAAAGGAATATAAAACTAAATGTTATCATTCTGTCGGTTCTACATGACAACTCACCTTTGCATATAGAAAATAAATGTCATATGTGTCCACCACTCTGACAGCTGTCTGCTGCTCCACACACACTGTACACAAATTGAACATACAGTAAATAATGGGCTTGCAAATGTGTTTGTATTACATGCAATGAGTAATTATATTGGACTTTAGCTAACATGCAAACACAGGCTGGTTTTACAATTATTTATTTATTTAAAAATGGCCCAATAGACATAAACACTAAAATCGAGGCTTCATCTAGCCACAAGCAGATGGACCATGTAATACATATTTGATTTAGTGTATTAGCTAAATAATTATTATGCCCTTACCTCTGACAGCAAGCCCAGCCTGTCTGACTGACTGACTTCTAATGCTCTCTTCTTCCTTCCCTTCCTCCTGCTGCTATCATGCTAACAGAAGCTAACTCTCTCTAACTCTGTCCAAAAGACCCCAAAACGTTCCAAATAAATTTTCGGGTCCTTAGTGATCATCAGAGAGACAAAAGGTGGCCATTAATGTCTTTCAAACATCTTCTACGACTTATTAAAAAATATATGAAATATTGCACTGGCCAGCCATAACAGTGGAACACAAGCTAACATGCTAACAGATGCTACATGGCTCTAAATCTGTCAAAAATAGACCAAAACATTCCAAATTAATTTTCGAGTCCTTAGTGATCATCAGAGAGACAAAAGGTGGCCATTAATGTCTTTCAAACATCTTCTACGATTTATTAAAAAATATATCAATAGTACCTCCAGTCCAGCCTGCTTGTTGACAGGCAAACCAAGATGGCTGCCGTGTTCAGTGGAAAGTGAGAGAGGGGGGCGGCGCCCTGCTGTCAGCTGTCAGTCAAGAGTCTAAACCATTGGCCCCCAGCAACATTAGGATAGGCCAATAACCATCCAGGGATATCCTAATACATTTTAGGAAAGTCAGAGAGGATCGGCTGGCCAGGAGCGCGAGGAAACCAGTGCGTTCTTTGAGGTTTTCACAGCTATTCCGTTAATTTTCTTATTTCTGAAGGTTCAGTTAACACAAACACATCTATAGCAACTCAAATTGACATTTCTATAACATCACCCTCAGTGAAACATGACATTAGAGCTCTACTATGGGACAGAGTCTCTGCTCTGTGCTCTGTGTTACTGTGCACTGACGACACCTCGTGGGCATTCAGTTGAATTGCATGCATGCCCAGCTAATTGACATCACAGGCTGTGTGAAATATGTGAATATGACAGAACAGTGGTTCTCATATTGACCAGGGGTCATTGCTTTTGTTCTCAGAGTTACATTGCTCAACTCAAGACTCCGCTCGCTCACTCACACTCACTCACTCACTCACTCACTCACTCACTCACACACTCACTCACTCACTCACTCACTCACTCACCGCACGCACGCACGCACGCACGCACGCACGCACGCACGCACGCACGCACGCACGCACACAGGCATGAGGGCACAGTGACCTCTGGGCCCTGACCCTCCACGCACGCTCTCTCAACGCACGCACGCACGCACGCACTCACTCACTCACTCACTCACTCACTCACTCACTCACTCACTCACTCACTCACTCACTCACTCACACTCACTCACTCACTCACTCACTCACTCACCGCACGCACGCACGCACGCACGAAAAGGAAAAGGAACGCACCGGCCGAAGGAGGAACGCGGAGGCGCCGCGTTCCACTTATCGGGCCTTTGGGCCCGCCGCGGGCGGACGGGGCGACGCCGGGGCGTCGCCCGATAAGTGGAACGCGGCGCCTCCGCGTTCCTCCTTCGGCCGGTGCGTTCCTTTTCCCGATAAGTGGAACGCGGCGCCTCCGCGTTCCTCCTTCGGCCGGTGCGTTCCTTTTCCTTTTCGTGCGTGCGCGCACGCACGCACGCACGCACGCACGCACTCACTCACTCACTCACTCACTCACTCACTCACTCACTCACTCACTCACTCACTCACTCACTCACTCACTCACTCACTCACTCACTCACTCACTCACTCACTCACTCACCGCACCGCACGCACGCACACACGCACGCACGCACGCACGCACGCACGCACGCACGCACGCACACACACAGGCATGAGGGCACAGTGACCTCTGGGCCCTGACCCTCCACGCACGCTCTCTCAACGCACGCACGCACGCACGCACGCACGCACGCACGCACTCACTCACTCACTCACTCACTCACCGCACGCACGCACGCACGCACGTCAAACTGGGGGCCCTTTAAATGAAAAGGGTTGACAACTGTCTAGCTTAGTGAAATATTGAATTGGACATTTCATAAAGTCACACATACAACAGACTGTGACAGACAGGTTTATTTTTAGCACTCCAGGGTGTCGAACCCCATACACGCCCGTGTAAACTTGGTGTAGTACCGGTACGAGCACTTTGTTTTTCCTGTCTGACACAATGTCTTTATTGCATGTGAACAACATGTACATTTTAGCCAATAATGTTGAATAAAAAAAGGAATATAAAACTAAATGTTATCATTCTGTCGGTTCTACATGACAACTCACCTTTGCATATAGAAAATAAATGTCATATGTGTCCACCACTCTGACAGCTGTCTGCTGCTCCACACACACTGTACACAAATTGAACATACAGTAAATAATGGGCTTGCAAATGTGTTTGTATTACATGCAATGAGTAATTATATTGGACTTTAGCTAACATGCAAACACAGGCTGGTTTTACAATTATTTATTTATTTAAAAATGGCCCAATAGACATAAACACTAAAATCGAGGCTTCATCTAGCCACAAGCAGATGGACCATGTAATACATATTTGATTTAGTGTATTAGCTAAATAATTATTATGCCCTTACCTCTGACAGCAAGCCCAGCCTGTCTGACTGACTGACTTCTAATGCTCTCTTCTTCCTTCCCTTCCTCCTGCTGCTATCATGCTAACAGAAGCTAACTCTCTCTAACTCTGTCCAAAAGACCCCAAAACGTTCCAAATAAATTTTCGGGTCCTTAGTGATCATCAGAGAGACAAAAGGTGGCCATTAATGTCTTTCAAACATCTTCTACGACTTATTAAAAAATATATGAAATATTGCACTGGCCAGCCATAACAGTGGAACACAAGCTAACATGCTAACAGATGCTACATGGCTCTAAATCTGTCAAAAATAGACCAAAACATTCCAAATTAATTTTCGAGTCCTTAGTGATCATCAGAGAGACAAAAGGTGGCCATTAATGTCTTTCAAACATCTTCTACGATTTATTAAAAAATATATCAATAGTACCTCCAGTCCAGCCTGCTTGTTGACAGGCAAACCAAGATGGCTGCCGTGTTCAGTGGAAAGTGAGAGAGGGGGGCGGCGCCCTGCTGTCAGCTGTCAGTCAAGAGTCTAAACCATTGGCCCCCAGCAACATTAGGATAGGCCAATAACCATCCAGGGATATCCTAATACATTTTAGGAAAGTCAGAGAGGATCGGCTGGCCAGGAGCGCGAGGAAACCAGTGCGTTCTTTGAGGTTTTCACAGCTATTCCGTTAATTTTCTTATTTCTGAAGGTTCAGTTAACACAAACACATCTATAGCAACTCAAATTGACATTTCTATAACATCACCCTCAGTGAAACATGACATTAGAGCTCTACTATGGGACAGAGTCTCTGCTCTGTGCTCTGTGTTACTGTGCACTGACGACACCTCGTGGGCATTCAGTTGAATTGCATGCATGCCCAGCTAATTGACATCACAGGCTGTGTGAAATATGTGAATATGACAGAACAGTGGTTCTCATATTGACCAGGGGTCATTGCTTTTGTTCTCAGAGTTACATTGCTCAACTCAAGACTCCGCTCGCTCACTCACACTCACTCACTCACTCACTCACTCACTCACTCACACACTCACTCACTCACTCACTCACTCACTCACCGCACGCACGCACGCACGCACGCACGCACGCACGCACGCACGCACGCACACAGGCATGAGGGCACAGTGACCTCTGGGCCCTGACCCTCCACGCACGCTCTCTCAACGCACGCACGCACGCACGCACTCACTCACTCACTCACTCACTCACTCACTCACTCACTCACTCACTCACTCACTCACTCACACTCACTCACTCACTCACTCACTCACTCACCGCACGCACGCACGCACGCACGAAAAGGAAAAGGAACGCACCGGCCGAAGGAGGAACGCGGAGGCGCCGCGTTCCACTTATCGGGCCTTTGGGCCCGCCGCGGGCGGACGGGGCGACGCCGGGGCGTCGCCCGATAAGTGGAACGCGGCGCCTCCGCGTTCCTCCTTCGGCCGGTGCGTTCCTTTTCCCGATAAGTGGAACGCGGCGCCTCCGCGTTCCTCCTTCGGCCGGTGCGTTCCTTTTCCTTTTCGTGCGTGCGCGCACGCACGCACGCACGCACGCACGCACTCACTCACTCACTCACTCACTCACTCACTCACTCACTCACTCACTCACTCACTCACTCACTCACTCACTCACTCACTCACTCACTCACTCACTCACTCACTCACTCACTCACCGCACCGCACGCACGCACACACGCACGCACGCACGCACGCACGCACGCACGCACGCACGCACGCACACACACAGGCATGAGGGCACAGTGACCTCTGGGCCCTGACCCTCCACGCACGCTCTCTCAACGCACGCACGCACGCACGCACGCACGCACGCACGCACTCACTCACTCACTCACTCACTCACCGCACGCACGCACGCACGCACGTCAAACTGGGGGCCCTTTAAATGAAAAGGGTTGACAACTGTCTAGCTTAGTGAAATATTGAATTGGACATTTCATAAAGTCACACATACAACAGACTGTGACAGACAGGTTTATTTTTAGCACTCCAGGGTGTCGAACCCCATACACGCCCGTGTAAACTTGGTGTAGTACCGGTACGAGCACTTTGTTTTTCCTGTCTGACACAATGTCTTTATTGCATGTGAACAACATGTACATTTTAGCCAATAATGTTGAATAAAAAAAGGAATATAAAACTAAATGTTATCATTCTGTCGGTTCTACATGACAACTCACCTTTGCATATAGAAAATAAATGTCATATGTGTCCACCACTCTGACAGCTGTCTGCTGCTCCACACACACTGTACACAAATTGAACATACAGTAAATAATGGGCTTGCAAATGTGTTTGTATTACATGCAATGAGTAATTATATTGGACTTTAGCTAACATGCAAACACAGGCTGGTTTTACAATTATTTATTTATTTAAAAATGGCCCAATAGACATAAACACTAAAATCGAGGCTTCATCTAGCCACAAGCAGATGGACCATGTAATACATATTTGATTTAGTGTATTAGCTAAATAATTATTATGCCCTTACCTCTGACAGCAAGCCCAGCCTGTCTGACTGACTGACTTCTAATGCTCTCTTCTTCCTTCCCTTCCTCCTGCTGCTATCATGCTAACAGAAGCTAACTCTCTCTAACTCTGTCCAAAAGACCCCAAAACGTTCCAAATAAATTTTCGGGTCCTTAGTGATCATCAGAGAGACAAAAGGTGGCCATTAATGTCTTTCAAACATCTTCTACGACTTATTAAAAAATATATGAAATATTGCACTGGCCAGCCATAACAGTGGAACACAAGCTAACATGCTAACAGATGCTACATGGCTCTAAATCTGTCAAAAATAGACCAAAACATTCCAAATTAATTTTCGAGTCCTTAGTGATCATCAGAGAGACAAAAGGTGGCCATTAATGTCTTTCAAACATCTTCTACGATTTATTAAAAAATATATCAATAGTACCTCCAGTCCAGCCTGCTTGTTGACAGGCAAACCAAGATGGCTGCCGTGTTCAGTGGAAAGTGAGAGAGGGGGGCGGCGCCCTGCTGTCAGCTGTCAGTCAAGAGTCTAAACCATTGGCCCCCAGCAACATTAGGATAGGCCAATAACCATCCAGGGATATCCTAATACATTTTAGGAAAGTCAGAGAGGATCGGCTGGCCAGGAGCGCGAGGAAACCAGTGCGTTCTTTGAGGTTTTCACAGCTATTCCGTTAATTTTCTTATTTCTGAAGGTTCAGTTAACACAAACACATCTATAGCAACTCAAATTGACATTTCTATAACATCACCCTCAGTGAAACATGACATTAGAGCTCTACTATGGGACAGAGTCTCTGCTCTGTGCTCTGTGTTACTGTGCACTGACGACACCTCGTGGGCATTCAGTTGAATTGCATGCATGCCCAGCTAATTGACATCACAGGCTGTGTGAAATATGTGAATATGACAGAACAGTGGTTCTCATATTGACCAGGGGTCATTGCTTTTGTTCTCAGAGTTACATTGCTCAACTCAAGACTCCGCTCGCTCACTCACACTCACTCACTCACTCACTCACTCACTCACTCACACACTCACTCACTCACTCACTCACTCACTCACCGCACGCACGCACGCACGCACGCACGCACGCACGCACGCACGCACGCACACAGGCATGAGGGCACAGTGACCTCTGGGCCCTGACCCTCCACGCACGCTCTCTCAACGCACGCACGCACGCACGCACTCACTCACTCACTCACTCACTCACTCACTCACTCACTCACTCACTCACTCACTCACTCACTCACTCACTCACTCACTCACACTCACTCACTCACTCACTCACTCACTCACCGCACGCACGCACGCACGCACGAAAAGGAAAAGGAACGCACCGGCCGAAGGAGGAACGCGGAGGCGCCGCGTTCCACTTATCGGGCCTTTGGGCCCGCCGCGGGCGGACGGGGCGACGCCGGGGCGTCGCCCGATAAGTGGAACGCGGCGCCTCCGCGTTCCTCCTTCGGCCGGTGCGTTCCTTTTCCCGATAAGTGGAACGCGGCGCCTCCGCGTTCCTCCTTCGGCCGGTGCGTTCCTTTTCCTTTTCGTGCGTGCGCGCACGCACGCACGCACGCACGCACGCACTCACTCACTCACTCACTCACTCACTCACTCACTCACTCACTCACTCACTCACTCACTCACTCACTCACTCACTCACTCACTCACTCACTCACTCACTCACCGCACCGCACGCACGCACACACGCACGCACGCACGCACGCACGCACGCACGCACGCACGCACACACACAGGCATGAGGGCACAGTGACCTCTGGGCCCTGACCCTCCACGCACGCTCTCTCAACGCACGCACGCACGCACGCACGCACGCACGCACGCACTCACTCACTCACTCACTCACTCACCGCACGCACGCACGCACGCACGTCAAACTGGGGGCCCTTTAAATGAAAAGGGTTGACAACTGTCTAGCTTAGTGAAATATTGAATTGGACATTTCATAAAGTCACACATACAACAGACTGTGACAGACAGGTTTATTTTTAGCACTCCAGGGTGTCGAACCCCATACACGCCCGTGTAAACTTGGTGTAGTACCGGTACGAGCACTTTGTTTTTCCTGTCTGACACAATGTCTTTATTGCATGTGAACAACATGTACATTTTAGCCAATAATGTTGAATAAAAAAAGGAATATAAAACTAAATGTTATCATTCTGTCGGTTCTACATGACAACTCACCTTTGCATATAGAAAATAAATGTCATATGTGTCCACCACTCTGACAGCTGTCTGCTGCTCCACACACACTGTACACAAATTGAACATACAGTAAATAATGGGCTTGCAAATGTGTTTGTATTACATGCAATGAGTAATTATATTGGACTTTAGCTAACATGCAAACACAGGCTGGTTTTACAATTATTTATTTATTTAAAAATGGCCCAATAGACATAAACACTAAAATCGAGGCTTCATCTAGCCACAAGCAGATGGACCATGTAATACATATTTGATTTAGTGTATTAGCTAAATAATTATTATGCCCTTACCTCTGACAGCAAGCCCAGCCTGTCTGACTGACTGACTTCTAATGCTCTCTTCTTCCTTCCCTTCCTCCTGCTGCTATCATGCTAACAGAAGCTAACTCTCTCTAACTCTGTCCAAAAGACCCCAAAACGTTCCAAATAAATTTTCGGGTCCTTAGTGATCATCAGAGAGACAAAAGGTGGCCATTAATGTCTTTCAAACATCTTCTACGACTTATTAAAAAATATATGAAATATTGCACTGGCCAGCCATAACAGTGGAACACAAGCTAACATGCTAACAGATGCTACATGGCTCTAAATCTGTCAAAAATAGACCAAAACATTCCAAATTAATTTTCGAGTCCTTAGTGATCATCAGAGAGACAAAAGGTGGCCATTAATGTCTTTCAAACATCTTCTACGATTTATTAAAAAATATATCAATAGTACCTCCAGTCCAGCCTGCTTGTTGACAGGCAAACCAAGATGGCTGCCGTGTTCAGTGGAAAGTGAGAGAGGGGGGCGGCGCCCTGCTGTCAGCTGTCAGTCAAGAGTCTAAACCATTGGCCCCCAGCAACATTAGGATAGGCCAATAACCATCCAGGGATATCCTAATACATTTTAGGAAAGTCAGAGAGGATCGGCTGGCCAGGAGCGCGAGGAAACCAGTGCGTTCTTTGAGGTTTTCACAGCTATTCCGTTAATTTTCTTATTTCTGAAGGTTCAGTTAACACAAACAGATCTATAGCAACTCAAATTGACATTTCTATAACATCACCCTCAGTGAAACATGACATTAGAGCTGTACTATGGGACAGAGTCTCTGCTCTGTGCTCTGTGTTACTGTGCACTGACGACACCTCGTGGGCATTCAGTTGAATTGCATGCATGCCCAGCTAATTGACATCACAGGCTGTGTGAAATATGTGAATATGACAGAACAGTGGTTCTCATATTGACCAGGGGTCATTGCTTTTGTTCTCAGAGTTACATTGCTCAACTCAAGACTCCGCTCGCTCACTCACACTCACTCACTCACTCACTCACTCACTCACTCACTCACTCACCGCACGCACGCACGCACGCACGCACGCACGCACGCACGCACGCACGCACGCACGCACGCACGCACACAGGCATGAGGGCACAGTGACCTCTGGGCCCTGACCCTCCACGCACGCTCTCTCAACGCACGCACGCACGCACGCACTCACTCACTCACTCACTCACTCACTCACTCACTCACTCACTCACTCACTCACTCACTCACTCACTCACACTCACTCACTCACTCACTCACTCACTCACTCACTCACTCACTCACTCACTCACTCACTCACTCACCGCACGCACGCACGCACGCACGCACGCACGAAAAGGAAAAGGAACGCACCGGCCGAAGGAGGAACGCGGAGGCGCCGCGTTCCACTTATCGGGCCTTTGGGCCCGCCGCGGGCGGACGGGGCGACGCCGGGGCGTCGCCCGATAAGTGGAACGCGGCGCCTCCGCGTTCCTCCTTCGGCCGGTGCGTTCCTTTTCCCGATAAGTGGAACGCGGCGCCTCCGCGTTCCTCCTTCGGCCGGTGCGTTCCTTTTCCCGATAAGTGGAACGCGGCGCCTCCGCGTTCCTCCTTCGGCCGGTGCGTTCCTTTTCCCGATAAGTGGAACGCGGCGCCTCCGCGTTCCTCCTTCGGCCGGTGCGTTCCTTTTCCCGATAAGTGGAACGCGGCGCCTCCGCGTTCCTCCTTCGGCCGGTGCGTTCCTTTTCCCGATAAGTGGAACGCGGCGCCTCCGCGTTCCTCCTTCGGCCGGTGCGTTCCTTTTCCCGATAAGTGGAACGCGGCGCCTCCGCGTTCCTCCTTCGGCCGGTGCGTTCCTTTTCCTTTTCGTGCGTGCGTGCGTGCACGCACGCACGCACGCACTCACTCACTCACTCACTCACTCACTCACTCACTCACTCACTCACCGCACGCACGCACGCACGCACGCACGCACGCACGCACGCACGCACGCACGCACACAGGCATGAGGGCACAGTGACCTCTGGGCCCTGACCCTCCACGCACGCTCTCTCAATGCACGCACGCACGCACGCACTCACTCACTCACTCACTCACTCACTCACTCACTCACCGCACGCACGCACGCACGCACGCACGCACACAGGCATGAGGGCACAGTGACCTCTGGGCCCTGACCCTCCACGCACGCTCTCTCAACGCACGCACGCACGCACTCACTCACTCACTCACTCACTCACTCACTCACCGCACGCACGCACGCACGCACGCACGTCAAACTGGGGGCCCTTTAAATGAAAAGGGTTGACAACTGTCTAGCTTAGTGAAATATTGAATTGGACATTTCATAAAGTCACACATACAACAGACTGTGACAGACAGGTTTATTTTTAGCACTCCAGGGTGTCGAACCCCATACACGCCAGTGTAAACTTGGTGTAGTACCGGTACGAGCACTTTGTTTTTCCTGTCTGACACAATGTCTTTATTGCATGTGAACAACATGTACAATTTTAGCCAATAATGTTGAATAAAAAAAGGAATATAAAACTAAATGTTATCATTCTGTCGGTTCTACATGACAACTCACCTTTGCATATAGAAAATAAATGTCATATGTGTCCACCACTCTGACAGCTGTCTGCTGCTCCACACACACTGTACACAAATTGAACATACAGTAAATAATGGGCTTGCAAATGTGTTTGTATTACATGCAATGAGTAATTATATTGGAGCTAACATGCAAAAACAGGCTGGTTTTACAATTATTTATTTATTTAAAAATGGCCCAATAGACATAAACACTAAAATCGAGGCTTCATCTAGCCACAAGCAGATGGACCATGTAATACATATTTTATTTAGTGCATTAGCTAAATAATTATTATGCCCTTACCTCTGACAGCAAGCCCAGCCTGTCTGACTGACTGACTTCTAATGCTCTCTTCTTCCTTCCCTTCCTCCTGCTGCTATCATGCTAACAGAAGCTAACTCTCTCTAACTCTGTCCAAAAGACCCCAAAACGTTCCAAATAAATTTTCGGGTCCTTAGTGATCATCAGAGAGACAAAAGGTGGCCATTAATGTCTTTCAAACATCTTCTACGACTTATTAAAAAATATATGAAATATTGCACTGGCCAGCCATAACAGTGGAACACAAGCTAACATGCTAACAGATGCTACATGGCTCTAAATCTGTCAAAAATAGACCAAAACATTCCAAATTAATTTTCGAGTCCTTAGTGATCATCAGAGAGACAAAAGGTGGCCATTAATGTCTTTCAAACATCTTCTACGATTTATTAAAAAATATATCAATAGTACCTCCAGTCCAGCCTGCTTGTTGACAGGCAAACCAAGATGGCTGCCGTGTTCAGTGGAAAGTGAGAGAGGGGGGCGGCGCCCTGCTGTCAGCTGTCAGTCAAGAGTCTAAACCATTGGCCCCCAGCAACATTAGGATAGGCCAATAACCTCCAGGGATATCCTAATACATTTTAGGAAAGTCAGAGAGGATCGGCTGGCCAGGAGCGCAAGGAAACCAGTGCGTTCTTTGAGGTTTTCACAGCTATTCCGTTAATTTTCTTATTTCTGAAGGTTCAGTTAACACAAACACATCTATAGCAACTCAAATTGACATTTCTATAACATCACCCTCAGTGAAACATGACATTAGAGCTCTACTATGGGACAGAGTCTCTGCTCTGTGCTCTGTGTTACTGTGCACTGACGACACCTCGTGGGCATTCAGTTGAATTGCATGCATGCCCAGCTAATTGACATCACAGGCTGTGTGAAATATGTGAATATGACAGAACAGTGGTTCTCATATTGACCAGGGGTCATTGCTTTTGTTCTCAGAGTTACATTGCTCAACTCAAGACTCCGCTCGCTCACTCTCACTCACTCACTCACTCACTCACTCACTCACACACTCACTCACTCACTCACTCACTCACTCACCGCACGCACGCACGCACGCACGCACGCACGCACGCACGCACGCACGCACACAGGCATGAGGGCACAGTGACCTCTGGGCCCTGACCCTCCACGCACGCTCTCTCAACGCACGCACGCACGCACGCACTCACTCACTCACTCACTCACTCACTCACTCACTCACTCACTCACTCACTCACTCACTCACTCACTCACTCACACTCACTCACTCACTCACTCACTCACTCACCGCACGCACGCACGCACGCACGAAAAGGAAAAGGAACGCACCGGCCGAAGGAGGAACGCGGAGGCGCCGCGTTCCACTTATCGGGCCTTTGGGCCCGCCGCGGGCGGACGGGGCGACGCCGGGGCGTCGCCCGATAAGTGGAACGCGGCGCCTCCGCGTTCCTCCTTCGGCCGGTGCGTTCCTTTTCCCGATAAGTGGAACGCGGCGCCTCCGCGTTCCTCCTTCGGCCGGTGCGTTCCTTTTCCTTTTCGTGCGTGCGCGCACGCACGCACGCACGCACGCACGCACTCACTCACTCACTCACTCACTCACTCACTCACTCACTCACTCACTCACTCACTCACTCACTCACTCACTCACTCACTCACTCACTCACTCACTCACTCACTCACTCACTCACCGCACGCACGCACACACGCACGCACGCACGCACGCACGCACGCACGCACGCACGCACGCACACACACAGGCATGAGGGCACAGTGACCTCTGGGCCCTGACCCTCCACGCACGCTCTCTCAACGCACGCACGCACGCACGCACGCACGCACGCACGCACTCACTCACTCACTCACTCACTCACCGCACGCACGCACGCACGCACGTCAAACTGGGGGCCCTTTAAATGAAAAGGGTTGACAACTGTCTAGCTTAGTGAAATATTGAATTGGACATTTCATAAAGTCACACATACAACAGACTGTGACAGACAGGTTTATTTTTAGCACTCCAGGGTGTCGAACCCCATACACGCCCGTGTAAACTTGGTGTAGTACCGGTACGAGCACTTTGTTTTTCCTGTCTGACACAATGTCTTTATTGCATGTGAACAACATGTACATTTTAGCCAATAATGTTGAATAAAAAAAGGAATATAAAACTAAATGTTATCATTCTGTCGGTTCTACATGACAACTCACCTTTGCATATAGAAAATAAATGTCATATGTGTCCACCACTCTGACAGCTGTCTGCTGCTCCACACACACTGTACACAAATTGAACATACAGTAAATAATGGGCTTGCAAATGTGTTTGTATTACATGCAATGAGTAATTATATTGGACTTTAGCTAACATGCAAACACAGGCTGGTTTTACAATTATTTATTTATTTAAAAATGGCCCAATAGACATAAACACTAAAATCGAGGCTTCATCTAGCCACAAGCAGATGGACCATGTAATACATATTTGATTTAGTGTATTAGCTAAATAATTATTATGCCCTTACCTCTGACAGCAAGCCCAGCCTGTCTGACTGACTGACTTCTAATGCTCTCTTCTTCCTTCCCTTCCTCCTGCTGCTATCATGCTAACAGAAGCTAACTCTCTCTAACTCTGTCCAAAAGACCCCAAAACGTTCCAAATAAATTTTCGGGTCCTTAGTGATCATCAGAGAGACAAAAGGTGGCCATTAATGTCTTTCAAACATCTTCTACGACTTATTAAAAAATATATGAAATATTGCACTGGCCAGCCATAACAGTGGAACACAAGCTAACATGCTAACAGATGCTACATGGCTCTAAATCTGTCAAAAATAGACCAAAACATTCCAAATTAATTTTCGAGTCCTTAGTGATCATCAGAGAGACAAAAGGTGGCCATTAATGTCTTTCAAACATCTTCTACGATTTATTAAAAAATATATCAATAGTACCTCCAGTCCAGCCTGCTTGTTGACAGGCAAACCAAGATGGCTGCCGTGTTCAGTGGAAAGTGAGAGAGGGGGGCGGCGCCCTGCTGTCAGCTGTCAGTCAAGAGTCTAAACCATTGGCCCCCAGCAACATTAGGATAGGCCAATAACCATCCAGGGATATCCTAATACATTTTAGGAAAGTCAGAGAGGATCGGCTGGCCAGGAGCGCGAGGAAACCAGTGCGTTCTTTGAGGTTTTCACAGCTATTCCGTTAATTTTCTTATTTCTGAAGGTTCAGTTAACACAAACAGATCTATAGCAACTCAAATTGACATTTCTATAACATCACCCTCAGTGAAACATGACATTAGAGCTGTACTATGGGACAGAGTCTCTGCTCTGTGCTCTGTGTTACTGTGCACTGACGACACCTCGTGGGCATTCAGTTGAATTGCATGCATGCCCAGCTAATTGACATCACAGGCTGTGTGAAATATGTGAATATGACAGAACAGTGGTTCTCATATTGACCAGGGGTCATTGCTTTTGTTCTCAGAGTTACATTGCTCAACTCAAGACTCCGCTCGCTCACTCACACTCACTCACTCACTCACTCACTCACTCACTCACTCACTCACCGCACGCACGCACGCACGCACGCACGCACGCACGCACGCACGCACGCACGCACGCACGCACACAGGCATGAGGGCACAGTGACCTCTGGGCCCTGACCCTCCACGCACGCTCTCTCAACGCACGCACGCACGCACGCACTCACTCACTCACTCACTCACTCACTCACTCACTCACTCACTCACTCACTCACTCACTCACACTCACTCACTCACTCACTCACTCACTCACTCACTCACTCACTCACTCACTCACCGCACGCACGCACGCACGCACGCACGCACGAAAAGGAAAAGGAACGCACCGGCCGAAGGAGGAACGCGGAGGCGCCGCGTTCCACTTATCGGGCCTTTGGGCCCGCCGCGGGCGGACGGGGCGACGCCGGGGCGTCGCCCGATAAGTGGAACGCGGCGCCTCCGCGTTCCTCCTTCGGCCGGTGCGTTCCTTTTCCCGATAAGTGGAACGCGGCGCCTCCGCGTTCCTCCTTCGGCCGGTGCGTTCCTTTTCCCGATAAGTGGAACGCGGCGCCTCCGCGTTCCTCCTTCGGCCGGTGCGTTCCTTTTCCCGATAAGTGGAACGCGGCGCCTCCGCGTTCCTCCTTCGGCCGGTGCGTTCCTTTTCCCGATAAGTGGAACGCGGCGCCTCCGCGTTCCTCCTTCGGCCGGTGCGTTCCTTTTCCCGATAAGTGGAACGCGGCGCCTCCGCGTTCCTCCTTCGGCCGGTGCGTTCCTTTTCCCGATAAGTGGAACGCGGCGCCTCCGCGTTCCTCCTTCGGCCGGTGCGTTCCTTTTCCTTTTCGTGCGTGCGTGCGTGCACGCACGCACGCACGCACTCACTCACTCACTCACTCACTCACTCACTCACTCACTCACTCACCGCACGCACGCACGCACGCACGCACGCACGCACGCACGCACGCACGCACGCACGCACACAGGCATGAGGGCACAGTGACCTCTGGGCCCTGACCCTCCACGCACGCTCTCTCAATGCACGCACGCACGCACGCACTCACTCACTCACTCACTCACTCACTCACTCACTCACCGCACGCACGCACGCACGCACGCACGCACACAGGCATGAGGGCACAGTGACCTCTGGGCCCTGACCCTCCACGCACGCTCTCTCAACGCACGCACGCACGCACTCACTCACTCACTCACTCACTCACTCACTCACCGCACGCACGCACGCACGCACGCACGTCAAACTGGGGGCCCTTTAAATGAAAAGGGTTGACAACTGTCTAGCTTAGTGAAATATTGAATTGGACATTTCATAAAGTCACACATACAACAGACTGTGACAGACAGGTTTATTTTTAGCACTCCAGGGTGTCGAACCCCATACACGCCAGTGTAAACTTGGTGTAGTACCGGTACGAGCACTTTGTTTTTCCTGTCTGACACAATGTCTTTATTGCATGTGAACAACATGTACAATTTTAGCCAATAATGTTGAATAAAAAAAGGAATATAAAACTAAATGTTATCATTCTGTCGGTTCTACATGACAACTCACCTTTGCATATAGAAAATAAATGTCATATGTGTCCACCACTCTGACAGCTGTCTGCTGCTCCACACACACTGTACACAAATTGAACATACAGTAAATAATGGGCTTGCAAATGTGTTTGTATTACATGCAATGAGTAATTATATTGGAGCTAACATGCAAAAACAGGCTGGTTTTACAATTATTTATTTATTTAAAAATGGCCCAATAGACATAAACACTAAAATCGAGGCTTCATCTAGCCACAAGCAGATGGACCATGTAATACATATTTTATTTAGTGCATTAGCTAAATAATTATTATGCCCTTACCTCTGACAGCAAGCCCAGCCTGTCTGACTGACTGACTTCTAATGCTCTCTTCTTCCTTCCCTTCCTCCTGCTGCTATCATGCTAACAGAAGCTAACTCTCTCTAACTCTGTCCAAAAGACCCCAAAACGTTCCAAATAAATTTTCGGGTCCTTAGTGATCATCAGAGAGACAAAAGGTGGCCATTAATGTCTTTCAAACATCTTCTACGACTTATTAAAAAATATATGAAATATTGCACTGGCCAGCCATAACAGTGGAACACAAGCTAACATGCTAACAGATGCTACATGGCTCTAAATCTGTCAAAAATAGACCAAAACATTCCAAATTAATTTTCGAGTCCTTAGTGATCATCAGAGAGACAAAAGGTGGCCATTAATGTCTTTCAAACATCTTCTACGATTTATTAAAAAATATATCAATAGTACCTCCAGTCCAGCCTGCTTGTTGACAGGCAAACCAAGATGGCTGCCGTGTTCAGTGGAAAGTGAGAGAGGGGGGCGGCGCCCTGCTGTCAGCTGTCAGTCAAGAGTCTAAACCATTGGCCCCCAGCAACATTAGGATAGGCCAATAACCTCCAGGGATATCCTAATACATTTTAGGAAAGTCAGAGAGGATCGGCTGGCCAGGAGCGCAAGGAAACCAGTGCGTTCTTTGAGGTTTTCACAGCTATTCCGTTAATTTTCTTATTTCTGAAGGTTCAGTTAACACAAACACATCTATAGCAACTCAAATTGACATTTCTATAACATCACCCTCAGTGAAACATGACATTAGAGCTCTACTATGGGACAGAGTCTCTGCTCTGTGCTCTGTGTTACTGTGCACTGACGACACCTCGTGGGCATTCAGTTGAATTGCATGCATGCCCAGCTAATTGACATCACAGGCTGTGTGAAATATGTGAATATGACAGAACAGTGGTTCTCATATTGACCAGGGGTCATTGCTTTTGTTCTCAGAGTTACATTGCTCAACTCAAGACTCCGCTCGCTCACTCACACTCACTCACTCACTCACTCACTCACTCACTCACACACTCACTCACTCACTCACTCACTCACTCACCGCACGCACGCACGCACGCACGCACGCACGCACGCACGCACGCACGCACGCACACAGGCATGAGGGCACAGTGACCTCTGGGCCCTGACCCTCCACGCACGCTCTCTCAACGCACGCACGCACGCACGCACTCACTCACTCACTCACTCACTCACTCACTCACTCACTCACTCACTCACTCACTCACTCACTCACTCACTCACTCACACTCACTCACTCACTCACTCACTCACTCACCGCACGCACGCACGCACGCACGAAAAGGAAAAGGAACGCACCGGCCGAAGGAGGAACGCGGAGGCGCCGCGTTCCACTTATCGGGCCTTTGGGCCCGCCGCGGGCGGACGGGGCGACGCCGGGGCGTCGCCCGATAAGTGGAACGCGGCGCCTCCGCGTTCCTCCTTCGGCCGGTGCGTTCCTTTTCCCGATAAGTGGAACGCGGCGCCTCCGCGTTCCTCCTTCGGCCGGTGCGTTCCTTTTCCTTTTCGTGCGTGCGCGCACGCACGCACGCACGCACGCACGCACTCACTCACTCACTCACTCACTCACTCACTCACTCACTCACTCACTCACTCACTCACTCACTCACTCACTCACTCACTCACTCACTCACCGCACCGCACGCACGCACACACGCACGCACGCACGCACGCACGCACGCACGCACGCACGCACACACACAGGCATGAGGGCACAGTGACCTCTGGGCCCTGACCCTCCACGCACGCTCTCTCAACGCACGCACGCACGCACGCACGCACGCACGCACGCACTCACTCACTCACTCACTCACTCACCGCACGCACGCACGCACGCACGTCAAACTGGGGGCCCTTTAAATGAAAAGGGTTGACAACTGTCTAGCTTAGTGAAATATTGAATTGGACATTTCATAAAGTCACACATACAACAGACTGTGACAGACAGGTTTATTTTTAGCACTCCAGGGTGTCGAACCCCATACACGCCCGTGTAAACTTGGTGTAGTACCGGTACGAGCACTTTGTTTTTCCTGTCTGACACAATGTCTTTATTGCATGTGAACAACATGTACATTTTAGCCAATAATGTTGAATAAAAAAAGGAATATAAAACTAAATGTTATCATTCTGTCGGTTCTACATGACAACTCACCTTTGCATATAGAAAATAAATGTCATATGTGTCCACCACTCTGACAGCTGTCTGCTGCTCCACACACACTGTACACAAATTGAACATACAGTAAATAATGGGCTTGCAAATGTGTTTGTATTACATGCAATGAGTAATTATATTGGACTTTAGCTAACATGCAAACACAGGCTGGTTTTACAATTATTTATTTATTTAAAAATGGCCCAATAGACATAAACACTAAAATCGAGGCTTCATCTAGCCACAAGCAGATGGACCATGTAATACATATTTGATTTAGTGTATTAGCTAAATAATTATTATGCCCTTACCTCTGACAGCAAGCCCAGCCTGTCTGACTGACTGACTTCTAATGCTCTCTTCTTCCTTCCCTTCCTCCTGCTGCTATCATGCTAACAGAAGCTAACTCTCTCTAACTCTGTCCAAAAGACCCCAAAACGTTCCAAATAAATTTTCGGGTCCTTAGTGATCATCAGAGAGACAAAAGGTGGCCATTAATGTCTTTCAAACATCTTCTACGACTTATTAAAAAATATATGAAATATTGCACTGGCCAGCCATAACAGTGGAACACAAGCTAACATGCTAACAGATGCTACATGGCTCTAAATCTGTCAAAAATAGACCAAAACATTCCAAATTAATTTTCGAGTCCTTAGTGATCATCAGAGAGACAAAAGGTGGCCATTAATGTCTTTCAAACATCTTCTACGATTTATTAAAAAATATATCAATAGTACCTCCAGTCCAGCCTGCTTGTTGACAGGCAAACCAAGATGGCTGCCGTGTTCAGTGGAAAGTGAGAGAGGGGGGCGGCGCCCTGCTGTCAGCTGTCAGTCAAGAGTCTAAACCATTGGCCCCCAGCAACATTAGGATAGGCCAATAACCATCCAGGGATATCCTAATACATTTTAGGAAAGTCAGAGAGGATCGGCTGGCCAGGAGCGCGAGGAAACCAGTGCGTTCTTTGAGGTTTTCACAGCTATTCCGTTAATTTTCTTATTTCTGAAGGTTCAGTTAACACAAACAGATCTATAGCAACTCAAATTGACATTTCTATAACATCACCCTCAGTGAAACATGACATTAGAGCTGTACTATGGGACAGAGTCTCTGCTCTGTGCTCTGTGTTACTGTGCACTGACGACACCTCGTGGGCATTCAGTTGAATTGCATGCATGCCCAGCTAATTGACATCACAGGCTGTGTGAAATATGTGAATATGACAGAACAGTGGTTCTCATATTGACCAGGGGTCATTGCTTTTGTTCTCAGAGTTACATTGCTCAACTCAAGACTCCGCTCGCTCACTCACACTCACTCACTCACTCACTCACTCACTCACTCACTCACCGCACGCACGCACGCACGCACGCACGCACGCACGCACGCACGCACGCACACAGGCATGAGGGCACAGTGACCTCTGGGCCCTGACCCTCCACGCACGCTCTCTCAACGCACGCACGCACGCACGCACGCACTCACTCACTCACTCACTCACTCACTCACTCACTCACTCACTCACTCACACTCACTCACTCACTCACTCACTCACTCACTCACTCACTCACTCACTCACTCACCGCACGCACGCACGCACGCACGCACGCACGAAAAGGAAAAGGAACGCACCGGCCGAAGGAGGAACGCGGAGGCGCCGCGTTCCACTTATCGGGCCTTTGGGCCCGCCGCGGGCGGACGGGGCGACGCCGGGGCGTCGCCCGATAAGTGGAACGCGGCGCCTCCGCGTTCCTCCTTCGGCCGGTGCGTTCCTTTTCCCGATAAGTGGAACGCGGCGCCTCCGCGTTCCTCCTTCGGCCGGTGCGTTCCTTTTCCCGATAAGTGGAACGCGGCGCCTCCGCGTTCCTCCTTCGGCCGGTGCGTTCCTTTTCCCGATAAGTGGAACGCGGCGCCTCCGCGTTCCTCCTTCGGCCGGTGCGTTCCTTTTCCCGATAAGTGGAACGCGGCGCCTCCGCGTTCCTCCTTCGGCCGGTGCGTTCCTTTTCCCGATAAGTGGAACGCGGCGCCTCCGCGTTCCTCCTTCGGCCGGTGCGTTCCTTTTCCCGATAAGTGGAACGCGGCGCCTCCGCGTTCCTCCTTCGGCCGGTGCGTTCCTTTTCCTTTTCGTGCGTGCGTGCGTGCACGCACGCACGCACGCACTCACTCACTCACTCACTCACTCACTCACTCACTCACTCACTCACTCACCGCACGCACGCACGCACGCACGCACGCACGCACGCACGCACGCACGCACGCACACAGGCATGAGGGCACAGTGACCTCTGGGCCCTGACCCTCCACGCACGCTCTCTCAATGCACGCACGCACGCACGCACTCACTCACTCACTCACTCACTCACTCACTCACTCACCGCACGCACGCACGCACGCACGCACGCACACAGGCATGAGGGCACAGTGACCTCTGGGCCCTGACCCTCCACGCACGCTCTCTCAACGCACGCACGCACGCACTCACTCACTCACTCACTCACTCACTCACTCACCGCACGCACGCACGCACGCACGCACGTCAAACTGGGGGCCCTTTAAATGAAAAGGGTTGACAACTGTCTAGCTTAGTGAAATATTGAATTGGACATTTCATAAAGTCACACATACAACAGACTGTGACAGACAGGTTTATTTTTAGCACTCCAGGGTGTCGAACCCCATACACGCCAGTGTAAACTTGGTGTAGTACCGGTACGAGCACTTTGTTTTTCCTGTCTGACACAATGTCTTTATTGCATGTGAACAACATGTACAATTTTAGCCAATAATGTTGAATAAAAAAAGGAATATAAAACTAAATGTTATCATTCTGTCGGTTCTACATGACAACTCACCTTTGCATATAGAAAATAAATGTCATATGTGTCCACCACTCTGACAGCTGTCTGCTGCTCCACACACACTGTACACAAATTGAACATACAGTAAATAATGGGCTTGCAAATGTGTTTGTATTACATGCAATGAGTAATTATATTGGAGCTAACATGCAAAAACAGGCTGGTTTTACAATTATTTATTTATTTAAAAATGGCCCAATAGACATAAACACTAAAATCGAGGCTTCATCTAGCCACAAGCAGATGGACCATGTAATACATATTTTATTTAGTGCATTAGCTAAATAATTATTATGCCCTTACCTCTGACAGCAAGCCCAGCCTGTCTGACTGACTGACTTCTAATGCTCTCTTCTTCCTTCCCTTCCTCCTGCTGCTATCATGCTAACAGAAGCTAACTCTCTCTAACTCTGTCCAAAAGACCCCAAAACGTTCCAAATAAATTTTCGGGTCCTTAGTGATCATCAGAGAGACAAAAGGTGGCCATTAATGTCTTTCAAACATCTTCTACGACTTATTAAAAAATATATGAAATATTGCACTGGCCAGCCATAACAGTGGAACACAAGCTAACATGCTAACAGATGCTACATGGCTCTAAATCTGTCAAAAATAGACCAAAACATTCCAAATTAATTTTCGAGTCCTTAGTGATCATCAGAGAGACAAAAGGTGGCCATTAATGTCTTTCAAACATCTTCTACGATTTATTAAAAAATATATCAATAGTACCTCCAGTCCAGCCTGCTTGTTGACAGGCAAACCAAGATGGCTGCCGTGTTCAGTGGAAAGTGAGAGAGGGGGGCGGCGCCCTGCTGTCAGCTGTCAGTCAAGAGTCTAAACCATTGGCCCCCAGCAACATTAGGATAGGCCAATAACCTCCAGGGATATCCTAATACATTTTAGGAAAGTCAGAGAGGATCGGCTGGCCAGGAGCGCAAGGAAACCAGTGCGTTCTTTGAGGTTTTCACAGCTATTCCGTTAATTTTCTTATTTCTGAAGGTTCAGTTAACACAAACACATCTATAGCAACTCAAATTGACATTTCTATAACATCACCCTCAGTGAAACATGACATTAGAGCTCTACTATGGGACAGAGTCTCTGCTCTGTGCTCTGTGTTACTGTGCACTGACGACACCTCGTGGGCATTCAGTTGAATTGCATGCATGCCCAGCTAATTGACATCACAGGCTGTGTGAAATATGTGAATATGACAGAACAGTGGTTCTCATATTGACCAGGGGTCATTGCTTTTGTTCTCAGAGTTACATTGCTCAACTCAAGACTCCGCTCGCTCACTCACACTCACTCACTCACTCACTCACTCACTCACTCACACACTCACTCACTCACTCACTCACTCACTCACCGCACGCACGCACGCACGCACGCACGCACGCACGCACGCACGCACGCACACAGGCATGAGGGCACAGTGACCTCTGGGCCCTGACCCTCCACGCACGCTCTCTCAACGCACGCACGCACGCACGCACTCACTCACTCACTCACTCACTCACTCACTCACTCACTCACTCACTCACTCACTCACACTCACTCACTCACTCACTCACTCACTCACCGCACGCACGCACGCACGCACGAAAAGGAAAAGGAACGCACCGGCCGAAGGAGGAACGCGGAGGCGCCGCGTTCCACTTATCGGGCCTTTGGGCCCGCCGCGGGCGGACGGGGCGACGCCGGGGCGTCGCCCGATAAGTGGAACGCGGCGCCTCCGCGTTCCTCCTTCGGCCGGTGCGTTCCTTTTCCCGATAAGTGGAACGCGGCGCCTCCGCGTTCCTCCTTCGGCCGGTGCGTTCCTTTTCCTTTTCGTGCGTGCGCGCACGCACGCACGCACGCACGCACGCACTCACTCACTCACTCACTCACTCACTCACTCACTCACTCACTCACTCACTCACTCACTCACTCACTCACTCACTCACTCACTCACTCACTCACTCACCGCACCGCACGCACGCACACACGCACGCACGCACGCACGCACGCACGCACGCACGCACGCACACACACAGGCATGAGGGCACAGTGACCTCTGGGCCCTGACCCTCCACGCACGCTCTCTCAACGCACGCACGCACGCACGCACGCACGCACGCACGCACGCACTCACTCACTCACTCACTCACTCACCGCACGCACGCACGCACGCACGTCAAACTGGGGGCCCTTTAAATGAAAAGGGTTGACAACTGTCTAGCTTAGTGAAATATTGAATTGGACATTTCATAAAGTCACACATACAACAGACTGTGACAGACAGGTTTATTTTTAGCACTCCAGGGTGTCGAACCCCATACACGCCCGTGTAAACTTGGTGTAGTACCGGTACGAGCACTTTGTTTTTCCTGTCTGACACAATGTCTTTATTGCATGTGAACAACATGTACATTTTAGCCAATAATGTTGAATAAAAAAAGGAATATAAAACTAAATGTTATCATTCTGTCGGTTCTACATGACAACTCACCTTTGCATATAGAAAATAAATGTCATATGTGTCCACCACTCTGACAGCTGTCTGCTGCTCCACACACACTGTACACAAATTGAACATACAGTAAATAATGGGCTTGCAAATGTGTTTGTATTACATGCAATGAGTAATTATATTGGACTTTAGCTAACATGCAAACACAGGCTGGTTTTACAATTATTTATTTATTTAAAAATGGCCCAATAGACATAAACACTAAAATCGAGGCTTCATCTAGCCACAAGCAGATGGACCATGTAATACATATTTGATTTAGTGTATTAGCTAAATAATTATTATGCCCTTACCTCTGACAGCAAGCCCAGCCTGTCTGACTGACTGACTTCTAATGCTCTCTTCTTCCTTCCCTTCCTCCTGCTGCTATCATGCTAACAGAAGCTAACTCTCTCTAACTCTGTCCAAAAGACCCCAAAACGTTCCAAATAAATTTTCGGGTCCTTAGTGATCATCAGAGAGACAAAAGGTGGCCATTAATGTCTTTCAAACATCTTCTACGACTTATTAAAAAATATATGAAATATTGCACTGGCCAGCCATAACAGTGGAACACAAGCTAACATGCTAACAGATGCTACATGGCTCTAAATCTGTCAAAAATAGACCAAAACATTCCAAATTAATTTTCGAGTCCTTAGTGATCATCAGAGAGACAAAAGGTGGCCATTAATGTCTTTCAAACATCTTCTACGATTTATTAAAAAATATATCAATAGTACCTCCAGTCCAGCCTGCTTGTTGACAGGCAAACCAAGATGGCTGCCGTGTTCAGTGGAAAGTGAGAGAGGGGGGCGGCGCCCTGCTGTCAGCTGTCAGTCAAGAGTCTAAACCATTGGCCCCCAGCAACATTAGGATAGGCCAATAACCATCCAGGGATATCCTAATACATTTTAGGAAAGTCAGAGAGGATCGGCTGGCCAGGAGCGCGAGGAAACCAGTGCGTTCTTTGAGGTTTTCACAGCTATTCCGTTAATTTTCTTATTTCTGAAGGTTCAGTTAACACAAACAGATCTATAGCAACTCAAATTGACATTTCTATAACATCACCCTCAGTGAAACATGACATTAGAGCTGTACTATGGGACAGAGTCTCTGCTCTGTGCTCTGTGTTACTGTGCACTGACGACACCTCGTGGGCATTCAGTTGAATTGCATGCATGCCCAGCTAATTGACATCACAGGCTGTGTGAAATATGTGAATATGACAGAACAGTGGTTCTCATATTGACCAGGGGTCATTGCTTTTGTTCTCAGAGTTACATTGCTCAACTCAAGACTCCGCTCGCTCACTCACACTCACTCACTCACTCACTCACTCACTCACTCACTCACCGCACGCACGCACGCACGCACGCACGCACGCACGCACGCACGCACGCACGCACGCACGCACGCACACAGGCATGAGGGCACAGTGACCTCTGGGCCCTGACCCTCCACGCACGCTCTCTCAACGCACGCACGCACGCACGCACGCACTCACTCACTCACTCACTCACTCACTCACTCACTCACTCACTCACTCACTCACTCACTCACTCACACTCACTCACTCACTCACTCACTCACTCACTCACTCACTCACTCACTCACTCACTCACTCACTCACCGCACGCACGCACGCACGCACGCACGCACGCACGCACGCACGAAAAGGAAAAGGAACGCACCGGCCGAAGGAGGAACGCGGAGGCGCCGCGTTCCACTTATCGGGCCTTTGGGCCCGCCGCGGGCGGACGGGGCGACGCCGGGGCGTCGCCCGATAAGTGGAACGCGGCGCCTCCGCGTTCCTCCTTCGGCCGGTGCGTTCCTTTTCCCGATAAGTGGAACGCGGCGCCTCCGCGTTCCTCCTTCGGCCGGTGCGTTCCTTTTCCCGATAAGTGGAACGCGGCGCCTCCGCGTTCCTCCTTCGGCCGGTGCGTTCCTTTTCCCGATAAGTGGAACGCGGCGCCTCCGCGTTCCTCCTTCGGCCGGTGCGTTCCTTTTCCCGATAAGTGGAACGCGGCGCCTCCGCGTTCCTCCTTCGGCCGGTGCGTTCCTTTTCCCGATAAGTGGAACGCGGCGCCTCCGCGTTCCTCCTTCGGCCGGTGCGTTCCTTTTCCCGATAAGTGGAACGCGGCGCCTCCGCGTTCCTCCTTCGGCCGGTGCGTTCCTTTTCCTTTTCGTGCGTGCGTGCGTGCACGCACGCACGCACGCACTCACTCACTCACTCACTCACTCACTCACTCACTCACTCACTCACTCACCGCACGCACGCACGCACGCACGCACGCACGCACGCACGCACGCACGCACACAGGCATGAGGGCACAGTGACCTCTGGGCCCTGACCCTCCACGCACGCTCTCTCAATGCACGCACGCACGCACGCACTCACTCACTCACTCACTCACTCACTCACTCACTCACCGCACGCACGCACGCACGCACGCACGCACACAGGCATGAGGGCACAGTGACCTCTGGGCCCTGACCCTCCACGCACGCTCTCTCAACGCACGCACGCACGCACTCACTCACTCACTCACTCACTCACTCACTCACCGCACGCACGCACGCACGCACGCACGTCAAACTGGGGGCCCTTTAAATGAAAAGGGTTGACAACTGTCTAGCTTAGTGAAATATTGAATTGGACATTTCATAAAGTCACACATACAACAGACTGTGACAGACAGGTTTATTTTTAGCACTCCAGGGTGTCGAACCCCATACACGCCAGTGTAAACTTGGTGTAGTACCGGTACGAGCACTTTGTTTTTCCTGTCTGACACAATGTCTTTATTGCATGTGAACAACATGTACAATTTTAGCCAATAATGTTGAATAAAAAAAGGAATATAAAACTAAATGTTATCATTCTGTCGGTTCTACATGACAACTCACCTTTGCATATAGAAAATAAATGTCATATGTGTCCACCACTCTGACAGCTGTCTGCTGCTCCACACACACTGTACACAAATTGAACATACAGTAAATAATGGGCTTGCAAATGTGTTTGTATTACATGCAATGAGTAATTATATTGGAGCTAACATGCAAAAACAGGCTGGTTTTACAATTATTTATTTATTTAAAAATGGCCCAATAGACATAAACACTAAAATCGAGGCTTCATCTAGCCACAAGCAGATGGACCATGTAATACATATTTTATTTAGTGCATTAGCTAAATAATTATTATGCCCTTACCTCTGACAGCAAGCCCAGCCTGTCTGACTGACTGACTTCTAATGCTCTCTTCTTCCTTCCCTTCCTCCTGCTGCTATCATGCTAACAGAAGCTAACTCTCTCTAACTCTGTCCAAAAGACCCCAAAACGTTCCAAATAAATTTTCGGGTCCTTAGTGATCATCAGAGAGACAAAAGGTGGCCATTAATGTCTTTCAAACATCTTCTACGACTTATTAAAAAATATATGAAATATTGCACTGGCCAGCCATAACAGTGGAACACAAGCTAACATGCTAACAGATGCTACATGGCTCTAAATCTGTCAAAAATAGACCAAAACATTCCAAATTAATTTTCGAGTCCTTAGTGATCATCAGAGAGACAAAAGGTGGCCATTAATGTCTTTCAAACATCTTCTACGATTTATTAAAAAATATATCAATAGTACCTCCAGTCCAGCCTGCTTGTTGACAGGCAAACCAAGATGGCTGCCGTGTTCAGTGGAAAGTGAGAGAGGGGGGCGGCGCCCTGCTGTCAGCTGTCAGTCAAGAGTCTAAACCATTGGCCCCCAGCAACATTAGGATAGGCCAATAACCTCCAGGGATATCCTAATACATTTTAGGAAAGTCAGAGAGGATCGGCTGGCCAGGAGCGCAAGGAAACCAGTGCGTTCTTTGAGGTTTTCACAGCTATTCCGTTAATTTTCTTATTTCTGAAGGTTCAGTTAACACAAACACATCTATAGCAACTCAAATTGACATTTCTATAACATCACCCTCAGTGAAATATGACATTAGAGCTGTACTATGGGACAGAGTCTCTGCTCTGTGCTCTGTGTTACTGTGCACTGACGACACCTCGTGGGCATTCAGTTGAATTGCATGCATGCCCAGCTAATTGACATCACAGGCTGTGTGAAATATGTGAATATGACAGAACAGTGGTTCTCATATTGACCAGGGGTCATTGCTTTTGTTCTCAGAGTTACATTGCTCAACTCAAGACTCCGCTCGCTCACTCACACTCACTCACTCACTCACTCACTCACTCACTCACTCACTCACTCACTCACTCACTCACTCACACTCACTCACTCACTCACTCACCGCACGCACGCACGCACGCACGCACGCACGCACGCACGCACGCACGCACGCACGCACACAGGCATGAGGGCACAGTGACCTCTGGGCCCTGACCCTCCACGCACGCTCTCTCAACGCACGCACGCACGCACTCACTCACTCACTCACTCACTCACTCACTCACTCACTCACTCACTCACACTCACTCACTCACTCACTCACTCACCGCACGCACGCACGCACGCACGCACGAAAAGGAAAAGGAACGCACCGGCCGAAGGAGGAACGCGGAGGCGCCGCGTTCCACTTATCGGGCCTTTGGGCCCGCCGCGGGCGGACGGGGCGACGCCGGGGCGCGCCAGGCGCGTCCCTCATCTCCGGGCGCCCCGGGGACCAGGAAGGGCCAAAAAATGTTTTGCGCGGCCCCCTACGGGGGCCCGAGGCCCTGCGCAGGCCCAGTTAACACGACACCTCGTGGGCACAGTGACCTCTGGGCCCTTCCCGGTCCCCGGGGCGCCCGGAGATGAGGGACGCGCCTGGCGCGCCCCGGCGTCGCCCCGTCCGCCCGCGGCGGGCCCAAAGGCCCGATAAGTGGAACGCGGCGCCTCCGCGTTCCTCCTTCGGCCGGTGCGTTCCTTTTCCTTTTCGTGCGTGCACGCACGCACGCACGCACGCACGCACGCACGCACGCACTCACTCACTCACTCACTCACTCACTCACTCACTCACTCACTCACTCACTCACTCACTCACTCACTCACTCACTCACTCACTCACTCACTCACCGCACCGCACGCACGCACGCACGCACGCACGCACGCACGCACGCACGCACACAGGCATGAGGGCACAGTGACCTCTGGGCCCTGACCCTCCACGCACGCTCTCTCAACGCACGCACGCACGCACGCACTCACTCACTCACTCACTCACTCACTCACTCACTCACTCACTCACTCACCGCACGCACGCACGCACGCACGCACGTCAAACTGGGGGCCCTTTAAATGAAAAGGGTTGACAACTGTCTAGCTTAGTGAAATATTGAATTGGACATTTCATAAAGTCACACATACAACAGACTGTGACAGACAGGTTTATTTTTAGCACTCCAGGGTGTCGAACCCCATACACGCCCGTGTAAACTTGGTGTAGTACCGGTACGAGCACTTTGTTTTTCCTGTCTGACACAATGTCTTTATTGCATGTGAACAACATGTACATTTTAGCCAATAATGTTGAATAAAAAAAGGAATATAAAACTAAATGTTATCATTCTGTCGGTTCTACATGACAACTCACCTTTGCATATAGAAAATAAATGTCATATGTGTCCACCACTCTGACAGCTGTCTGCTGCTCCACACACACTGTACACAAATTGAACATACAGTAAATAATGGGCTTGCAAATGTGTTTGTATTACATGCAATGAGTAATTATATTGGAGCTAACATGCAAAAACAGGCTGGTTTTACAATTATTTATTTATTTAAAAATGGCCCAATAGACATAAACACTAAAATCGAGGCTTCATCTAGCCACAAGCAGATGGACCATGTAATACATATTTGATTTAGTGTATTAGCTAAATAATTATTATGCCCTTACCTCTGACAGCAAGCCCAGCCTGTCTGACTGACTGACTTCTAATGCTCTCTTCTTCCTTCCCTTCCTCCTGCTGCTATCATGCTAACAGAAGCTAACTCTCTCTAACTCTGTCCAAAAGACCCCAAAACGTTCCAAATAAATTTTCGGGTCCTTAGTGATCATCAGAGAGACAAAAGGTGGCCATTAATGTCTTTCAAACATCTTCTACGACTTATTAAAAAATATATGAAATATTGCACTGGCCAGCCATAACAGTGGAACACAAGCTAACATGCTAACAGATGCTACATGGCTCTAAATCTGTCAAAAATAGACCAAAACATTCCAAATTAATTTTCGAGTCCTTAGTGATCATCAGAGAGACAAAAGGTGGCCATTAATGTCTTTCAAACATCTTCTACGATTTATTAAAAAATATATCAATAGTACCTCCAGTCCAGCCTGCTTGTTGACAGGCAAACCAAGATGGCTGCCGTGTTCAGTGGAAAGTGAGAGAGGGGGGCGGCGCCCTGCTGTCAGCTGTCAGTCAAGAGTCTAAACCATTGGCCCCCAGCAACATTAGGATAGGCCAATAACCATCCAGTGATATCCTAATACATTTTAGGAAAGTCAGAGAGGATCGGCTGGCCAGGAGCGCGAGGAAACCAGTGCGTTCTTTGAGGTTTTCACAGCTATTCCGTTAATTTTCTTATTTCTGAAGGTTCAGTTAACACAAACACATCTATAGCAACTCAAATTGACATTTCTATAACATCACCCTCAGTGAAATATGACATTAGAGCTGTACTATGGGACAGAGTCTCTGCTCTGTGCTCTGTGTTACTGTGCACTGACGACACCTCGTGGGCATTCAGTTGAATTGCATGCATGCCCAGCTAATTGACATCACAGGCTGTGTGAAATATGTGAATATGACAGAACAGTGGTTCTCATATTGACCAGGGGTCATTGCTTTTGTTCTCAGAGTTACATTGCTCAACTCAAGACTCCGCTCGCTCACTCACACTCACTCACTCACTCACTCACTCACTCACTCACTCACTCACTCACTCACTCACTCACTCACACTCACTCACTCACTCACTCACTCACCGCACGCACGCACGCACGCACGCACGCACGCACGCACGCACGCACGCACGCACGCACACAGGCATGAGGGCACAGTGACCTCTGGGCCCTGACCCTCCACGCACGCTCTCTCAACGCACGCACGCACGCACTCACTCACTCACTCACTCACTCACTCACTCACTCACTCACTCACTCACTCACACTCACTCACTCACTCACTCACTCACCGCACGCACGCACGCACGCACGCACGAAAAGGAAAAGGAACGCACCGGCCGAAGGAGGAACGCGGAGGCGCCGCGTTCCACTTATCGGGCCTTTGGGCCCGCCGCGGGCGGACGGGGCGACGCCGGGGCGCGCCAGGCGCGTCCCTCATCTCCGGGCGCCCCGGGGACCAGGAAGGGCCAAAAAATGTTTTGCGCGGCCCCCTACGGGGGCCCGAGGCCCTGCGCAGGCCCAGTTAACACGACACCTCGTGGGCACAGTGACCTCTGGGCCCTTCCCGGTCCCCGGGGCGCCCGGAGATGAGGGACGCGCCTGGCGCGCCCCGGCGTCGCCCCGTCCGCCCGCGGCGGGCCCAAAGGCCCGATAAGTGGAACGCGGCGCCTCCGCGTTCCTCCTTCGGCCGGTGCGTTCCTTTTCCTTTTCGTGCGTGCACGCACGCACGCACGCACGCACGCACGCACGCACTCACTCACTCACTCACTCACTCACTCACTCACTCACTCACTCACTCACTCACTCACTCACTCACTCACTCACTCACTCACTCACTCACTCACTCACTCACCGCACCGCACGCACGCACGCACGCACGCACGCACGCACGCACGCACGCACGCACACAGGCATGAGGGCACAGTGACCTCTGGGCCCTGACCCTCCACGCACGCTCTCTCAACGCACGCACGCACGCACGCACTCACTCACTCACTCACTCACTCACTCACTCACTCACTCACTCACTCACCGCACGCACGCACGCACGCACGCACGTCAAACTGGGGGCCCTTTAAATGAAAAGGGTTGACAACTGTCTAGCTTAGTGAAATATTGAATTGGACATTTCATAAAGTCACACATACAACAGACTGTGACAGACAGGTTTATTTTTAGCACTCCAGGGTGTCGAACCCCATACACGCCCGTGTAAACTTGGTGTAGTACCGGTACGAGCACTTTGTTTTTCCTGTCTGACACAATGTCTTTATTGCATGTGAACAACATGTACATTTTAGCCAATAATGTTGAATAAAAAAAGGAATATAAAACTAAATGTTATCATTCTGTCGGTTCTACATGACAACTCACCTTTGCATATAGAAAATAAATGTCATATGTGTCCACCACTCTGACAGCTGTCTGCTGCTCCACACACACTGTACACAAATTGAACATACAGTAAATAATGGGCTTGCAAATGTGTTTGTATTACATGCAATGAGTAATTATATTGGAGCTAACATGCAAAAACAGGCTGGTTTTACAATTATTTATTTATTTAAAAATGGCCCAATAGACATAAACACTAAAATCGAGGCTTCATCTAGCCACAAGCAGATGGACCATGTAATACATATTTGATTTAGTGTATTAGCTAAATAATTATTATGCCCTTACCTCTGACAGCAAGCCCAGCCTGTCTGACTGACTGACTTCTAATGCTCTCTTCTTCCTTCCCTTCCTCCTGCTGCTATCATGCTAACAGAAGCTAACTCTCTCTAACTCTGTCCAAAAGACCCCAAAACGTTCCAAATAAATTTTCGGGTCCTTAGTGATCATCAGAGAGACAAAAGGTGGCCATTAATGTCTTTCAAACATCTTCTACGACTTATTAAAAAATATATGAAATATTGCACTGGCCAGCCATAACAGTGGAACACAAGCTAACATGCTAACAGATGCTACATGGCTCTAAATCTGTCAAAAATAGACCAAAACATTCCAAATTAATTTTCGAGTCCTTAGTGATCATCAGAGAGACAAAAGGTGGCCATTAATGTCTTTCAAACATCTTCTACGATTTATTAAAAAATATATCAATAGTACCTCCAGTCCAGCCTGCTTGTTGACAGGCAAACCAAGATGGCTGCCGTGTTCAGTGGAAAGTGAGAGAGGGGGGCGGCGCCCTGCTGTCAGCTGTCAGTCAAGAGTCTAAACCATTGGCCCCCAGCAACATTAGGATAGGCCAATAACCATCCAGTGATATCCTAATACATTTTAGGAAAGTCAGAGAGGATCGGCTGGCCAGGAGCGCGAGGAAACCAGTGCGTTCTTTGAGGTTTTCACAGCTATTCCGTTAATTTTCTTATTTCTGAAGGTTCAGTTAACACAAACACATCTATAGCAACTCAAATTGACATTTCTATAACATCACCCTCAGTGAAATATGACATTAGAGCTGTACTATGGGACAGAGTCTCTGCTCTGTGCTCTGTGTTACTGTGCACTGACGACACCTCGTGGGCATTCAGTTGAATTGCATGCATGCCCAGCTAATTGACATCACAGGCTGTGTGAAATATGTGAATATGACAGAACAGTGGTTCTCATATTGACCAGGGGTCATTGCTTTTGTTCTCAGAGTTACATTGCTCAACTCAAGACTCCGCTCGCTCACTCACACTCACTCACTCACTCACTCACTCACTCACTCACTCACTCACTCACTCACTCACACTCACTCACTCACTCACTCACTCACCGCACGCACGCACGCACGCACGCACGCACGCACGCACGCACGCACGCACGCACGCACACAGGCATGAGGGCACAGTGACCTCTGGGCCCTGACCCTCCACGCACGCTCTCTCAACGCACGCACGCACGCACTCACTCACTCACTCACTCACTCACTCACTCACTCACTCACTCACTCACTCACACTCACTCACTCACTCACTCACTCACCGCACGCACGCACGCACGCACGCACGAAAAGGAAAAGGAACGCACCGGCCGAAGGAGGAACGCGGAGGCGCCGCGTTCCACTTATCGGGCCTTTGGGCCCGCCGCGGGCGGACGGGGCGACGCCGGGGCGCGCCAGGCGCGTCCCTCATCTCCGGGCGCCCCGGGGACCAGGAAGGGCCAAAAAATGTTTTGCGCGGCCCCCTACGGGGGCCCGAGGCCCTGCGCAGGCCCAGTTAACACGACACCTCGTGGGCACAGTGACCTCTGGGCCCTTCCCGGTCCCCGGGGCGCCCGGAGATGAGGGACGCGCCTGGCGCGCCCCGGCGTCGCCCCGTCCGCCCGCGGCGGGCCCAAAGGCCCGATAAGTGGAACGCGGCGCCTCCGCGTTCCTCCTTCGGCCGGTGCGTTCCTTTTCCTTTTCGTGCGTGCACGCACGCACGCACGCACGCACGCACGCACGCACTCACTCACTCACTCACTCACTCACTCACTCACTCACTCACTCACTCACTCACTCACTCACTCACTCACTCACTCACTCACTCACTCACTCACTCACCGCACCGCACGCACGCACGCACGCACGCACGCACGCACGCACGCACGCACACAGGCATGAGGGCACAGTGACCTCTGGGCCCTGACCCTCCACGCACGCTCTCTCAACGCACGCACGCACGCACGCACTCACTCACTCACTCACTCACTCACTCACTCACTCACTCACTCACTCACCGCACGCACGCACGCACGCACGCACGTCAAACTGGGGGCCCTTTAAATGAAAAGGGTTGACAACTGTCTAGCTTAGTGAAATATTGAATTGGACATTTCATAAAGTCACACATACAACAGACTGTGACAGACAGGTTTATTTTTAGCACTCCAGGGTGTCGAACCCCATACACGCCCGTGTAAACTTGGTGTAGTACCGGTACGAGCACTTTGTTTTTCCTGTCTGACACAATGTCTTTATTGCATGTGAACAACATGTACATTTTAGCCAATAATGTTGAATAAAAAAAGGAATATAAAACTAAATGTTATCATTCTGTCGGTTCTACATGACAACTCACCTTTGCATATAGAAAATAAATGTCATATGTGTCCACCACTCTGACAGCTGTCTGCTGCTCCACACACACTGTACACAAATTGAACATACAGTAAATAATGGGCTTGCAAATGTGTTTGTATTACATGCAATGAGTAATTATATTGGAGCTAACATGCAAAAACAGGCTGGTTTTACAATTATTTATTTATTTAAAAATGGCCCAATAGACATAAACACTAAAATCGAGGCTTCATCTAGCCACAAGCAGATGGACCATGTAATACATATTTGATTTAGTGTATTAGCTAAATAATTATTATGCCCTTACCTCTGACAGCAAGCCCAGCCTGTCTGACTGACTGACTTCTAATGCTCTCTTCTTCCTTCCCTTCCTCCTGCTGCTATCATGCTAACAGAAGCTAACTCTCTCTAACTCTGTCCAAAAGACCCCAAAACGTTCCAAATAAATTTTCGGGTCCTTAGTGATCATCAGAGAGACAAAAGGTGGCCATTAATGTCTTTCAAACATCTTCTACGACTTATTAAAAAATATATGAAATATTGCACTGGCCAGCCATAACAGTGGAACACAAGCTAACATGCTAACAGATGCTACATGGCTCTAAATCTGTCAAAAATAGACCAAAACATTCCAAATTAATTTTCGAGTCCTTAGTGATCATCAGAGAGACAAAAGGTGGCCATTAATGTCTTTCAAACATCTTCTACGATTTATTAAAAAATATATCAATAGTACCTCCAGTCCAGCCTGCTTGTTGACAGGCAAACCAAGATGGCTGCCGTGTTCAGTGGAAAGTGAGAGAGGGGGGCGGCGCCCTGCTGTCAGCTGTCAGTCAAGAGTCTAAACCATTGGCCCCCAGCAACATTAGGATAGGCCAATAACCATCCAGTGATATCCTAATACATTTTAGGAAAGTCAGAGAGGATCGGCTGGCCAGGAGCGCGAGGAAACCAGTGCGTTCTTTGAGGTTTTCACAGCTATTCCGTTAATTTTCTTATTTCTGAAGGTTCAGTTAACACAAACACATCTATAGCAACTCAAATTGACATTTCTATAACATCACCCTCAGTGAAATATGACATTAGAGCTGTACTATGGGACAGAGTCTCTGCTCTGTGCTCTGTGTTACTGTGCACTGACGACACCTCGTGGGCATTCAGTTGAATTGCATGCATGCCCAGCTAATTGACATCACAGGCTGTGTGAAATATGTGAATATGACAGAACAGTGGTTCTCATATTGACCAGGGGTCATTGCTTTTGTTCTCAGAGTTACATTGCTCAACTCAAGACTCCGCTCGCTCACTCACACTCACTCACTCACTCACTCACTCACTCACTCACTCACTCACTCACTCACTCACTCACTCACTCACACTCACTCACTCACTCACTCACTCACCGCACGCACGCACGCACGCACGCACGCACGCACGCACGCACGCACGCACGCACGCACGCACACAGGCATGAGGGCACAGTGACCTCTGGGCCCTGACCCTCCACGCACGCTCTCTCAACGCACGCACGCACGCACTCACTCACTCACTCACTCACTCACTCACTCACTCACTCACTCACTCACACTCACTCACTCACTCACTCACTCACCGCACGCACGCACGCACGCACGCACGAAAAGGAAAAGGAACGCACCGGCCGAAGGAGGAACGCGGAGGCGCCGCGTTCCACTTATCGGGCCTTTGGGCCCGCCGCGGGCGGACGGGGCGACGCCGGGGCGCGCCAGGCGCGTCCCTCATCTCCGGGCGCCCCGGGGACCAGGAAGGGCCAAAAAATGTTTTGCGCGGCCCCCTACGGGGGCCCGAGGCCCTGCGCAGGCCCAGTTAACACGACACCTCGTGGGCACAGTGACCTCTGGGCCCTTCCCGGTCCCCGGGGCGCCCGGAGATGAGGGACGCGCCTGGCGCGCCCCGGCGTCGCCCCGTCCGCCCGCGGCGGGCCCAAAGGCCCGATAAGTGGAACGCGGCGCCTCCGCGTTCCTCCTTCGGCCGGTGCGTTCCTTTTCCTTTTCGTGCGTGCACGCACGCACGCACGCACGCACGCACGCACGCACTCACTCACTAACTCACTCACTCACTCACTCACTCACTCACTCACTCACTCACTCACTCACTCACTCACTCACTCACTCACTCACTCACTCACCGCACCGCACGCACGCACGCACGCACGCACGCACGCACGCACGCACGCACGCACACAGGCATGAGGGCACAGTGACCTCTGGGCCCTGACCCTCCACGCACGCTCTCTCAACGCACGCACGCACGCACGCACTCACTCACTCACTCACTCACTCACTCACTCACTCACTCACTCACTCACCGCACGCACGCACGCACGCACGCACGTCAAACTGGGGGCCCTTTAAATGAAAAGGGTTGACAACTGTCTAGCTTAGTGAAATATTGAATTGGACATTTCATAAAGTCACACATACAACAGACTGTGACAGACAGGTTTATTTTTAGCACTCCAGGGTGTCGAACCCCATACACGCCCGTGTAAACTTGGTGTAGTACCGGTACGAGCACTTTGTTTTTCCTGTCTGACACAATGTCTTTATTGCATGTGAACAACATGTACATTTTAGCCAATAATGTTGAATAAAAAAAGGAATATAAAACTAAATGTTATCATTCTGTCGGTTCTACATGACAACTCACCTTTGCATATAGAAAATAAATGTCATATGTGTCCACCACTCTGACAGCTGTCTGCTGCTCCACACACACTGTACACAAATTGAACATACAGTAAATAATGGGCTTGCAAATGTGTTTGTATTACATGCAATGAGTAATTATATTGGAGCTAACATGCAAAAACAGGCTGGTTTTACAATTATTTATTTATTTAAAAATGGCCCAATAGACATAAACACTAAAATCGAGGCTTCATCTAGCCACAAGCAGATGGACCATGTAATACATATTTGATTTAGTGTATTAGCTAAATAATTATTATGCCCTTACCTCTGACAGCAAGCCCAGCCTGTCTGACTGACTGACTTCTAATGCTCTCTTCTTCCTTCCCTTCCTCCTGCTGCTATCATGCTAACAGAAGCTAACTCTCTCTAACTCTGTCCAAAAGACCCCAAAACGTTCCAAATAAATTTTCGGGTCCTTAGTGATCATCAGAGAGACAAAAGGTGGCCATTAATGTCTTTCAAACATCTTCTACGACTTATTAAAAAATATATGAAATATTGCACTGGCCAGCCATAACAGTGGAACACAAGCTAACATGCTAACAGATGCTACATGGCTCTAAATCTGTCAAAAATAGACCAAAACATTCCAAATTAATTTTCGAGTCCTTAGTGATCATCAGAGAGACAAAAGGTGGCCATTAATGTCTTTCAAACATCTTCTACGATTTATTAAAAAATATATCAATAGTACCTCCAGTCCAGCCTGCTTGTTGACAGGCAAACCAAGATGGCTGCCGTGTTCAGTGGAAAGTGAGAGAGGGGGGCGGCGCCCTGCTGTCAGCTGTCAGTCAAGAGTCTAAACCATTGGCCCCCAGCAACATTAGGATAGGCCAATAACCATCCAGTGATATCCTAATACATTTTAGGAAAGTCAGAGAGGATCGGCTGGCCAGGAGCGCGAGGAAACCAGTGCGTTCTTTGAGGTTTTCACAGCTATTCCGTTAATTTTCTTATTTCTGAAGGTTCAGTTAACACAAACACATCTATAGCAACTCAAATTGACATTTCTATAACATCACCCTCAGTGAAATATGACATTAGAGCTGTACTATGGGACAGAGTCTCTGCTCTGTGCTCTGTGTTACTGTGCACTGACGACACCTCGTGGGCATTCAGTTGAATTGCATGCATGCCCAGCTAATTGACATCACAGGCTGTGTGAAATATGTGAATATGACAGAACAGTGGTTCTCATATTGACCAGGGGTCATTGCTTTTGTTCTCAGAGTTACATTGCTCAACTCAAGACTCCGCTCGCTCACTCACACTCACTCACTCACTCACTCACTCACTCACTCACTCACTCACTCACTCACTCACTCACACTCACTCACTCACTCACTCACTCACCGCACGCACGCACGCACGCACGCACGCACGCACGCACGCACGCACGCACGCACGCACGCACGCACGCACACAGGCATGAGGGCACAGTGACCTCTGGGCCCTGACCCTCCACGCACGCTCTCTCAACGCACGCACGCACGCACTCACTCACTCACTCACTCACTCACTCACTCACTCACTCACTCACTCACTCACACTCACTCACTCACTCACTCACTCACCGCACGCACGCACGCACGCACGCACGAAAAGGAAAAGGAACGCACCGGCCGAAGGAGGAACGCGGAGGCGCCGCGTTCCACTTATCGGGCCTTTGGGCCCGCCGCGGGCGGACGGGGCGACGCCGGGGCGCGCCAGGCGCGTCCCTCATCTCCGGGCGCCCCGGGGACCAGGAAGGGCCAAAAAATTTTTTGCGCGGCCCCCTACGGGGGCCCGAGGCCCTGCGCAGGCCCAGTTAACACGACACCTCGTGGGCACAGTGACCTCTGGGCCCTTCCCGGTCCCCGGGGCGCCCGGAGATGAGGGACGCGCCTGGCGCGCCCCGGCGTCGCCCCGTCCGCCCGCGGCGGGCCCAAAGGCCCGATAAGTGGAACGCGGCGCCTCCGCGTTCCTCCTTCGGCCGGTGCGTTCCTTTTCCTTTTCGTGCGTGCACGCACGCACGCACGCACGCACGCACGCACGCACTCACTCACTCACTCACTCACTCACTCACTCACTCACTCACTCACTCACTCACTCACTCACTCACTCACTCACTCACTCACTCACTCACTCACTCACTCACCGCACCGCACGCACGCACGCACGCACGCACGCACGCACGCACGCACGCACACAGGCATGAGGGCACAGTGACCTCTGGGCCCTGACCCTCCACGCACGCTCTCTCAACGCACGCACGCACGCACGCACTCACTCACTCACTCACTCACTCACTCACTCACTCACTCACTCACTCACCGCACGCACGCACGCACGCACGCACGTCAAACTGGGGGCCCTTTAAATGAAAAGGGTTGACAACTGTCTAGCTTAGTGAAATATTGAATTGGACATTTCATAAAGTCACACATACAACAGACTGTGACAGACAGGTTTATTTTTAGCACTCCAGGGTGTCGAACCCCATACACGCCCGTGTAAACTTGGTGTAGTACCGGTACGAGCACTTTGTTTTTCCTGTCTGACACAATGTCTTTATTGCATGTGAACAACATGTACATTTTAGCCAATAATGTTGAATAAAAAAAGGAATATAAAACTAAATGTTATCATTCTGTCGGTTCTACATGACAACTCACCTTTGCATATAGAAAATAAATGTCATATGTGTCCACCACTCTGACAGCTGTCTGCTGCTCCACACACACTGTACACAAATTGAACATACAGTAAATAATGGGCTTGCAAATGTGTTTGTATTACATGCAATGAGTAATTATATTGGAGCTAACATGCAAAAACAGGCTGGTTTTACAATTATTTATTTATTTAAAAATGGCCCAATAGACATAAACACTAAAATCGAGGCTTCATCTAGCCACAAGCAGATGGACCATGTAATACATATTTGATTTAGTGTATTAGCTAAATAATTATTATGCCCTTACCTCTGACAGCAAGCCCAGCCTGTCTGACTGACTGACTTCTAATGCTCTCTTCTTCCTTCCCTTCCTCCTGCTGCTATCATGCTAACAGAAGCTAACTCTCTCTAACTCTGTCCAAAAGACCCCAAAACGTTCCAAATAAATTTTCGGGTCCTTAGTGATCATCAGAGAGACAAAAGGTGGCCATTAATGTCTTTCAAACATCTTCTACGACTTATTAAAAAATATATGAAATATTGCACTGGCCAGCCATAACAGTGGAACACAAGCTAACATGCTAACAGATGCTACATGGCTCTAAATCTGTCAAAAATAGACCAAAACATTCCAAATTAATTTTCGAGTCCTTAGTGATCATCAGAGAGACAAAAGGTGGCCATTAATGTCTTTCAAACATCTTCTACGATTTATTAAAAAATATATCAATAGTACCTCCAGTCCAGCCTGCTTGTTGACAGGCAAACCAAGATGGCTGCCGTGTTCAGTGGAAAGTGAGAGAGGGGGGCGGCGCCCTGCTGTCAGCTGTCAGTCAAGAGTCTAAACCATTGGCCCCCAGCAACATTAGGATAGGCCAATAACCATCCAGTGATATCCTAATACATTTTAGGAAAGTCAGAGAGGATCGGCTGGCCAGGAGCGCGAGGAAACCAGTGCGTTCTTTGAGGTTTTCACAGCTATTCCGTTAATTTTCTTATTTCTGAAGGTTCAGTTAACACAAACACATCTATAGCAACTCAAATTGACATTTCTATAACATCACCCTCAGTGAAATATGACATTAGAGCTGTACTATGGGACAGAGTCTCTGCTCTGTGCTCTGTGTTACTGTGCACTGACGACACCTCGTGGGCATTCAGTTGAATTGCATGCATGCCCAGCTAATTGACATCACAGGCTGTGTGAAATATGTGAATATGACAGAACAGTGGTTCTCATATTGACCAGGGGTCATTGCTTTTGTTCTCAGAGTTACATTGCTCAACTCAAGACTCCGCTCGCTCACTCACACTCACTCACTCACTCACTCACTCACTCACTCACTCACTCACTCACTCACTCACTCACACTCACTCACTCACTCACTCACTCACCGCACGCACGCACGCACGCACGCACGCACGCACGCACGCACGCACGCACGCACGCACACAGGCATGAGGGCACAGTGACCTCTGGGCCCTGACCCTCCACGCACGCTCTCTCAACGCACGCACGCACGCACTCACTCACTCACTCACTCACTCACTCACTCACTCACTCACTCACTCACACTCACTCACTCACTCACTCACTCACCGCACGCACGCACGCACGCACGCACGAAAAGGAAAAGGAACGCACCGGCCGAAGGAGGAACGCGGAGGCGCCGCGTTCCACTTATCGGGCCTTTGGGCCCGCCGCGGGCGGACGGGGCGACGCCGGGGCGCGCCAGGCGCGTCCCTCATCTCCGGGCGCCCCGGGGACCAGGAAGGGCCAAAAAATGTTTTGCGCGGCCCCCTACGGGGGCCCGAGGCCCTGCGCAGGCCCAGTTAACACGACACCTCGTGGGCACAGTGACCTCTGGGCCCTTCCCGGTCCCCGGGGCGCCCGGAGATGAGGGACGCGCCTGGCGCGCCCCGGCGTCGCCCCGTCCGCCCGCGGCGGGCCCAAAGGCCCGATAAGTGGAACGCGGCGCCTCCGCGTTCCTCCTTCGGCCGGTGCGTTCCTTTTCCTTTTCGTGCGTGCACGCACGCACGCACGCACGCACGCACGCACGCACTCACTCACTCACTCACTCACTCACTCACTCACTCACTCACTCACTCACTCACTCACTCACTCACTCACTCACTCACTCACTCACTCACTCACCGCACCGCACGCACGCACGCACGCACGCACGCACGCACGCACGCACGCACACAGGCATGAGGGCACAGTGACCTCTGGGCCCTGACCCTCCACGCACGCTCTCTCAACGCACGCACGCACGCACGCACTCACTCACTCACTCACTCACTCACTCACTCACTCACTCACTCACTCACCGCACGCACGCACGCACGCACGCACGTCAAACTGGGGGCCCTTTAAATGAAAAGGGTTGACAACTGTCTAGCTTAGTGAAATATTGAATTGGACATTTCATAAAGTCACACATACAACAGACTGTGACAGACAGGTTTATTTTTAGCACTCCAGGGTGTCGAACCCCATACACGCCCGTGTAAACTTGGTGTAGTACCGGTACGAGCACTTTGTTTTTCCTGTCTGACACAATGTCTTTATTGCATGTGAACAACATGTACATTTTAGCCAATAATGTTGAATAAAAAAAGGAATATAAAACTAAATGTTATCATTCTGTCGGTTCTACATGACAACTCACCTTTGCATATAGAAAATAAATGTCATATGTGTCCACCACTCTGACAGCTGTCTGCTGCTCCACACACACTGTACACAAATTGAACATACAGTAAATAATGGGCTTGCAAATGTGTTTGTATTACATGCAATGAGTAATTATATTGGAGCTAACATGCAAAAACAGGCTGGTTTTACAATTATTTATTTATTTAAAAATGGCCCAATAGACATAAACACTAAAATCGAGGCTTCATCTAGCCACAAGCAGATGGACCATGTAATACATATTTGATTTAGTGTATTAGCTAAATAATTATTATGCCCTTACCTCTGACAGCAAGCCCAGCCTGTCTGACTGACTGACTTCTAATGCTCTCTTCTTCCTTCCCTTCCTCCTGCTGCTATCATGCTAACAGAAGCTAACTCTCTCTAACTCTGTCCAAAAGACCCCAAAACGTTCCAAATAAATTTTCGGGTCCTTAGTGATCATCAGAGAGACAAAAGGTGGCCATTAATGTCTTTCAAACATCTTCTACGACTTATTAAAAAATATATGAAATATTGCACTGGCCAGCCATAACAGTGGAACACAAGCTAACATGCTAACAGATGCTACATGGCTCTAAATCTGTCAAAAATAGACCAAAACATTCCAAATTAATTTTCGAGTCCTTAGTGATCATCAGAGAGACAAAAGGTGGCCATTAATGTCTTTCAAACATCTTCTACGATTTATTAAAAAATATATCAATAGTACCTCCAGTCCAGCCTGCTTGTTGACAGGCAAACCAAGATGGCTGCCGTGTTCAGTGGAAAGTGAGAGAGGGGGGCGGCGCCCTGCTGTCAGCTGTCAGTCAAGAGTCTAAACCATTGGCCCCCAGCAACATTAGGATAGGCCAATAACCATCCAGTGATATCCTAATACATTTTAGGAAAGTCAGAGAGGATCGGCTGGCCAGGAGCGCGAGGAAACCAGTGCGTTCTTTGAGGTTTTCACAGCTATTCCGTTAATTTTCTTATTTCTGAAGGTTCAGTTAACACAAACACATCTATAGCAACTCAAATTGACATTTCTATAACATCACCCTCAGTGAAATATGACATTAGAGCTGTACTATGGGACAGAGTCTCTGCTCTGTGCTCTGTGTTACTGTGCACTGACGACACCTCGTGGGCATTCAGTTGAATTGCATGCATGCCCAGCTAATTGACATCACAGGCTGTGTGAAATATGTGAATATGACAGAACAGTGGTTCTCATATTGACCAGGGGTCATTGCTTTTGTTCTCAGAGTTACATTGCTCAACTCAAGACTCCGCTCGCTCACTCACACTCACTCACTCACTCACTCACTCACTCACTCACTCACTCACTCACTCACTCACTCACTCACACTCACTCACTCACTCACTCACTCACCGCACGCACGCACGCACGCACGCACGCACGCACGCACGCACGCACGCACGCACGCACACAGGCATGAGGGCACAGTGACCTCTGGGCCCTGACCCTCCACGCACGCTCTCTCAACGCACGCACGCACGCACTCACTCACTCACTCACTCACTCACTCACTCACTCACTCACTCACTCACTCACTCACACTCACTCACTCACTCACTCACTCACCGCACGCACGCACGCACGCACGCACGCACGAAAAGGAAAAGGAACGCACCGGCCGAAGGAGGAACGCGGAGGCGCCGCGTTCCACTTATCGGGCCTTTGGGCCCGCCGCGGGCGGACGGGGCGACGCCGGGGCGCGCCAGGCGCGTCCCTCATCTCCGGGCGCCCCGGGGACCAGGAAGGGCCAAAAAATGTTTTGCGCGGCCCCCTACGGGGGCCCGAGGCCCTGCGCAGGCCCAGTTAACACGACACCTCGTGGGCACAGTGACCTCTGGGCCCTTCCCGGTCCCCGGGGCGCCCGGAGATGAGGGACGCGCCTGGCGCGCCCCGGCGTCGCCCCGTCCGCCCGCGGCGGGCCCAAAGGCCCGATAAGTGGAACGCGGCGCCTCCGCGTTCCTCCTTCGGCCGGTGCGTTCCTTTTCCTTTTCGTGCGTGCACGCACGCACGCACGCACGCACGCACGCACGCACGCACTCACTCACTCACTCACTCACTCACTCACTCACTCACTCACTCACTCACTCACTCACTCACTCACTCACTCACTCACTCACTCACTCACTCACCGCACCGCACGCACGCACGCACGCACGCACGCACGCACGCACGCACGCACACAGGCATGAGGGCACAGTGACCTCTGGGCCCTGACCCTCCACGCACGCTCTCTCAACGCACGCACGCACGCACGCACTCACTCACTCACTCACTCACTCACTCACTCACTCACTCACTCACTCACCGCACGCACGCACGCACGCACGCACGTCAAACTGGGGGCCCTTTAAATGAAAAGGGTTGACAACTGTCTAGCTTAGTGAAATATTGAATTGGACATTTCATAAAGTCACACATACAACAGACTGTGACAGACAGGTTTATTTTTAGCACTCCAGGGTGTCGAACCCCATACACGCCCGTGTAAACTTGGTGTAGTACCGGTACGAGCACTTTGTTTTTCCTGTCTGACACAATGTCTTTATTGCATGTGAACAACATGTACATTTTAGCCAATAATGTTGAATAAAAAAAGGAATATAAAACTAAATGTTATCATTCTGTCGGTTCTACATGACAACTCACCTTTGCATATAGAAAATAAATGTCATATGTGTCCACCACTCTGACAGCTGTCTGCTGCTCCACACACACTGTACACAAATTGAACATACAGTAAATAATGGGCTTGCAAATGTGTTTGTATTACATGCAATGAGTAATTATATTGGAGCTAACATGCAAAAACAGGCTGGTTTTACAATTATTTATTTATTTAAAAATGGCCCAATAGACATAAACACTAAAATCGAGGCTTCATCTAGCCACAAGCAGATGGACCATGTAATACATATTTGATTTAGTGTATTAGCTAAATAATTATTATGCCCTTACCTCTGACAGCAAGCCCAGCCTGTCTGACTGACTGACTTCTAATGCTCTCTTCTTCCTTCCCTTCCTCCTGCTGCTATCATGCTAACAGAAGCTAACTCTCTCTAACTCTGTCCAAAAGACCCCAAAACGTTCCAAATAAATTTTCGGGTCCATATTGCACTGGCCAGCCATAACAGTGGAACACAAGCTAACATGCTAACAGATGCTACATGGCTCTAAATCTGTCAAAAATAGACCAAAACATTCCAAATTAATTTTCGAGTCCTTAGTGATCATCAGAGAGACAAAAGGTGGCCATTAATGTCTTTCAAACATCTTCTACGATTTATTAAAAAATATATCAATAGTACCTCCAGTCCAGCCTGCTTGTTGACAGGCAAACCAAGATGGCTGCCGTGTTCAGTGGAAAGTGAGAGAGGGGGGCGGCGCCCTGCTGTCAGCTGTCAGTCAAGAGTCTAAACCATTGGCCCCCAGCAACATTAGGATAGGCCAATAACCATCCAGTGATATCCTAATACATTTTAGGAAAGTCAGAGAGGATCGGCTGGCCAGGAGCGCGAGGAAACCAGTGCGTTCTTTGAGGTTTTCACAGCTATTCCGTTAATTTTCTTATTTCTGAAGGTTCAGTTAACACAAACACATCTATAGCAACTCAAATTGACATTTCTATAACATCACCCTCAGTGAAATATGACATTAGAGCTGTACTATGGGACAGAGTCTCTGCTCTGTGCTCTGTGTTACTGTGCACTGACGACACCTCGTGGGCATTCAGTTGAATTGCATGCATGCCCAGCTAATTGACATCACAGGCTGTGTGAAATATGTGAATATGACAGAACAGTGGTTCTCATATTGACCAGGGGTCATTGCTTTTGTTCTCAGAGTTACATTGCTCAACTCAAGACTCCGCTCGCTCACTCACACTCACTCACTCACTCACTCACTCACTCACTCACTCACTCACTCACTCACTCACTCACTCACACTCACTCACTCACTCACTCACTCACCGCACGCACGCACGCACGCACGCACGCACGCACGCACGCACGCACGCACGCACACAGGCATGAGGGCACAGTGACCTCTGGGCCCTGACCCTCCACGCACGCTCTCTCAACGCACGCACGCACGCACTCACTCACTCACTCACTCACTCACTCACTCACTCACTCACTCACTCACACTCACTCACTCACTCACTCACTCACCGCACGCACGCACGCACGCACGCACGAAAAGGAAAAGGAACGCACCGGCCGAAGGAGGAACGCGGAGGCGCCGCGTTCCACTTATCGGGCCTTTGGGCCCGCCGCGGGCGGACGGGGCGACGCCGGGGCGCGCCAGGCGCGTCCCTCATCTCCGGGCGCCCCGGGGACCAGGAAGGGCCAAAAAATGTTTTGCGCGGCCCCCTACGGGGGCCCGAGGCCCTGCGCAGGCCCAGTTAACACGACACCTCGTGGGCACAGTGACCTCTGGGCCCTTCCCGGTCCCCGGGGCGCCCGGAGATGAGGGACGCGCCTGGCGCGCCCCGGCGTCGCCCCGTCCGCCCGCGGCGGGCCCAAAGGCCCGATAAGTGGAACGCGGCGCCTCCGCGTTCCTCCTTCGGCCGGTGCGTTCCTTTTCCTTTTCGTGCGTGCACGCACGCACGCACGCACGCACGCACGCACGCACTCACTCACTCACTCACTCACTCACTCACTCACTCACTCACTCACTCACTCACTCACTCACTCACTCACTCACTCACTCACTCACTCACTCACTCACCGCACCGCACGCACGCACGCACGCACGCACGCACGCACGCACGCACGCACGCACACAGGCATGAGGGCACAGTGACCTCTGGGCCCTGACCCTCCACGCACGCTCTCTCAACGCACGCACGCACGCACGCACTCACTCACTCACTCACTCACTCACTCACTCACTCACTCACTCACTCACCGCACGCACGCACGCACGCACGCACGTCAAACTGGGGGCCCTTTAAATGAAAAGGGTTGACAACTGTCTAGCTTAGTGAAATATTGAATTGGACATTTCATAAAGTCACACATACAACAGACTGTGACAGACAGGTTTATTTTTAGCACTCCAGGGTGTCGAACCCCATACACGCCCGTGTAAACTTGGTGTAGTACCGGTACGAGCACTTTGTTTTTCCTGTCTGACACAATGTCTTTATTGCATGTGAACAACATGTACATTTTAGCCAATAATGTTGAATAAAAAAAGGAATATAAAACTAAATGTTATCATTCTGTCGGTTCTACATGACAACTCACCTTTGCATATAGAAAATAAATGTCATATGTGTCCACCACTCTGACAGCTGTCTGCTGCTCCACACACACTGTACACAAATTGAACATACAGTAAATAATGGGCTTGCAAATGTGTTTGTATTACATGCAATGAGTAATTATATTGGAGCTAACATGCAAAAACAGGCTGGTTTTACAATTATTTATTTATTTAAAAATGGCCCAATAGACATAAACACTAAAATCGAGGCTTCATCTAGCCACAAGCAGATGGACCATGTAATACATATTTGATTTAGTGTATTAGCTAAATAATTATTATGCCCTTACCTCTGACAGCAAGCCCAGCCTGTCTGACTGACTGACTTCTAATGCTCTCTTCTTCCTTCCCTTCCTCCTGCTGCTATCATGCTAACAGAAGCTAACTCTCTCTAACTCTGTCCAAAAGACCCCAAAACGTTCCAAATAAATTTTCGGGTCCTTAGTGATCATCAGAGAGACAAAAGGTGGCCATTAATGTCTTTCAAACATCTTCTACGACTTATTAAAAAATATATGAAATATTGCACTGGCCAGCCATAACAGTGGAACACAAGCTAACATGCTAACAGATGCTACATGGCTCTAAATCTGTCAAAAATAGACCAAAACATTCCAAATTAATTTTCGAGTCCTTAGTGATCATCAGAGAGACAAAAGGTGGCCATTAATGTCTTTCAAACATCTTCTACGATTTATTAAAAAATATATCAATAGTACCTCCAGTCCAGCCTGCTTGTTGACAGGCAAACCAAGATGGCTGCCGTGTTCAGTGGAAAGTGAGAGAGGGGGGCGGCGCCCTGCTGTCAGCTGTCAGTCAAGAGTCTAAACCATTGGCCCCCAGCAACATTAGGATAGGCCAATAACCATCCAGTGATATCCTAATACATTTTAGGAAAGTCAGAGAGGATCGGCTGGCCAGGAGCGCGAGGAAACCAGTGCGTTCTTTGAGGTTTTCACAGCTATTCCGTTAATTTTCTTATTTCTGAAGGTTCAGTTAACACAAACACATCTATAGCAACTCAAATTGACATTTCTATAACATCACCCTCAGTGAAATATGACATTAGAGCTGTACTATGGGACAGAGTCTCTGCTCTGTGCTCTGTGTTACTGTGCACTGACGACACCTCGTGGGCATTCAGTTGAATTGCATGCATGCCCAGCTAATTGACATCACAGGCTGTGTGAAATATGTGAATATGACAGAACAGTGGTTCTCATATTGACCAGGGGTCATTGCTTTTGTTCTCAGAGTTACATTGCTCAACTCAAGACTCCGCTCGCTCACTCACACTCACTCACTCACTCACTCACTCACTCACTCACTCACTCACTCACTCACTCACTCACACTCACTCACTCACTCACTCACTCACCGCACGCACGCACGCACGCACGCACGCACGCACGCACGCACGCACGCACGCACGCACGCACGCACACAGGCATGAGGGCACAGTGACCTCTGGGCCCTGACCCTCCACGCACGCTCTCTCAACGCACGCACGCACGCACTCACTCACTCACTCACTCACTCACTCACTCACTCACTCACTCACTCACTCACACTCACTCACTCACTCACTCACTCACCGCACGCACGCACGCACGCACGCACGAAAAGGAAAAGGAACGCACCGGCCGAAGGAGGAACGCGGAGGCGCCGCGTTCCACTTATCGGGCCTTTGGGCCCGCCGCGGGCGGACGGGGCGACGCCGGGGCGCGCCAGGCGCGTCCCTCATCTCCGGGCGCCCCGGGGACCAGGAAGGGCCAAAAAATGTTTTGCGCGGCCCCCTACGGGGGCCCGAGGCCCTGCGCAGGCCCAGTTAACACGACACCTCGTGGGCACAGTGACCTCTGGGCCCTTCCCGGTCCCCGGGGCGCCCGGAGATGAGGGACGCGCCTGGCGCGCCCCGGCGTCGCCCCGTCCGCCCGCGGCGGGCCCAAAGGCCCGATAAGTGGAACGCGGCGCCTCCGCGTTCCTCCTTCGGCCGGTGCGTTCCTTTTCCTTTTCGTGCGTGCACGCACGCACGCACGCACGCACGCACGCACGCACTCACTCACTCACTCACTCACTCACTCACTCACTCACTCACTCACTCACTCACTCACTCACTCACTCACTCACTCACTCACTCACTCACTCACTCACTCACTCACCGCACCGCACGCACGCACGCACGCACGCACGCACGCACGCACGCACGCACACAGGCATGAGGGCACAGTGACCTCTGGGCCCTGACCCTCCACGCACGCTCTCTCAACGCACGCACGCACGCACGCACTCACTCACTCACTCACTCACTCACTCACTCACTCACTCACTCACTCACCGCACGCACGCACGCACGCACGCACGTCAAACTGGGGGCCCTTTAAATGAAAAGGGTTGACAACTGTCTAGCTTAGTGAAATATTGAATTGGACATTTCATAAAGTCACACATACAACAGACTGTGACAGACAGGTTTATTTTTAGCACTCCAGGGTGTCGAACCCCATACACGCCCGTGTAAACTTGGTGTAGTACCGGTACGAGCACTTTGTTTTTCCTGTCTGACACAATGTCTTTATTGCATGTGAACAACATGTACATTTTAGCCAATAATGTTGAATAAAAAAAGGAATATAAAACTAAATGTTATCATTCTGTCGGTTCTACATGACAACTCACCTTTGCATATAGAAAATAAATGTCATATGTGTCCACCACTCTGACAGCTGTCTGCTGCTCCACACACACTGTACACAAATTGAACATACAGTAAATAATGGGCTTGCAAATGTGTTTGTATTACATGCAATGAGTAATTATATTGGAGCTAACATGCAAAAACAGGCTGGTTTTACAATTATTTATTTATTTAAAAATGGCCCAATAGACATAAACACTAAAATCGAGGCTTCATCTAGCCACAAGCAGATGGACCATGTAATACATATTTGATTTAGTGTATTAGCTAAATAATTATTATGCCCTTACCTCTGACAGCAAGCCCAGCCTGTCTGACTGACTGACTTCTAATGCTCTCTTCTTCCTTCCCTTCCTCCTGCTGCTATCATGCTAACAGAAGCTAACTCTCTCTAACTCTGTCCAAAAGACCCCAAAACGTTCCAAATAAATTTTCGGGTCCTTAGTGATCATCAGAGAGACAAAAGGTGGCCATTAATGTCTTTCAAACATCTTCTACGACTTATTAAAAAATATATGAAATATTGCACTGGCCAGCCATAACAGTGGAACACAAGCTAACATGCTAACAGATGCTACATGGCTCTAAATCTGTCAAAAATAGACCAAAACATTCCAAATTAATTTTCGAGTCCTTAGTGATCATCAGAGAGACAAAAGGTGGCCATTAATGTCTTTCAAACATCTTCTACGATTTATTAAAAAATATATCAATAGTACCTCCAGTCCAGCCTGCTTGTTGACAGGCAAACCAAGATGGCTGCCGTGTTCAGTGGAAAGTGAGAGAGGGGGGCGGCGCCCTGCTGTCAGCTGTCAGTCAAGAGTCTAAACCATTGGCCCCCAGCAACATTAGGATAGGCCAATAACCATCCAGTGATATCCTAATACATTTTAGGAAAGTCAGAGAGGATCGGCTGGCCAGGAGCGCGAGGAAACCAGTGCGTTCTTTGAGGTTTTCACAGCTATTCCGTTAATTTTCTTATTTCTGAAGGTTCAGTTAACACAAACACATCTATAGCAACTCAAATTGACATTTCTATAACATCACCCTCAGTGAAATATGACATTAGAGCTGTACTATGGGACAGAGTCTCTGCTCTGTGCTCTGTGTTACTGTGCACTGACGACACCTCGTGGGCATTCAGTTGAATTGCATGCATGCCCAGCTAATTGACATCACAGGCTGTGTGAAATATGTGAATATGACAGAACAGTGGTTCTCATATTGACCAGGGGTCATTGCTTTTGTTCTCAGAGTTACATTGCTCAACTCAAGACTCCGCTCGCTCACTCACACTCACTCACTCACTCACTCACTCACTCACTCACTCACTCACTCACTCACACTCACTCACTCACTCACTCACTCACCGCACGCACGCACGCACGCACGCACGCACGCACGCACGCACGCACGCACGCACGCACACAGGCATGAGGGCACAGTGACCTCTGGGCCCTGACCCTCCACGCACGCTCTCTCAACGCACGCACGCACGCACTCACTCACTCACTCACTCACTCACTCACTCACTCACTCACTCACACTCACTCACTCACTCACTCACTCACCGCACGCACGCACGCACGCACGCACGAAAAGGAAAAGGAACGCACCGGCCGAAGGAGGAACGCGGAGGCGCCGCGTTCCACTTATCGGGCCTTTGGGCCCGCCGCGGGCGGACGGGGCGACGCCGGGGCGCGCCAGGCGCGTCCCTCATCTCCGGGCGCCCCGGGGACCAGGAAGGGCCAAAAAATGTTTTGCGCGGCCCCCTACGGGGGCCCGAGGCCCTGCGCAGGCCCAGTTAACACGACACCTCGTGGGCACAGTGACCTCTGGGCCCTTCCCGGTCCCCGGGGCGCCCGGAGATGAGGGACGCGCCTGGCGCGCCCCGGCGTCGCCCCGTCCGCCCGCGGCGGGCCCAAAGGCCCGATAAGTGGAACGCGGCGCCTCCGCGTTCCTCCTTCGGCCGGTGCGTTCCTTTTCCTTTTCGTGCGTGCACGCACGCACGCACGCACGCACGCACGCACTCACTCACTCACTCACTCACTCACTCACTCACTCACTCACTCACTCACTCACTCACTCACTCACTCACTCACTCACTCACTCACTCACTCACTCACCGCACCGCACGCACGCACGCACGCACGCACGCACGCACGCACGCACGCACACAGGCATGAGGGCACAGTGACCTCTGGGCCCTGACCCTCCACGCACGCTCTCTCAACGCACGCACGCACGCACGCACTCACTCACTCACTCACTCACTCACTCACTCACTCACTCACTCACTCACCGCACGCACGCACGCACGCACGCACGTCAAACTGGGGGCCCTTTAAATGAAAAGGGTTGACAACTGTCTAGCTTAGTGAAATATTGAATTGGACATTTCATAAAGTCACACATACAACAGACTGTGACAGACAGGTTTATTTTTAGCACTCCAGGGTGTCGAACCCCATACACGCCCGTGTAAACTTGGTGTAGTACCGGTACGAGCACTTTGTTTTTCCTGTCTGACACAATGTCTTTATTGCATGTGAACAACATGTACATTTTAGCCAATAATGTTGAATAAAAAAAGGAATATAAAACTAAATGTTATCATTCTGTCGGTTCTACATGACAACTCACCTTTGCATATAGAAAATAAATGTCATATGTGTCCACCACTCTGACAGCTGTCTGCTGCTCCACACACACTGTACACAAATTGAACATACAGTAAATAATGGGCTTGCAAATGTGTTTGTATTACATGCAATGAGTAATTATATTGGAGCTAACATGCAAAAACAGGCTGGTTTTACAATTATTTATTTATTTAAAAATGGCCCAATAGACATAAACACTAAAATCGAGGCTTCATCTAGCCACAAGCAGATGGACCATGTAATACATATTTGATTTAGTGTATTAGCTAAATAATTATTATGCCCTTACCTCTGACAGCAAGCCCAGCCTGTCTGACTGACTGACTTCTAATGCTCTCTTCTTCCTTCCCTTCCTCCTGCTGCTATCATGCTAACAGAAGCTAACTCTCTCTAACTCTGTCCAAAAGACCCCAAAACGTTCCAAATAAATTTTCGGGTCCTTAGTGATCATCAGAGAGACAAAAGGTGGCCATTAATGTCTTTCAAACATCTTCTACGACTTATTAAAAAATATATGAAATATTGCACTGGCCAGCCATAACAGTGGAACACAAGCTAACATGCTAACAGATGCTACATGGCTCTAAATCTGTCAAAAATAGACCAAAACATTCCAAATTAATTTTCGAGTCCTTAGTGATCATCAGAGAGACAAAAGGTGGCCATTAATGTCTTTCAAACATCTTCTACGATTTATTAAAAAATATATCAATAGTACCTCCAGTCCAGCCTGCTTGTTGACAGGCAAACCAAGATGGCTGCCGTGTTCAGTGGAAAGTGAGAGAGGGGGGCGGCGCCCTGCTGTCAGCTGTCAGTCAAGAGTCTAAACCATTGGCCCCCAGCAACATTAGGATAGGCCAATAACCATCCAGTGATATCCTAATACATTTTAGGAAAGTCAGAGAGGATCGGCTGGCCAGGAGCGCGAGGAAACCAGTGCGTTCTTTGAGGTTTTCACAGCTATTCCGTTAATTTTCTTATTTCTGAAGGTTCAGTTAACACAAACACATCTATAGCAACTCAAATTGACATTTCTATAACATCACCCTCAGTGAAATATGACATTAGAGCTGTACTATGGGACAGAGTCTCTACTCTGTGCTCTGTGTTACTGTGCACTGACGACACCTCGTGGGCATTCAGTTGAATTGCATGCATGCCCAGCTAATTGACATCACAGGCTGTGTGAAATATGTGAATATGACAGAACAGTGGTTCTCATATTGACCAGGGGTCATTGCTTTTGTTCTCAGAGTTACATTGCTCAACTCAAGACTCCGCTCGCTCACTCACACTCACTCACTCACTCACTCACTCACTCACTCACTCACACTCACTCACTCACTCACTCACTCACTCACTCACCGCACGCACGCACGCACGCACGCACGCACGCACGCACGCACGCACGCACGCACGCACACAGGCATGAGGGCACAGTGACCTCTGGGCCCTGACCCTCCACGCACGCTCTCTCAACGCACGCACGCACGCACTCACTCACTCACTCACTCACTCACTCACTCACTCACCGCACGCACGCACGCACGCACGCACGCACGCACGCACGCACGCACGCACGCACGCACGCACGCACGCACACAGGCATGAGGGCACAGTGACCTCTGGGCCCTGACCCTCCACGCACGCTCTCTCAACGCACGCACGCACGCACTCACTCACTCACTCACTCACTCACTCACTCACACTCACTCAACTCACTCACTCACTCACTCACTCACTCACTCACTCACTCACACTCACTCACTCACTCACTCACTCACTCACTCACTCACTCACTCACTCACTCACTCACTCACTCACTCACTCACTCACTCACTCACTCACTCACTCACTCACCGCACCGCACGCACGCACGCACGCACGCACGCACGCACACAGGCATGAGGGCACAGTGACCTCTGGGCCCTGACCCTCCACGCACGCTCTCTCAACGCACGCACGCACGCACGCACGCACGCACGCACGCACGCACGCACGCACGCACGCACGCACTCACTCACTCACTCACTCACTCACTCACCGCACGCACGCACGCACGCACGCACGCACGTCAAACTGGGGGCCCTTTAAATGAAAAGGGTTGACAACTGTCTAGCTTAGTGAAATATTGAATTGGACATTTCATAAAGTCACACATACAACAGACTGTGACAGACAGGTTTATTTTTAGCACTCCAGGGTGTCGAACCCCATACACGCCCGTGTAAACTTGGTGTAGTACCGGTACGAGCACTTTGTTTTTCCTGTCTGACACAATGTCTTTATTGCATGTGAACAACATGTACATTTTAGCCAATAATGTTGAATAAAAAAAGGAATATAAAACTAAATGTTATCATTCTGTCGGTTCTACATGACAACTCACCTTTGCATATAGAAAATAAATGTCATATGTGTCCACCACTCTGACAGCTGTCTGCTGCTCCACACACACTGTACACAAATTGAACATACAGTAAATAATGGGCTTGCAAATGTGTTTGTATTACATGCAATGAGTAATTATATTGGAGCTAACATGCAAAAACAGGCTGGTTTTACAATTATTTATTTATTTAAAAATGGCCCAATAGACATAAACACTAAAATCGAGGCTTCATCTAGCCACAAGCAGAAGGACCATGTAATACATATTTGATTTAGTGTATTAGCTAAATAATTATTATGCCCTTACCTCTGACAGCAAGCCCAGCCTGTCTGACTGACTGACTTCTAATGCTCTCTTCTTCCTTCCCTTCCTCCTGCTGCTATCATGCTAACAGAAGCTAACTCTCTCTAACTCTGTCCAAAAGACCCCAAAACGTTCCAAATAAATTTTCGGGTCCTTAGTGATCATCAGAGAGACAAAAGGTGGCCATTAATGTCTTTCAAACATCTTCTACGACTTATTAAAAAATATATGAAATATTGCACTGGCCAGCCATAACAGTGGAACACAAGCTAACATGCTAACAGATGCTACATGGCTCTAAATCTGTCAAAAATAGACCAAAACATTCCAAATTAATTTTCGAGTCCTTAGTGATCATCAGAGAGACAAAAGGTGGCCATTAATGTCTTTCAAACATCTTCTACGATTTATTAAAAAATATATCAATAGTACCTCCAGTCCAGCCTGCTTGTTGACAGGCAAACCAAGATGGCTGCCGTGTTCAGTGGAAAGTGAGAGAGGGGGGCGGCGCCCTGCTGTCAGCTGTCAGTCAAGAGTCTAAACCATTGGCCCCCAGCAACATTAGGATAGGCCAATAACCATCCAGGGATATCCTAATACATTTTAGGAAAGTCAGAGAGGATCGGCTGGCCAGGAGCGCAAGGAAACCAGTGCGTTCTTTGAGGTTTTCACAGCTATTCCGTTAATTTTCTTATTTCTGAAGGTTCAGTTAACACAAACACATCTATAGCAACTCAAATTGACATTTCTATAACATCACCCTCAGTGAAATATGACATTAGAGCTGTACTATGGGACAGAGTCTCTACTCTGTGCTCTGTGTTACTGTGCACTGACGACACCTCGTGGGCATTCAGTTGAATTGCATGCATGCCCAGCTAATTGACATCACAGGCTGTGTGAAATATGTGAATATGACAGAACAGTGGTTCTCATATTGACCAGGGGTCATTGCTTTTGTTCTCAGAGTTACATTGCTCAACTCAAGACTCCGCTCGCTCACTCACACTCACTCACTCACTCACTCACTCACTCACTCACTCACACTCACTCACTCACTCACTCACTCACTCACTCACCGCACGCACGCACGCACGCACGCACGCACGCACGCACGCACGCACGCACGCACGCACGCACGCACACAGGCATGAGGGCACAGTGACCTCTGGGCCCTGACCCTCCACGCACGCTCTCTCAACGCACGCACGCACGCACTCACTCACTCACTCACTCACTCACTCACTCACCGCACGCACGCACGCACGCACGCACGCACGCACGCACGCACGCACGCACGCACGCACGCACGCACGCACACAGGCATGAGGGCACAGTGACCTCTGGGCCCTGACCCTCCACGCACGCTCTCTCAACGCACGCACGCACGCACTCACTCACTCACTCACTCACTCACTCACTCACACTCACTCAACTCACTCACTCACTCACTCACTCACTCACTCACTCACTCACACTCACTCACTCACTCACTCACTCACTCACTCACTCACTCACTCACTCACTCACTCACTCACTCACTCACTCACCGCACCGCACGCACGCACGCACGCACGCACGCACGCACGCACGCACGCACACAGGCATGAGGGCACAGTGACCTCTGGGCCCTGACCCTCCACGCACGCTCTCTCAACGCACGCACGCACGCACGCACGCACGCACGCACGCACGCACGCACGCACGCACGCACGCACGCACGCACTCACTCACTCACTCACTCACTCACTCACCGCACGCACGCACGCACGCACGCACGCACGCACGCACGCACGTCAAACTGGGGGCCCTTTAAATGAAAAGGGTTGACAACTGTCTAGCTTAGTGAAATATTGAATTGGACATTTCATAAAGTCACACATACAACAGACTGTGACAGACAGGTTTATTTTTAGCACTCCAGGGTGTCGAACCCCATACACGCCCGTGTAAACTTGGTGTAGTACCGGTACGAGCACTTTGTTTTTCCTGTCTGACACAATGTCTTTATTGCATGTGAACAACATGTACATTTTAGCCAATAATGTTGAATAAAAAAAGGAATATAAAACTAAATGTTATCATTCTGTCGGTTCTACATGACAACTCACCTTTGCATATAGAAAATAAATGTCATATGTGTCCACCACTCTGACAGCTGTCTGCTGCTCCACACACACTGTACACAAATTGAACATACAGTAAATAATGGGCTTGCAAATGTGTTTGTATTACATGCAATGAGTAATTATATTGGAGCTAACATGCAAAAACAGGCTGGTTTTACAATTATTTATTTATTTAAAAATGGCCCAATAGACATAAACACTAAAATCGAGGCTTCATCTAGCCACAAGCAGATGGACCATGTAATACATATTTGATTTAGTGTATTAGCTAAATAATTATTATGCCCTTACCTCTGACAGCAAGCCCAGCCTGTCTGACTGACTGACTTCTAATGCTCTCTTCTTCCTTCCCTTCCTCCTGCTGCTATCATGCTAACAGAAGCTAACTCTCTCTAACTCTGTCCAAAAGACCCCAAAACGTTCCAAATAAATTTTCGGGTCCTTAGTGATCATCAGAGAGACAAAAGGTGGCCATTAATGTCTTTCAAACATCTTCTACGACTTATTAAAAAATATATGAAATATTGCACTGGCCAGCCATAACAGTGGAACACAAGCTAACATGCTAACAGATGCTACATGGCTCTAAATCTGTCAAAAATAGACCAAAACATTCCAAATTAATTTTCGAGTCCTTAGTGATCATCAGAGAGACAAAAGGTGGCCATTAATGTCTTTCAAACATCTTCTACGATTTATTAAAAAATATATCAATAGTACCTCCAGTCCAGCCTGCTTGTTGACAGGCAAACCAAGATGGCTGCCGTGTTCAGTGGAAAGTGAGAGAGGGGGGCGGCGCCCTGCTGTCAGCTGTCAGTCAAGAGTCTAAACCATTGGCCCCCAGCAACATTAGGATAGGCCAATAACCATCCAGGGATATCCTAATACATTTTAGGAAAGTCAGAGAGGATCGGCTGGCCAGGAGCGCAAGGAAACCAGTGCGTTCTTTGAGGTTTTCACAGCTATTCCGTTAATTTTCTTATTTCTGAAGGTTCAGTTAACACAAACACATCTATAGCAACTCAAATTGACATTTCTATAACATCACCCTCAGTGAAATATGACATTAGAGCTGTACTATGGGACAGAGTCTCTACTCTGTGCTCTGTGTTACTGTGCACTGACGACACCTCGTGGGCATTCAGTTGAATTGCATGCATGCCCAGCTAATTGACATCACAGGCTGTGTGAAATATGTGAATATGACAGAACAGTGGTTCTCATATTGACCAGGGGTCATTGCTTTTGTTCTCAGAGTTACATTGCTCAACTCAAGACTCCGCTCGCTCACTCACACTCACTCACTCACTCACTCACTCACTCACTCACTCACACTCACTCACTCACTCACTCACTCACTCACTCACTCACCGCACGCACGCACGCACGCACGCACGCACGCACGCACGCACGCACGCACGCACGCACACAGGCATGAGGGCACAGTGACCTCTGGGCCCTGACCCTCCACGCACGCTCTCTCAACGCACGCACGCACGCACTCACTCACTCACTCACTCACTCACTCACTCACCGCACGCACGCACGCACGCACGCACGCACGCACGCACGCACGCACGCACGCACGCACGCACGCACACAGGCATGAGGGCACAGTGACCTCTGGGCCCTGACCCTCCACGCACGCTCTCTCAACGCACGCACGCACGCACTCACTCACTCACTCACTCACTCACTCACTCACACTCACTCAACTCACTCACTCACTCACTCACTCACTCACTCACTCACTCACTCACTCACTCACACTCACTCACTCACTCACTCACTCACTCACTCACTCACTCACTCACTCACTCACTCACTCACTCACTCACTCACTCACTCACTCACTCACCGCACCGCACGCACGCACGCACGCACGCACGCACGCACGCACACAGGCATGAGGGCACAGTGACCTCTGGGCCCTGACCCTCCACGCACGCTCTCTCAACGCACGCACGCACGCACGCACGCACGCACGCACGCACGCACGCACGCACGCACGCACGCACGCACGCACGCACGCACGCACTCACTCACTCACTCACTCACTCACTCACCGCACGCACGCACGCACGCACGCACGCACGTCAAACTGGGGGCCCTTTAAATGAAAAGGGTTGACAACTGTCTAGCTTAGTGAAATATTGAATTGGACATTTCATAAAGTCACACATACAACAGACTGTGACAGACAGGTTTATTTTTAGCACTCCAGGGTGTCGAACCCCATACACGCCCGTGTAAACTTGGTGTAGTACCGGTACGAGCACTTTGTTTTTCCTGTCTGACACAATGTCTTTATTGCATGTGAACAACATGTACATTTTAGCCAATAATGTTGAATAAAAAAAGGAATATAAAACTAAATGTTATCATTCTGTCGGTTCTACATGACAACTCACCTTTGCATATAGAAAATAAATGTCATATGTGTCCACCACTCTGACAGCTGTCTGCTGCTCCACACACACTGTACACAAATTGAACATACAGTAAATAATGGGCTTGCAAATGTGTTTGTATTACATGCAATGAGTAATTATATTGGAGCTAACATGCAAAAACAGGCTGGTTTTACAATTATTTATTTATTTAAAAATGGCCCAATAGACATAAACACTAAAATCGAGGCTTCATCTAGCCACAAGCAGATGGACCATGTAATACATATTTGATTTAGTGTATTAGCTAAATAATTATTATGCCCTTACCTCTGACAGCAAGCCCAGCCTGTCTGACTGACTGACTTCTAATGCTCTCTTCTTCCTTCCCTTCCTCCTGCTGCTATCATGCTAACAGAAGCTAACTCTCTCTAACTCTGTCCAAAAGACCCCAAAACGTTCCAAATAAATTTTCGGGTCCTTAGTGATCATCAGAGAGACAAAAGGTGGCCATTAATGTCTTTCAAACATCTTCTACGACTTATTAAAAAATATATGAAATATTGCACTGGCCAGCCATAACAGTGGAACACAAGCTAACATGCTAACAGATGCTACATGGCTCTAAATCTGTCAAAAATAGACCAAAACATTCCAAATTAATTTTCGAGTCCTTAGTGATCATCAGAGAGACAAAAGGTGGCCATTAATGTCTTTCAAACATCTTCTACGATTTATTAAAAAATATATCAATAGTACCTCCAGTCCAGCCTGCTTGTTGACAGGCAAACCAAGATGGCTGCCGTGTTCAGTGGAAAGTGAGAGAGGGGGGCGGCGCCCTGCTGTCAGCTGTCAGTCAAGAGTCTAAACCATTGGCCCCCAGCAACATTAGGATAGGCCAATAACCATCCAGGGATATCCTAATACATTTTAGGAAAGTCAGAGAGGATCGGCTGGCCAGGAGCGCAAGGAAACCAGTGCGTTCTTTGAGGTTTTCACAGCTATTCCGTTAATTTTCTTATTTCTGAAGGTTCAGTTAACACAAACACATCTATAGCAACTCAAATTGACATTTCTATAACATCACCCTCAGTGAAATATGACATTAGAGCTGTACTATGGGACAGAGTCTCTACTCTGTGCTCTGTGTTACTGTGCACTGACGACACCTCGTGGGCATTCAGTTGAATTGCATGCATGCCCAGCTAATTGACATCACAGGCTGTGTGAAATATGTGAATATGACAGAACAGTGGTTCTCATATTGACCAGGGGTCATTGCTTTTGTTCTCAGAGTTACATTGCTCAACTCAAGACTCCGCTCGCTCACTCACACTCACTCACTCACTCACTCACTCACTCACTCACTCACACTCACTCACTCACTCACTCACTCACTCACTCACCGCACGCACGCACGCACGCACGCACGCACGCACGCACGCACGCACGCACGCACGCACGCACGCACACAGGCATGAGGGCACAGTGACCTCTGGGCCCTGACCCTCCACGCACGCTCTCTCAACGCACGCACGCACGCACTCACTCACTCACTCACTCACTCACTCACTCACCGCACGCACGCACGCACGCACGCACGCACGCACGCACGCACGCACGCACGCACGCACGCACGCACGCACGCACGCACACAGGCATGAGGGCACAGTGACCTCTGGGCCCTGACCCTCCACGCACGCTCTCTCAACGCACGCACGCACGCACTCACTCACTCACTCACTCACTCACTCACTCACACTCACTCAACTCACTCACTCACTCACTCACTCACTCACTCACTCACTCACTCACACTCACTCACTCACTCACTCACTCACTCACTCACTCACTACTCACTCACTCACTCACTCACTCACTCACTCACTCACTCACTCACTCACTCACTCACTCACTCACCGCACCGCACGCACGCACGCACGCACGCACGCACGCACGCACACAGGCATGAGGGCACAGTGACCTCTGGGCCCTGACCCTCCACGCACGCTCTCTCAACGCACGCACGCACGCACGCACGCACGCACGCACGCACGCACGCACGCACGCACGCACTCACTCACTCACTCACTCACTCACTCACCGCACGCACGCACGCACGCACGCACGCACGTCAAACTGGGGGCCCTTTAAATGAAAAGGGTTGACAACTGTCTAGCTTAGTGAAATATTGAATTGGACATTTCATAAAGTCACACATACAACAGACTGTGACAGACAGGTTTATTTTTAGCACTCCAGGGTGTCGAACCCCATACACGCCCGTGTAAACTTGGTGTAGTACCGGTACGAGCACTTTGTTTTTCCTGTCTGACACAATGTCTTTATTGCATGTGAACAACATGTACATTTTAGCCAATAATGTTGAATAAAAAAAGGAATATAAAACTAAATGTTATCATTCTGTCGGTTCTACATGACAACTCACCTTTGCATATAGAAAATAAATGTCATATGTGTCCACCACTCTGACAGCTGTCTGCTGCTCCACACACACTGTACACAAATTGAACATACAGTAAATAATGGGCTTGCAAATGTGTTTGTATTACATGCAATGAGTAATTATATTGGAGCTAACATGCAAAAACAGGCTGGTTTTACAATTATTTATTTATTTAAAAATGGCCCAATAGACATAAACACTAAAATCGAGGCTTCATCTAGCCACAAGCAGATGGACCATGTAATACATATTTGATTTAGTGTATTAGCTAAATAATTATTATGCCCTTACCTCTGACAGCAAGCCCAGCCTGTCTGACTGACTGACTTCTAATGCTCTCTTCTTCCTTCCCTTCCTCCTGCTGCTATCATGCTAACAGAAGCTAACTCTCTCTAACTCTGTCCAAAAGACCCCAAAACGTTCCAAATAAATTTTCGGGTCCTTAGTGATCATCAGAGAGACAAAAGGTGGCCATTAATGTCTTTCAAACATCTTCTACGACTTATTAAAAAATATATGAAATATTGCACTGGCCAGCCATAACAGTGGAACACAAGCTAACATGCTAACAGATGCTACATGGCTCTAAATCTGTCAAAAATAGACCAAAACATTCCAAATTAATTTTCGAGTCCTTAGTGATCATCAGAGAGACAAAAGGTGGCCATTAATGTCTTTCAAACATCTTCTACGATTTATTAAAAAATATATCAATAGTACCTCCAGTCCAGCCTGCTTGTTGACAGGCAAACCAAGATGGCTGCCGTGTTCAGTGGAAAGTGAGAGAGGGGGGCGGCGCCCTGCTGTCAGCTGTCAGTCAAGAGTCTAAACCATTGGCCCCCAGCAACATTAGGATAGGCCAATAACCATCCAGGGATATCCTAATACATTTTAGGAAAGTCAGAGAGGATCGGCTGGCCAGGAGCGCAAGGAAACCAGTGCGTTCTTTGAGGTTTTCACAGCTATTCCGTTAATTTTCTTATTTCTGAAGGTTCAGTTAACACAAACACATCTATAGCAACTCAAATTGACATTTCTATAACATCACCCTCAGTGAAATATGACATTAGAGCTGTACTATGGGACAGAGTCTCTACTCTGTGCTCTGTGTTACTGTGCACTGACGACACCTCGTGGGCATTCAGTTGAATTGCATGCATGCCCAGCTAATTGACATCACAGGCTGTGTGAAATATGTGAATATGACAGAACAGTGGTTCTCATATTGACCAGGGGTCATTGCTTTTGTTCTCAGAGTTACATTGCTCAACTCAAGACTCCGCTCGCTCACTCACACTCACTCACTCACTCACTCACTCACTCACTCACTCACTCACTCACACTCACTCACTCACTCACTCACTCACTCACTCACCGCACGCACGCACGCACGCACGCACGCACGCACGCACGCACGCACGCACGCACGCACACAGGCATGAGGGCACAGTGACCTCTGGGCCCTGACCCTCCACGCACGCTCTCTCAACGCACGCACGCACGCACTCACTCACTCACTCACTCACTCACTCACTCACCGCACGCACGCACGCACGCACGCACGCACGCACGCACGCACGCACGCACGCACGCACGCACGCACGCACGCACACAGGCATGAGGGCACAGTGACCTCTGGGCCCTGACCCTCCACGCACGCTCTCTCAACGCACGCACGCACGCACTCACTCACTCACTCACTCACTCACTCACTCACACTCACTCAACTCACTCACTCACTCACTCACTCACTCACTCACTCACTCACTCACTCACACTCACTCACTCACTCACTCACTCACTCACTCACTCACTCACTCACTCACTCACTCACTCACTCACTCACTCACTCACTCACCGCACCGCACGCACGCACGCACGCACGCACGCACGCACGCACGCACACAGGCATGAGGGCACAGTGACCTCTGGGCCCTGACCCTCCACGCACGCTCTCTCAACGCACGCACGCACGCACGCACGCACGCACGCACGCACGCACGCACGCACGCACGCACGCACGCACTCACTCACTCACTCACTCACTCACTCACCGCACGCACGCACGCACGCACGCACGCACGTCAAACTGGGGGCCCTTTAAATGAAAAGGGTTGACAACTGTCTAGCTTAGTGAAATATTGAATTGGACATTTCATAAAGTCACACATACAACAGACTGTGACAGACAGGTTTATTTTTAGCACTCCAGGGTGTCGAACCCCATACACGCCCGTGTAAACTTGGTGTAGTACCGGTACGAGCACTTTGTTTTTCCTGTCTGACACAATGTCTTTATTGCATGTGAACAACATGTACATTTTAGCCAATAATGTTGAATAAAAAAAGGAATATAAAACTAAATGTTATCATTCTGTCGGTTCTACATGACAACTCACCTTTGCATATAGAAAATAAATGTCATATGTGTCCACCACTCTGACAGCTGTCTGCTGCTCCACACACACTGTACACAAATTGAACATACAGTAAATAATGGGCTTGCAAATGTGTTTGTATTACATGCAATGAGTAATTATATTGGAGCTAACATGCAAAAACAGGCTGGTTTTACAATTATTTATTTATTTAAAAATGGCCCAATAGACATAAACACTAAAATCGAGGCTTCATCTAGCCACAAGCAGATGGACCATGTAATACATATTTGATTTAGTGTATTAGCTAAATAATTATTATGCCCTTACCTCTGACAGCAAGCCCAGCCTGTCTGACTGACTGACTTCTAATGCTCTCTTCTTCCTTCCCTTCCTCCTGCTGCTATCATGCTAACAGAAGCTAACTCTCTCTAACTCTGTCCAAAAGACCCCAAAACGTTCCAAATAAATTTTCGGGTCCTTAGTGATCATCAGAGAGACAAAAGGTGGCCATTAATGTCTTTCAAACATCTTCTACGACTTATTAAAAAATATATGAAATATTGCACTGGCCAGCCATAACAGTGGAACACAAGCTAACATGCTAACAGATGCTACATGGCTCTAAATCTGTCAAAAATAGACCAAAACATTCCAAATTAATTTTCGAGTCCTTAGTGATCATCAGAGAGACAAAAGGTGGCCATTAATGTCTTTCAAACATCTTCTACGATTTATTAAAAAATATATCAATAGTACCTCCAGTCCAGCCTGCTTGTTGACAGGCAAACCAAGATGGCTGCCGTGTTCAGTGGAAAGTGAGAGAGGGGGGCGGCGCCCTGCTGTCAGCTGTCAGTCAAGAGTCTAAACCATTGGCCCCCAGCAACATTAGGATAGGCCAATAACCATCCAGGGATATCCTAATACATTTTAGGAAAGTCAGAGAGGATCGGCTGGCCAGGAGCGCAAGGAAACCAGTGCGTTCTTTGAGGTTTTCACAGCTATTCCGTTAATTTTCTTATTTCTGAAGGTTCAGTTAACACAAACACATCTATAGCAACTCAAATTGACATTTCTATAACATCACCCTCAGTGAAATATGACATTAGAGCTGTACTATGGGACAGAGTCTCTACTCTGTGCTCTGTGTTACTGTGCACTGACGACACCTCGTGGGCATTCAGTTGAATTGCATGCATGCCCAGCTAATTGACATCACAGGCTGTGTGAAATATGTGAATATGACAGAACAGTGGTTCTCATATTGACCAGGGGTCATTGCTTTTGTTCTCAGAGTTACATTGCTCAACTCAAGACTCCGCTCGCTCACTCACACTCACTCACTCACTCACTCACTCACTCACTCACTCACTCACTCACACTCACTCACTCACTCACTCACTCACTCACCGCACGCACGCACGCACGCACGCACGCACGCACGCACGCACGCACGCACGCACGCACGCACGCACGCACACAGGCATGAGGGCACAGTGACCTCTGGGCCCTGACCCTCCACGCACGCTCTCTCAACGCACGCACGCACGCACTCACTCACTCACTCACTCACTCACCGCACGCACGCACGCACGCACGCACGCACGCACGCACGCACGCACGCACGCACGCACGCACGCACGCACGCACGCACGCACGCACGCACACAGGCATGAGGGCACAGTGACCTCTGGGCCCTGACCCTCCACGCACGCTCTCTCAACGCACGCACGCACGCACTCACTCACTCACTCACTCACTCACTCACACTCACTCAACTCACTCACTCACTCACTCACTCACTCACTCACTCACTCACTCACTCACTCACACTCACTCACTCACTCACTCACTCACTCACTCACTCACTCACTCACTCACTCACTCACCGCACCGCACGCACGCACGCACGCACGCACGCACGCACGCACGCACGCACACAGGCATGAGGGCACAGTGACCTCTGGGCCCTGACCCTCCACGCACGCTCTCTCAACGCACGCACGCACGCACGCACGCACGCACGCACGCACGCACGCACGCACGCACGCACGCACTCACTCACTCACTCACTCACTCACTCACCGCACGCACGCACGCACGCACGCACGCACGTCAAACTGGGGGCCCTTTAAATGAAAAGGGTTGACAACTGTCTAGCTTAGTGAAATATTGAATTGGACATTTCATAAAGTCACACATACAACAGACTGTGACAGACAGGTTTATTTTTAGCACTCCAGGGTGTCGAACCCCATACACGCCCGTGTAAACTTGGTGTAGTACCGGTACGAGCACTTTGTTTTTCCTGTCTGACACAATGTCTTTATTGCATGTGAACAACATGTACATTTTAGCCAATAATGTTGAATAAAAAAAGGAATATAAAACTAAATGTTATCATTCTGTCGGTTCTACATGACAACTCACCTTTGCATATAGAAAATAAATGTCATATGTGTCCACCACTCTGACAGCTGTCTGCTGCTCCACACACACTGTACACAAATTGAACATACAGTAAATAATGGGCTTGCAAATGTGTTTGTATTACATGCAATGAGTAATTATATTGGAGCTAACATGCAAAAACAGGCTGGTTTTACAATTATTTATTTATTTAAAAATGGCCCAATAGACATAAACACTAAAATCGAGGCTTCATCTAGCCACAAGCAGATGGACCATGTAATACATATTTGATTTAGTGTATTAGCTAAATAATTATTATGCCCTTACCTCTGACAGCAAGCCCAGCCTGTCTGACTGACTGACTTCTAATGCTCTCTTCTTCCTTCCCTTCCTCCTGCTGCTATCATGCTAACAGAAGCTAACTCTCTCTAACTCTGTCCAAAAGACCCCAAAACGTTCCAAATAAATTTTCGGGTCCTTAGTGATCATCAGAGAGACAAAAGGTGGCCATTAATGTCTTTCAAACATCTTCTACGACTTATTAAAAAATATATGAAATATTGCACTGGCCAGCCATAACAGTGGAACACAAGCTAACATGCTAACAGATGCTACATGGCTCTAAATCTGTCAAAAATAGACCAAAACATTCCAAATTAATTTTCGAGTCCTTAGTGATCATCAGAGAGACAAAAGGTGGCCATTAATGTCTTTCAAACATCTTCTACGATTTATTAAAAAATATATCAATAGTACCTCCAGTCCAGCCTGCTTGTTGACAGGCAAACCAAGATGGCTGCCGTGTTCAGTGGAAAGTGAGAGAGGGGGGCGGCGCCCTGCTGTCAGCTGTCAGTCAAGAGTCTAAACCATTGGCCCCCAGCAACATTAGGATAGGCCAATAACCATCCAGGGATATCCTAATACATTTTAGGAAAGTCAGAGAGGATCGGCTGGCCAGGAGCGCAAGGAAACCAGTGCGTTCTTTGAGGTTTTCACAGCTATTCCGTTAATTTTCTTATTTCTGAAGGTTCAGTTAACACAAACACATCTATAGCAACTCAAATTGACATTTCTATAACATCACCCTCAGTGAAATATGACATTAGAGCTGTACTATGGGACAGAGTCTCTACTCTGTGCTCTGTGTTACTGTGCACTGACGACACCTCGTGGGCATTCAGTTGAATTGCATGCATGCCCAGCTAATTGACATCACAGGCTGTGTGAAATATGTGAATATGACAGAACAGTGGTTCTCATATTGACCAGGGGTCATTGCTTTTGTTCTCAGAGTTACATTGCTCAACTCAAGACTCCGCTCGCTCACTCACACTCACTCACTCACTCACTCACTCACTCACTCACTCACTCACACTCACTCACTCACTCACTCACTCACTCACTCACCGCACGCACGCACGCACGCACGCACGCACACAGGCATGAGGGCACAGTGACCTCTGGGCCCTGACCCTCCACGCACGCTCTCTCAACGCACGCACGCACGCACTCACTCACTCACTCACTCACTCACTCACTCACCGCACGCACGCACGCACGCACGCACGCACGCACGCACGCACGCACGCACACAGGCATGAGGGCACAGTGACCTCTGGGCCCTGACCCTCCACGCACGCTCTCTCAACGCACGCACGCACGCACTCACTCACTCACTCACTCACTCACTCACTCACACTCACTCAACTCACTCACTCACTCACTCACTCACTCACTCACTCACTCACTCACACTCACTCACTCACTCACTCACTCACTCACTCACTCACTCACTCACTCACTCACTCACTCACCGCACCGCACGCACGCACGCACGCACGCACGCACGCACGCACACAGGCATGAGGGCACAGTGACCTCTGGGCCCTGACCCTCCACGCACGCTCTCTCAACGCACGCACGCACGCACGCACGCACGCACGCACGCACGCACGCACGCACGCACTCACTCACTCACTCACTCACTCACTCACCGCACGCACGCACGCACGCACGCACGCACGTCAAACTGGGGGCCCTTTAAATGAAAAGGGTTGACAACTGTCTAGCTTAGTGAAATATTGAATTGGACATTTCATAAAGTCACACATACAACAGACTGTGACAGACAGGTTTATTTTTAGCACTCCAGGGTGTCGAACCCCATACACGCCCGTGTAAACTTGGTGTAGTACCGGTACGAGCACTTTGTTTTTCCTGTCTGACACAATGTCTTTATTGCATGTGAACAACATGTACATTTTAGCCAATAATGTTGAATAAAAAAAGGAATATAAAACTAAATGTTATCATTCTGTCGGTTCTACATGACAACTCACCTTTGCATATAGAAAATAAATGTCATATGTGTCCACCACTCTGACAGCTGTCTGCTGCTCCACACACACTGTACACAAATTGAACATACAGTAAATAATGGGCTTGCAAATGTGTTTGTATTACATGCAATGAGTAATTATATTGGAGCTAACATGCAAAAACAGGCTGGTTTTACAATTATTTATTTATTTAAAAATGGCCCAATAGACATAAACACTAAAATCGAGGCTTCATCTAGCCACAAGCAGATGGACCATGTAATACATATTTGATTTAGTGTATTAGCTAAATAATTATTATGCCCTTACCTCTGACAGCAAGCCCAGCCTGTCTGACTGACTGACTTCTAATGCTCTCTTCTTCCTTCCCTTCCTCCTGCTGCTATCATGCTAACAGAAGCTAACTCTCTCTAACTCTGTCCAAAAGACCCCAAAACGTTCCAAATAAATTTTCGGGTCCTTAGTGATCATCAGAGAGACAAAAGGTGGCCATTAATGTCTTTCAAACATCTTCTACGACTTATTAAAAAATATATGAAATATTGCACTGGCCAGCCATAACAGTGGAACACAAGCTAACATGCTAACAGATGCTACATGGCTCTAAATCTGTCAAAAATAGACCAAAACATTCCAAATTAATTTTCGAGTCCTTAGTGATCATCAGAGAGACAAAAGGTGGCCATTAATGTCTTTCAAACATCTTCTACGATTTATTAAAAAATATATCAATAGTACCTCCAGTCCAGCCTGCTTGTTGACAGGCAAACCAAGATGGCTGCCGTGTTCAGTGGAAAGTGAGAGAGGGGGGCGGCGCCCTGCTGTCAGCTGTCAGTCAAGAGTCTAAACCATTGGCCCCCAGCAACATTAGGATAGGCCAATAACCATCCAGGGATATCCTAATACATTTTAGGAAAGTCAGAGAGGATCGGCTGGCCAGGAGCGCAAAGGACCCCAACCGTTCTTTGAGGTTTTGGCCCGAGGCCCTGCGCGGGCCCCCGAAGGGGGCCGCGCAAAAAAATTTTTGGCCCTTCCCGGTCCCCGGGGCGCCCGGAGATGAGGGACGCGCCCGGCGCGCCCCGGCGTCGCCCCGTCCGCCCGCGGCGGGCCCAAAGGCCCGATAAGTGGAACGCGGCGCCTCCGCGTTCCTCCTTCGGCCGGTGCGTTCCTTTTCCGGTGCGTTCCTATTGGACCCGCCCCAATAGAGTCTTTCCCGCCCCCAATAGAGTCTTTTCTACTATTTTTCTACCGTGGGAGGCGCCTGGGCTCAAAGGTGCCCGCCCATGGTGTCCCGAGGTGACCCTGGCCCGAGGTGACCTTGAAAGAAAAAGCCGTGCGCCGAGTGCTATCCGCCGAGCTCGTAGATCTGCTGCTTTCAAACAAAGTGTGACGCCTCTACAATAACGGTGGTTCTCAAAGTGGATTCCGGGAACTCTGTGGGTTCCTTGAGGGGTGTCCAAATGGAGCCGTACAACTCTCTAACTCGACAGTTGTCGGGGCAGGAGAGCCCGGGCCTCGCGACCTGTCTATTGAAAACCTTAGTAAATACACACTTGTGTGCTCTTCTAAGTGCAAAGTCACACACATGGCCAGTCGGCAGGAGAGACGTGCGTGCGTGCGTGCGTGCGACGCGTTCCTTTACTCTTTAACCCGCCTCCCTGCCCGTGGAGGCGGGCATGGCCTGGAATGGACTTTGGAATGGTTTCTCCTCCACAGATCCGTGCAGTAAATACACTTTTCGGCCAGTTATAGCGCCACCATGAGGCTGAGTTGAAAATTTCCATGTGGCATTTCTTCCTCGGCCTAGTGGGAATGTGCGTGAGCAATTTCTGGGGAATCACACAATGTGTTCATGATTTGCAGCATTTTGTTTGAAACTGAGCACTACTGCAAACTTTGGAAGCCAATCTTAGCCAATCAGGATGGAGTCTGATAAATCTGAAAGACCCATTTCGTTGAATGGCTCTAGAGAGACTGTGTACCAATTTGCGTGATGTTTGGACAAAATCTGTAGGTGTACTGTCCAAAAACTTGCTTTATACAAAGCGGCCTACTGGTGGCGCTATAACAGGCCGTTGGCAGAGTGTGTGCACAAAATTTGGCATCGACTGGGTTGACGGTGCCGGAGATTAGACGGACAGACACACGGACGGACGGAGTGCAAAACATACTCTCTCCCCATGCCTTCGGCCTGGTGGAGACAATAATGTCCTGCTTGAGTGTTTGCACGAAATGTTATTATAATTCATAATACCTGAATGCACAAACTATTCGTAATTAGAACAAGCAAGCTCACGATGCGGCGCGAAGCTTGTAGATCAGCTATTTTCACTCATTCTTAAACATTTGATTTCTAATATGTATGAAAGCTAGAATGAAGAGATGACTGAATGACATGGTGGAATCAGCCACATCAATTTCCCAGAGGAGTAAAGCCGTGCAGCTACAGATAACTAACCAGATTGATTACACCCTTAAAACGTACATGCTAGTATGCCAGGACCCATGGATCCTATATGAAGCACCCCTGACCGTCCGGCTGCATGGATACACCCTTAAAACGTACATGCTAGTATGCCAGGACCCATGGATCCTATATGAAGCACCCCTGACAGTCCGGCTGCAGGGATTAGTATAGTAGGGCACCCGCATTCTGCTGAAAATTAATTGCAGACCCTTAACCCTCTCCAGGATTTAATTATGAATTTTTACATTGGCGAATTCACAACTTTCCTCATTTCGGACTCATTTCTGATGACTGGTTCTCGCTTCCTACACAACCCAGACACATTATAACTGAGGTTTTTCAGTCATGGGGGATCGGATAGAGTTATTCCACAATCCACACTACCTCTGGGATAACACAATAACCCACAGATTAATTCATTTATAATTTATTCAACTTCTAATACGGCACAATCACTGCCCTGCCATCCTACATTGGTCTCCCCTGACCAATTGACTTGGCATTAAGCCCAGTAGATTCATTTACTACCCAGTCCCGGAACAAGGACGACCAGAACCCTTTATGTCCACTCATTAATAGTTTGACCCCAGTTTGACAGCTGTCTGCTGTACCTATAGAGGCACAAGGCCCCTGCGCGAGGAAACCAGTGCGTTCTTTGAGGTTTTCACAGCTATTCCGTTAATTTTCTTATTTCTGAAGGTTCAGTTAACACAAACACATCTATAGCAACTCAAATTGACATTTCTATAACATCACCCTCAGTGAAATATAACATTAGAGCTGTACTATGGGACAGAGTCTCTGCTCTGTGCTCTGTGTTACTGTGCACTGACGACACCTTGTGGGCATTCAGTTGAATTGCATGCATGCCCAGCTAATTGACATCACAGGCTGTGTGAAATATGTGAATATGACAGAACAGTGGTTCTCATATTGACCAGGGGTCATTGCTTTTGTTCTCAGAGTTACATTGCTCAACTCAAGACTCCGCTCGCTCACTCACACTCACTCACTCACTCACTCACTCACTCACTCACTCACTCACTCACTCACACACTCACTCACTCACTCACCGCACGCACGCACGCACGCACGCACGCACGCACGCACTCACTCACTCACTCACTCACTCACTCACTCACTCACTCACTCACACACTCACTCACTCACTCACCGCACGCACGCACGCACGCACGCACGCACGCACACAGGCATGAGGGCACAGTGACCTCTGGGCCCTGACCCTCCACGCACGCTCTCTCAACGCACGCACGCACGCACGCACTCACTCACTCACTCACTCACTCACTCACTCACTCACTCACTCACTCACACACTCACTCACTCACTCACCGCACGAAAAGGAAAAGGAACGCACCGGCCGAAGGAGGAACGCGGAGGCGCCGCGTTCCACTTATCGGGAAAAGGAACGCACCGGCCGAAGGAGGAACGCGGAGGCGCCGCGTTCCACTTATCGGGAAAAGGAACGCACCGGCCGAAGGAGGAACGCGGAGGCGCCGCGTTCCACTTATCGGGAAAAGGAACGCACCGGCCGAAGGAGGAACGCGGAGGCGCCGCGTTCCACTTATCGGGCCTTTGGGCCCGCCGCGGGCGGACGGGGCGACGCCGGGGCGTCGCCCGATAAGTGGAACGCGGCGCCTCCGCGTTCCTCCTTCGGCCGGTGCGTTCCTTTTCCCGATAAGTGGAACGCGGCGCCTCCGCGTTCCTCCTTCGGCCGGTGCGTTCCTTTTCCTTTTCGTGCGTGCGTGCGTGCGTGCGTGCGTGCGTGCGGTGAGTGAGTGAGTGAGTGAGTGAGTGTGAGTGAGTGAGTGAGTGAGTGAGTGAGTGAGTGAGTGAGTGAGTGAGTGAGTGAGTGCGTGCGTGCGTGCGTGCGTGCGTGCGTGCGTGCACGCACGCACGAAAAGGAAAAGGAACGCACCGGCCGAAGGAGGAACGCGGAGGCGCCGCGTTCCACTTATCGGGAAAAGGAACGCACCGGCCGAAGGAGGAACGCGGAGGCGCCGCGTTCCACTTATCGGGAAAAGGAACGCACCGGCCGAAGGAGGAACGCGGAGGCGCCGCGTTCCACTTATCGGGCGACGCCCCGGCGTCGCCCCGACCGCCCGCGGCGGGCCCAAAGGCCCGATAAGTGGAACGCGGCGCCTCCGCGTTCCTCCTTCGGCCGGTGCGTTCCTTTTCCCGATAAGTGGAACGCGGCGCCTCCGCGTTCCTCCTTCGGCCGGTGCGTTCCTTTTCCCGATAAGTGGAACGCGGCGCCTCCGCGTTCCTCCTTCGGCCGGTGCGTTCCTTTTCCCGATAAGTGGAACGCGGCGCCTCCGCGTTCCTCCTTCGGCCGGTGCGTTCCTTTTCCTTTTCGTGCGTGCGTGCACGCACGCACGCACGCACGCACGCACTCACTCACTCACTCACTCACTCACTCACTCACTCACTCACTCACTCACTCACTCACTCACTCACTCACTCACTCACCCACCGCACGCACGCACGCACGCACGTCAAACTGGGGGCCCTTTAAATGAAAAGGGTTGACAACTGTCTAGCTTAGTGAAATATTGAATTGGACATTTCATAAAGTCAAACATACAACAGACTGTGACAGACAGGTTTATTTTTAGCACTCCAGGGTGTCGAACCCCATACACGCCAGTGTAAACTTGGTGTAGTACCGGTACGAGCACTTTGTTTTTCCTGTCTGACACAATGTCTTTATTGCATGTGAACAACATGTACAATTTTAGCCAATAATGTTGAATAAAAAAAGGAATATAAAACTAAATGTTATCATTCTGTCGGTTCTACATGACAACTCACCTTTGCATATAGAAAATAAATGTCATATGTGTCCACCACTCTGACAGCTGTCTGCTGCTCCACACACACTGTACACAAATTGAACATACAGTAAATAATGGGCTTGCAAATGTGTTTGTATTACATGCAATGAGTAATTATATTGGACTTTAGCTAACATGCAAACACAGGCTGGTTTTACAATTATTTATTTATTTAAAAATGGCCCAATAGACATAAACACTAAAATCGAGGCTTCATCTAGCCACAAGCAGATGGACCATGTAATACATATTTGATTTAGTGTATTAGCTAAATAATTATTATGCCCTTACCTCTGACAGCAAGCCCAGCCTGTCTGACTGACTGACTTCTAATGCTCTCTTCTTCCTTCCCTTCCTCCTGCTGCTATCATGCTAACAGAAGCTAACTCTCTCTAACTCTGTCCAAAAGACCCCAAAACGTTCCAAATAAATTTTCGGGTCCTTAGTGATCATCAGAGAGACAAAAGGTGGCCATTAATGTCTTTCAAACATCTTCTACGACTTATTAAAAAATATATGAAATATTGCACTGGCCAGCCATAACAGTGGAACACAAGCTAACATGCTAACAGATGCTACATGGCTCTAAATCTGTCAAAAATAGACCAAAACATTCCAAATTAATTTTCGAGTCCTTAGTGATCATCAGAGAGACAAAAGGTGGCCATTAATGTCTTTCAAACATCTTCTACGATTTATTAAAAAATATATCAATAGTACCTCCAGTCCAGCCTGCTTGTTGACAGGCAAACCAAGATGGCTGCCGTGTTCAGTGGAAAGTGAGAGAGGGGGGCGGCGCCCTGCTGTCAGCTGTCAGTCAAGAGTCTAAACCATTGGCCCCCAGCAACATTAGGATAGGCCAATAACCATCCAGGGATATCCTAATACATTTTAGGAAAGTCAGAGAGGATCGGCTGGCCAGGAGCGCAAGGAAACCAGTGCGTTCTTTGAGGTTTTCACAGCTATTCCGTTAATTTTCTTATTTCTGAAGGTTCAGTTAACACAAACACATCTATAGCAACTCAAATTGACATTTCTATAACATCACCCTCAGTGAAATATGACATTAGAGCTGTACTATGGGACAGAGTCTCTACTCTGTGCTCTGTGTTACTGTGCACTGACGACACCTCGTGGGCATTCAGTTGAATTGCATGCATGCCCAGCTAATTGACATCACAGGCTGTGTGAAATATGTGAATATGACAGAACAGTGGTTCTCATATTGACCAGGGGTCATTGCTTTTGTTCTCAGAGTTACATTGCTCAACTCAAGACTCCGCTCGCTCACTCACACTCACTCACTCACTCACCGCACGCACGCACGCACGCACGAAAAGGAAAAGGAACGCACCGGCCGAAGGAGGAACGCGGAGGCGCCGCGTTCCACTTATCGGGCCTTTGGGCCCGCCGCGGGCGGACGGGGCGACGCCGGGGCGCGCCAGGCGCGTCCCTCATCTCCGGGCGCCCCGGGGACCGGGAAGGGCCAAAAAATGTTTTGCGCGGCCCCCTTCGGGGGCCCGAGGCCCTGCGCGGGCCCAGTTAACACGACACCTCGTGGGCACAGTGACCTCTGGGCCCTTCCCGGTCCCCGGGGCGCCCGGAGATGAGGGACGCGCCTGGCGCGCCCCGGCGTCGCCCCGTCCGCCCGCGGCGGGCCCAAAGGCCCGATAAGTGGAACGCGGCGCCTCCGCGTTCCTCCTTCGGCCGGTGCGTTCCTTTTCCTTTTCGTGCGTGCGTGCGTGCGTGCGTGCGCGCACTCACTCACTCACTCACTCACTCACTCACTCACTCACTCACTCACTCACCGCACCGCACGCACGCACGCACGCACGCACGCACGCACACAGGCATGAGGGCACAGTGACCTCTGGGCCCTGACCCTCCACGCACGCTCTCTCAACGCACGCACGCACGCACGCACGCACGCACTCACTCACTCACTCACTCACTCACCGCACGCACGCACGCACGCACGCACGCACGCACGCACGTCAAACTGGGGGCCCTTTAAATGAAAAGGGTTGACAACTGTCTAGCTTAGTGAAATATTGAATTGGACATTTCATAAAGTCACACATACAACAGACTGTGACAGACAGGTTTATTTTTAGCACTCCAGGGTGTCGAACCCCATACACGCCCGTGTAAACTTGGTGTAGTACCGGTACGAGCACTTTGTTTTTCCTGTCTGACACAATGTCTTTATTGCATGTGAACAACATGTACATTTTAGCCAATAATGTTGAATAAAAAAAGGAATATAAAACTAAATGTTATCATTCTGTCGGTTCTACATGACAACTCACCTTTGCATATAGAAAATAAATGTCATATGTGTCCACCACTCTGACAGCTGTCTGCTGCTCCACACACACTGTACACAAATTGAACATACAGTAAATAATGGGCTTGCAAATGTGTTTGTATTACATGCAATGAGTAATTATATTGGAGCTAACATGCAAAAACAGGCTGGTTTTACAATTATTTATTTATTTAAAAATGGCCCAATAGACATAAACACTAAAATCGAGGCTTCATCTAGCCACAAGCAGATGGACCATGTAATACATATTTGATTTAGTGTATTAGCTAAATAATTATTATGCCCTTACCTCTGACAGCAAGCCCAGCCTGTCTGACTGACTGACTTCTAATGCTCTCTTCTTCCTTCCCTTCCTCCTGCTGCTATCATGCTAACAGAAGCTAACTCTCTCTAACTCTGTCCAAAAGACCCCAAAACGTTCCAAATAAATTTTCGGGTCCTTAGTGATCATCAGAGAGACAAAAGGTGGCCATTAATGTCTTTCAAACATCTTCTACGACTTATTAAAAAATATATGAAATATTGCACTGGCCAGCCATAACAGTGGAACACAAGCTAACATGCTAACAGATGCTACATGGCTCTAAATCTGTCAAAAATAGACCAAAACATTCCAAATTAATTTTCGAGTCCTTAGTGATCATCAGAGAGACAAAAGGTGGCCATTAATGTCTTTCAAACATCTTCTACGATTTATTAAAAAATATATCAATAGTACCTCCAGTCCAGCCTGCTTGTTGACAGGCAAACCAAGATGGCTGCCGTGTTCAGTGGAAAGTGAGAGAGGGGGGCGGCGCCCTGCTGTCAGCTGTCAGTCAAGAGTCTAAACCATTGGCCCCCAGCAACATTAGGATAGGCCAATAACCATCCAGGGATATCCTAATACATTTTAGGAAAGTCAGAGAGGATCGGCTGGCCAGGAGCGCAAGGAAACCAGTGCGTTCTTTGAGGTTTTCACAGCTATTCCGTTAATTTTCTTATTTCTGAAGGTTCAGTTAACACAAACACATCTATAGCAACTCAAATTGACATTTCTATAACATCACCCTCAGTGAAATATGACATTAGAGCTGTACTATGGGACAGAGTCTCTGCTCTGTGCTCTGTGTTACTGTGCACTGACGACACCTCGTGGGCATTCAGTTGAATTGCATGCATGCCCAGCTAATTGACATCACAGGCTGTGTGAAATATGTGAATATGACAGAACAGTGGTTCTCATATTGACCAGGGGTCATTGCTTTTGTTCTCAGAGTTACATTGCTCAACTCAAGACTCCGCTCGCTCACTCACACTCACTCACTCACTCACTCACTCACTCACTCACTCACACTCACTCACTCACTCACTCACTCACTCACTCACCGCACGCACGCACGCACGCACGCACGCACGCACGCACGCACGCACGCACTCACTCACTCACTCACTCACTCACTCACTCACTCACTCACTCACCGCACGCACGCACGCACGCACGAAAAGGAAAAGGAACGCACCGGCCGAAGGAGGAACGCGGAGGCGCCGCGTTCCACTTATCGGGCCTCTGGGCCCGCCGCGGGCGGACGGGGCGACGCCGGGGCGCGCCAGGCGCGTCCCTCATCTCCGGGCGCCCCGGGGACCGGGAAGGGCCAAAAAATGTTTTGCGCGGCCCCCTTCGGGGGCCCGAGGCCCTGCGCGGGCCCAGTTAACACGACACCTCGTGGGCACAGTGACCTCTGGGCCCTTCCCGGTCCCCGGGGCGCCCGGAGATGAGGGACGCGCCTGGCGCGCCCCGGCGTCGCCCCGTCCGCCCGCGGCGGGCCCAAAGGCCCGATAAGTGGAACGCGGCGCCTCCGCGTTCCTCCTTCGGCCGGTGCGTTCCTTTTCCTTTTCGTGCGTGCGTGCGTGCGTGCGTGCGCGCACTCACTCACTCACTCACTCACTCACTCACTCACTCACTCACCGCACCGCACGCACGCACGCACGCACGCACGCACACAGGCATGAGGGCACAGTGACCTCTGGGCCCTGACCCTCCACGCACGCTCTCTCAACGCACGCACGCACGCACGCACGCACGCACTCACTCACTCACTCACTCACTCACTCACTCACCGCACGCACGCACGCACGCACGCACGCACGCACGCACGCACGTCAAACTGGGGGCCCTTTAAATGAAAAGGGTTGACAACTGTCTAGCTTAGTGAAATATTGAATTGGACATTTCATAAAGTCACACATACAACAGACTGTGACAGACAGGTTTATTTTTAGCACTCCAGGGTGTCGAACCCCATACACGCCCGTGTAAACTTGGTGTAGTACCGGTACGAGCACTTTGTTTTTCCTGTCTGACACAATGTCTTTATTGCATGTGAACAACATGTACATTTTAGCCAATAATGTTGAATAAAAAAAGGAATATAAAACTAAATGTTATCATTCTGTCGGTTCTACATGACAACTCACCTTTGCATATAGAAAATAAATGTCATATGTGTCCACCACTCTGACAGCTGTCTGCTGCTCCACACACACTGTACACAAATTGAACATACAGTAAATAATGGGCTTGCAAATGTGTTTGTATTACATGCAATGAGTAATTATATTGGAGCTAACATGCAAAAACAGGCTGGTTTTACAATTATTTATTTATTTAAAAATGGCCCAATAGACATAAACACTAAAATCGAGGCTTCATCTAGCCACAAGCAGATGGACCATGTAATACATATTTGATTTAGTGTATTAGCTAAATAATTATTATGCCCTTACCTCTGACAGCAAGCCCAGCCTGTCTGACTGACTGACTTCTAATGCTCTCTTCTTCCTTCCCTTCCTCCTGCTGCTATCATGCTAACAGAAGCTAACTCTCTCTAACTCTGTCCAAAAGACCCCAAAACGTTCCAAATAAATTTTCGGGTCCTTAGTGATCATCAGAGAGACAAAAGGTGGCCATTAATGTCTTTCAAACATCTTCTACGACTTATTAAAAAATATATGAAATATTGCACTGGCCAGCCATAACAGTGGAACACAAGCTAACATGCTAACAGATGCTACATGGCTCTAAATCTGTCAAAAATAGACCAAAACATTCCAAATTAATTTTCGAGTCCTTAGTGATCATCAGAGAGACAAAAGGTGGCCATTAATGTCTTTCAAACATCTTCTACGATTTATTAAAAAATATATCAATAGTACCTCCAGTCCAGCCTGCTTGTTGACAGGCAAACCAAGATGGCTGCCGTGTTCAGTGGAAAGTGAGAGAGGGGGGCGGCGCCCTGCTGTCAGCTGTCAGTCAAGAGTCTAAACCATTGGCCCCCAGCAACATTAGGATAGGCCAATAACCATCCAGGGATATCCTAATACATTTTAGGAAAGTCAGAGAGGATCGGCTGGCCAGGAGCGCAAGGATGACACGCAAATTCGTGAAGCGTTCCGTATTTTTCGTATTTTTAACCATTTTGAGGGAGGGTTAGCTTATTTCCTTTTTGGGAGTCAAACGGTGGTCAAATTGGAACGATACAGAGAATGTTGGGATCATAGGAACTGAAATTGGAACGATACAGTGAAGATTGGGATCATAGGAACTGAAATTGGAACGATACAGTTGGAACGATACAGATTGGAACGATACAGAGAAGATTGGGATCATAGGAACTGAAAGGAACCCAACCGTTCTTCTCTGTTTCGGCCCGAGGCCCCGCGCGGGCCCGCAGGCCCGCGCGGACGCCGCCCCTGGGCATGGAGCCGAGCCCCAGGCCTGGGCGGCCCTGGAAACGCGGCCAGCGTGCCCTGGCATGGCCTCGTTTGCCCGTGGCGGGCTCAAACGCCCGATAAGTGGAACGCGACGCCCTCGCGTTCCTCTTTCCGCTGTCGCGTTCCTTTACTCTTGAACCCGCCTCCCTGCCCGTGGAGGCGGGCATGGCCTGGAATGGACCAGGCTAGGCCAATAGCCATCCAGGGATAGTCTAATATCTTTTAGAAAAGTCAGAGAAGTTCTGCTGCACAGGAGCGCAAGGATGACACGCAAATTCGTGAAGCGTTCTGTATTTTTAACCATTTTGAGGGAGGGTTAGCTTATTTCCTGAAACTGAAATTGGAACGATACAGTGAAGATTGGGATCATAGGAAGTGAAATTGGAACGATACAGAGAAGATTGGGATCATAGGAACTGAAATTGGAACGATACAGTGAAGATTGGGATCATAGGAACTGAAATTGGAATGATACAGTGAAGATTGGGATCATAGGAACTGAAATTGGAACGATACAGTGAAGATTGGGATCATAGGAAGTGAAATTGGAACGATACAGAGAAGATTGGGAGGAACTGAAATTGGAACGATACAGAGAAGATAGAGATCATTGGAATTGCAAGATTGCGGACTCCCACAGTTCCACCGTACTCCCACAGTACCCTCCCCAGGTAACCTCAACCGTGAGACTCATGGATGTCCAGACTGATATAGCTAGATCGATCGATAGAACCTATCCATCCATCCATCCATCCATCCTAAAATTGGAACGATACAGAGAATAATGGGATCAGACCAATAGGAACTTGGATGGGACACTGCCTGGGAATACCAGGTGCCGTAAGCTTTTTCATGAAAGGCATTGGCCAAAGCCATCTGCTGTGTACATGAGCCGTGCCGGCCACCTCCGCTGTCGCTTACGGCCATACCACCCTGAGCACGCCCGATCTCGTCCGATCTCGGAAGCTAAGCAGGGTAGGGCCTGGTCAGTACTTGGATGGGAGACTGCCTGGGAATACCAGGTGCCGTAAGCTTTTTCATGAAAGGCTTTGGCCAAAGCCATCTGCTGTGTACATGAGCCGTGCCGGCCTCCTCTGCTGTCGCTTACGGCCATACCACCCTGAACACGCCCCTTGAGGAAGTGCAGCAGATTGTGGCCAGTGTGTTTGTTTGAGAGGTGTTTTTTGTGTTTTTGATGCTTTCCAGACAAAGAAATCATTGACTAACGGATCTTTTGAACAGTGACTGCTACCCCCCCCCCCCCCCCCCCCCCCCCAGCAGCTTAGCTGTCTGGGGGACTTTTTATCAGTTTGTTTGAGAAAAAGACTCTAACAATGGCACAGAGAACAGCACAGGCTGGATAAGACAACATGGCTACCAGAGACAAGGATCATCCCTTTGAGAGAAAACTGACAGTTGGAGTGGAGATTATTGGAGATGAATTCATAACAATGATGGATCTACTGAGAGGCCTAAAAGTGGCATGTGGAAATGTGATTGGATGTCGCTTCAAGGCACAGAAGAAATATTAAATCACCATGGCATCAGAAAAAGGTAAACAGAGACTTATGGATGGCTTTAAGATAAAAAACAGCAGCATAATGGCAAAAGAACTGTCCAGTGATCAAATGGTTGTATCATTTATGAGTCTCCCAACCTACATTGAAGATGAGACAATCATAAACAAACTGACTGAATGGGGGGTGACAGCAACCTCACCCATAAAAAGAAAGCTCTGGAAGGGAACGGACATTGCAGATGGCACAAGATTTGTGAAAGTGAAGTTCAATCAGTATGTAAAATCTTTGCCGTACTCCACACATTTTTTGACACTGGAGGGGGAAGAATATTTCCGCTGCATACATGACAGACAGGTCAAAGTATGTAGGCTATGCATACAGCCAGGACATATTCTGATAGACTGCCCGGAATTTAAATGCCACAAATGTAAGAGGCAAGGCCACTACGCGAGAGAGTGCCCCCAATCAGGTCGTTGCCAGCAATGCAAGGAAGTAAGAGCTTTCTGCAAATGCAACGAGGAGGCAAATGGCGACCTCTCTGACCCTGAAAATGAAATGGAAGAGGAGGAGGATGAGGAGGAGGATGAAGAGGCAGAGGAGGAGGGAGGGAATGAAAATGGTGATGACAACGGCGATGAAGATGAGGACGACGCGGGAGAGGATGATACTATAAATGAGACAGAGGCTACACCTGTGGAGGCCCAGGTGAATGCAGAGAGGGAGCAGGACAACATCGGGTGCAGCCTTGATGTCGCGGTCCTGGAGGGAGAAGTGTCTGACGGGGGGAAGAATGGAAACGGCGTGGGAGCATGTGCCCAACGGGTGCATCCACCAGGCCGAGACCATTTGAAGACCCCGGAGGGCACGAAACATCTAGGAGGCAGCAAAGAGAGGAGAGATGGAGAGGCCGCTGTCGGGGCCAATGGAGAGGGCAAAGGAGGAGACAGAGCCCCCCCCAATACAAGACATCGAAATGGGAGACACGGTCACAGACGAAACACCAAGAGGCAGCAGAGACAAAGAGGCTGCAAGTGCAATCGACAACATGAGCCCGAAAGAAGTGATCTCTGCTGTTGAAAGGAGAAAATCAAAGAATCAAGGGAAGAAGATGAAGGATGCCAGGAGACAGAAGGTATGAAAGTCTGGGTGCACACACTAACGCTCCTAAACCTAATGTTGAAGGTAACATATTTTAATACAAATGGGCTGAGGAGCAGTTCAAAGTTTGAAGAGGTGGTGGCGCTATGCAACTCTGATATCATATGTCTGCAAGAGACTAATTGGGATGGGGAAATCATGGAGAATTGTAAAAAACAATGGAAAGGGGAAATGTATGCCAATAATGGGACTAGGGTCAGGGTGTCATGTGGTGTTGCTGTTTTGGTAAAAGAGGGAAGTGTGGACAACATCAGGCACATTCCCAGTGACACAAATGGGAGAATGATTATTTTGGAATTTGAATACATGAAAGTGACATTTAAGTTGATCAACATATATGCACCAAATGTGGAAAATGATATGAGGGTTTAATTTAACCAATTGAAGCCATTATGTACAGGAAACTGCATAATTATAGGAGATTATAATGTCTGGTGTGATATACTAGATGCCTCAAGCAGTGCCAGGTTTAGACATGATTCATCAAGGAAAGTTCTTTTAGAAAATATGGCAGAAAACAAACTCATAGATCTATGGAGAGCAGAAAATCCCCATGAAAAAGAGTTTTCCAGAAGACAAGTAGTATTAGGAGAAATGAGACAAAGCAGGTGTCGGGGAATCCAGGACTGCACGCACGCACACGCACACACACGCACGCACGCACGCACTCACACACACACACACTCGTACACACACACACACACACACACACACACACACACACACACACACACACACACACACACACACACACACACTCGTACATACACACACACACACACACACACACACACACACACACACACACATACACACACACACAGGTCATATGAGATCACCAGTAGGGGCCTCTAGGTCCCGGACACCTTAAGTGAAACCAGACATTCACTGATCTCATGCGCGGACTTCACACACGCACACACACACAGCCTCACACACACCTCACACACACACACACACACACGCACTCACTCACTCACGCACACACATACACACACACACACACACACACACACACACACACACATACATACGTTGCCCCATACCATGATCTCAACAGGATGTACTAGACGCACGCTAGACGCACGCTTAAGCGCCTTCTCATGTACTAGCGTGCACGCAAAGCTATGATGACCCCAGTACATAGATGGACATAGATGAATATTTTGAGACCAACGGTTGGTTAAGAGTAAACGTTAAGCACACACTCATGGCGCCCCCACACATTGTATGGCGTTTACACACCGATTAGCAGACGTGCGTGTACGCAGACACTAATGTCTTAGGCCAGTATAAACTGGACCGACGGGGGACAAACTGTACATTATTTTCCCGCTGACCCTGAGCTTGTACCACCCTGGTCCTGTCATCCCCTTACCTTTCCCCCTTTTCTTCCATCAACCTATTATTACAATAAATATACTTGTTAAACCTTGAACCTTTGTGTCGGACTGCATTGAGTACTCCAGTTCAATCCAACTGTGCGCTCTCCGCCTGGCCGAGAGATACGACATCTGGCGACCACGAAGAGTGTGAAAAGCTGACCCAACCGGACGCGGACCTTCATAAAAAAGACAACAGTCCATACTACAGCAAGGTGAGAATTATTTGTTTATAATTCACACCCGTGTTGCTGTAGTATGCTGGGGGTCGCGCCGGGGGAAGCTGCACTTCAAGAATCCTGTGTCTGCGGGAGGCGGATAATGTCAGTTGGATCTGGGTCTCATGCACCGCACAATGCATGTTGTCATAATCACCTTTATCATAATCACCTGTAAACAGTGAAAAGCGTATTCTCCCTTATTTGCCCTGTAATATGCTTATGATCTGACACCGACACAGACTGTGATTTAAATCACTTTATTATTATTGTTCTCTCCCCTTGTGGTCTGGAAACTGTAACTAGTTTCTTCAGATCAGAAGGCAAATATTATGATCTAATTGGGAATACATCAATCGCCTAATTATGTCAAGTTAAAGAACGTCAATTGCTTTAGCTGCCTTTAAATTCTTGTTGTTATTTGTCGTGCTATCTATTCTGAGTTCTGGGATCGGTATAATGTATCCTTCAGTTGTCAGGCAAAGAATATGATTAAAATAGGTACGTCTATCGCCTAATTTGATCAGTTAAAGAAGGTCCATTGCTTTAACGCCCCTTAAATTGAGTGCATTAATACTGACACATTGTTGATCCATGGGAGAAGAAAGAAAAAAAAAGAAGGCAAAAGTTAAGATTTATTTGGGAACGTCAATCGCCTGAATAAGTCGGCCGGAGTACGCGTCGAGAGCTCCGTCCTAATCTAAAAGTGCTTGGTATTAATTTGCAGGACCCTATCAGATAAACTTTTATGGTGAAGATCAGCCGTAAAGGTAGATAGCGGGATGCGGGAGGGGGTCACCCGTAGTCTTGAAAAAAGGTCCCAGCTGTAGCCTAATGTGTGAGACACTTAGGATTGGAAGTGTATAGGTCTGCCGGTAATTGATTGCGTTTGGAATTAATCGCGCAGTTGAAGTTAAGTACTTGGGGAAGCGCTGGGGGGTATAAGGATAGTTTGAGATAAAATTAATGGGGCGGGAGTCCGCGGTGTGAAGTCTATTATTATATATGTGATTTGATATATTCGCTATTAAAAAGACGAACTGCTTGTTTTTCTTCCTGGAGCGCTTTTGGTGACACCGCAGGGGCGCGTGCAGCTGATCCGGCCAGGCATACTCTGACGACAGCAGAGTGAATACCAACTAAAATAAGGTCGGAGTACACCCTGTGACAACACCATAATTCATACATGCGTCTCACCCGATCAGAGGACATATGAATACTGACTGAGTATGGATAAATGCATGACATTGTGGTTTATCTAACCATTTGAGTGTACTGACTGTTAGAGATAAATGCATCACGGTTGATTATCTACCCACTTGATTTGGCATTGTGTGTCTCCACTGCGAGATAAATTTAATATTACACATAGACGCTGAATACACTATACACACCCCACGCTCTGTGAAACAAGGGCGCGGCTGGGTGCCCTTGTACTGTTTAGAATTGAATACAGTTGATATAATACAATTAGGGGAATACAGTTAATTGTGGAAGCCCGGGCCATTGTGATAGAAAAAGAAAATTAAGGTTAATGGTTATGTGGTTTGGCTGGATTGCAGCCGTACGGACAGTGCTTGTGGTCGTTGATGTTTTATTGTTGCAGAGTTGGACGTTGTCTCATGTATGGCCATATAACTGTCAGAGTTTAGTGTAGACGTACATTGGATTGTGATACTTGTTGGTTGTTCTGTGCGATAAAGGTTCATGACTCATGTTATGGATCTTTATGCGTTGTTGGGTTGATATTTGTGCTGTTGGATCCGTGTTGTCGCTGGACGGCGCTGCGGATCAGTTGAAATATACCCACACATTTGCGTTGCGCATTGTGATTTAACGCCCAGATCGCTCCCGTTGAAGAGCGTTTTTGTACACGTTCGCGCGCGTCGGGCTCGCGTTCCGTTGGTGTGAATATACGCTTTGGTGTGCTCACACCATTATGTGGCTAACCGTCAACGGCTAGCGTTGCGAGATAACTATCATTATTCGAAGAACGGTGCCGAGTCATCCAATAATAAAGCATCGATTGCATACGTTGCGTTCTGACCGATTGGGCGCTGGCCGAAATTAAACTTTGTGTAGTTTATAGCGACGGTAAAGTACTTTGGAAAAATAATAACAATAATAACAGCACGAGAACGAGGCTGCTCGAAGGCTGCTCGGAGGAGGGCTGCGTTCTGACAGCAGGCGGCAGGGTTAAAACGCTGTGTTTGTGAATAATCGGCGCGGTGTCATTTCTTGCTGCCACGTCGATTATACACTTTTGGCCCACTCCACCTAAACCCTATACGAGCATCACATATATTCCGTTTGAATTGGCCGTAAACTGAATTGTTGAATTGGAATGTTGGTGGCAAGTTAAAGCTTTTACGGGACACGGCGGCTACGTCATCGCGTTGCGGAACGGGAACGCTTCTGGTTGGTTGCCTAGTGTGCACGTGTACGCTGTGTCGGCGATCCTCCATTTTGGCTCATCGAGCCACGCATTGGGCGGCCATTTTGTGCTCCCAGTCAGTTGCCACAGAGGGGAGGGGTGCGTTTCCCCCGCCCCGCGCCCCGACGGCAGCGGTTGTACGTTGTTACTGCATTCAAATGTGTGATTCCAATTGTTTTGTACACCCTGCTGGATGGATGGTTTCTCTGTGTCTTGTTGGCCTGTGAATGCTTTGTGTTGGACATAATATGGCTGAATGCACGGTCTGCAGAATTTGATTGTGTGGGACTAGTTAGGCCACCTTTATTTTTTGTTTATTCTATTTTATTTAAAAAAAAAAATTTAGCGCCCGCTCCTTGCGTTGCTTGTCATTCTAACATCACTGTCGGCTTTTATGAAGTTTAAGCATTACTTACAAGGCATTTTGTTAAATTGACAGATTTGGCTGTGTAAGTCTTACATTGTTATACACCTTGGGACAACACTTAATAGTGTTGTTGCTCATGGTGGCATTAATTACAAGGCTTTTTGTTAATTGACAGATTTGGCTGTGTAAGTCTTACATTCTTATACACCTTGGGACAACACTTAATAGTGTTGTTGCTCATGGTGGCATCAATTACAAGGCTTTTGTTAACTGACACATTTGGCTGTGTGGCCCTACGTTGTTCTACACTTTAGCACAACGCTTAATAGTACTGTTACTTAAGGTGTTATTACTTACAAAGCTTTTGATGAGTTACAAGTTTGGCTGTGTGGCCTTGCTTCATTTACACCCTGCCGCGACACTATATGGTGTTGTGGCTTATTGTATTTTCAATTACAAAGCTTTAATTGGTAGATAAAGTCGGCATGTGTCACTTTGCATTGTTCTAAGTCTGCGCCTGTCACTAACCAGTGTTGCTGTTGATGTGTGCTTGATTGCTGCATGTTGAAACGGGTTGCTGACTTGTTGAATGACTTGGCCTTGCACTGTGCGTTGTCTAACTCCATTGCATGGTTAATTGTGTTTAGTGCCTTGTTTTAGACACTGAGGGGGAGATTCAATGCGAGTTATAGGCTGATGGATACACAGTTTATGTTGAGTGTGTGTTTAAATACACACGATTAGGGTTACGTGGACTGACAACAGAGGACTTTGGCTGTGATTTACTCTTTCACTTGCATTGTGGATCTGCTATTTTCGTCTTGCAGATCTGCTATTTGCGTCGGGTGATCTTGTGGATCTGCTATTTTCATCTTGTAGATCTGCTATTTTCATCTTGTGATCTTGTGGATCTGCTATTTTCATCTTGTAGGTCTGCTGTTTTCATCTTGTGATCTTGTGGATCTGCTATTTTCATCTTGTAGGTCTGCTATTTTCATCTTGTGATCTTGTGGATCTGCTATTTTCATCTTGTAGGTCTGCTATTTGCATCTTGTGATCTTGTGGATCTGCTATTTTCATCTTGTAGGTCTGCTATTTGCGTCTGGTGATCTGTGGATTTGTTATTTTCATCTTGTAGATCTGCCGTTTTCATCTTGTGGATCTGATGTTCCCATCTTGCAGATCTGTAGATCTGCTATTTTTGGCGCCGTAGCTGGATATCACTCTTACGGCGCTGCAGCTGAATGCAACTCTTGTATGCCGGACGTGAGCTGTGTCACACATGTTAATTGATCCTTCTTGACCTGCACTGGTCATTCAGTCATTCTATCTGGTTCACTTTGTATGGTCTCGTTCTTTGGTGCTGGGCTTGGTCATTTTGTTCCACACAAGTAACAATAGGCCTTCTGGACAATTGCACAGTCAGTTAGTCCTTACTTAATGTGCATTAAGGGGGGTCACCCTTGGTTGGTGCCATTTTTATGAAAATAATGATACTGTAATGGTATAGGTGAATTGACAGGTACATAGGGATTGTAGTCACGGGTATCCTCATTACACATCTACGACACGTTTGGGAGGGAGGGTGTTTTGAGGGTTGGCTTGTGGGTTAACTCCAGTCCCCTATATATACGGTTAGGTCCTGCCAATGCTCATATCACATTCACGCGCATGTACACGCAGTGACACATAGTTTTACACACTGATGGTGCGGTCACGGTTGTTAATACAACACATAGTTCGGGTGGTCATTGACAACCTTTTAACAAGCAGCAATTGATTGGGATCTGTGCATAGCGGGGTCAGCCTACAACACGTAGATTACATCGGACCCTGACAGCCGGGTTCCAGGAACATACAGGTTATATAAATATATTTCGACGGAGTACGTGGGACAATTTCGTATAGTTTACCAATCATGGGGGCCGGATGGGTTAAAGGGGTGAGCGTGGCGCAGCCTACGACCCCTGTGGGCATTATACAGAAGCGACACCCTTTGATTAGGGGTATTTTTGGTTATTCAAAGAAATGGGCGAACAGGTGGCCGGAAATCGAAACACCCTGGCCGTTAGACGGGACCTTTGATCCCCACGTGATTAAAACCCTCGAAGTTCTTATCAGTACGTATAGAGCCGAACAAAAAACGGGGAGGCGTGGCAGGGCCCGTAAGGAGAAACGAGAAGCAGAAGTGGCAATTTTGGATTTATTTTTCAAAGAAGGCCAGAAGTTGAGCAAAGCCTATAAAGAAAGACGGGAGAGATTACAGGCTCCAGCCCGGCTCACTGAGAAACAGATGGAGCTGTGCGACGAACCTTTCTCACATGTGTCACCGCCGCCATATTTGGGGAAGGCCCCTGACACAGCCGGACAGAGATCCGTATACCCACAGGTCCCGATGCTCGACACAGATGGCCGATATGAAGTTAAAGATGACTTTGGGGATGTGGTGGAGTCGGGCCGGGCCGTCGCCACAATAGAGATGCTACCTGACGGTAGGAACAGGCCCGTAAGGGGGAGAGAGGGCGGAGCCAGGGCCGACGCCAACAGTCGAGCGGCCTCGGACGGCTACTCTCCCACAGTCAGGTCCCTTCTGGCGGAGGCCGAACGCAAGGGCAGGTACAGGCACGCAGGGGGTCGTGCCACAGACGGTTCCGGTGACGGGGCGACGCAAGTACTGTCTGATGGGGAGGAGGAGAAGCTGACGGCCCAGGCAGAGAAGCTGTCCATCGCTGTGAACCGGATGGACGATGATCTAGCGGAACTCCAGGGGAGCAGGAAGTGGCTGCACAGGGAACTGGCCTGTACTGATAAGGATGAACCTGACCCACGAGTTGTCGACGTAATCAACAAGAAGCTTCACGAGCTAGAACGGGAGGAAGAGGCGCTACACAGGGACTTTGATTTGGCGGCACGTGAGCTGCAGAAGTGCGGCCCCGACGTACCGGTGAGGCGGACCTACGATCTCCGGTCAGGCAAGACCAAGGGCCAACAATCATCCTCAAAGCAGATGCCACTTGTGATCAGGGGAGCGGACATTGACTATAAACCCTGGGCGGCCACGGATTTGACGGACCTGACCAACAAGCTGCCCCCACTTCAGGAGGGGGCGTATCCATGGATTGCGAAGTTTGAACAGCTTGTGGTGGGCATTCAGATTGCCATTGGGGACGTTAAACGTCTTCTAGCCGTTCTGGTGGGTGTCCCAACCATGGAATCCATCTTCGCTCGGGCTGGGCTGCAACGTTTTTCCATCACAGCAATATTTGACGCGGATTTGTTCGCCGCACACACCGGAGCGCTGTACCGAGCCCTTAGGGACGTTTATCCGACTAATGTACACCCAGACAGGATCCTGATTGAACCCCTGGCTGAGGCAGAGAATCCCCGATTTTACGTTGCACGCGCCATGCAGAAGTGGAGAGACGTCACCGGGACGGATCCGGAAAGAAACCAGATGGATTTGGCCTTAGTGAGGGGGAAGATTGAACGTGGTCTGCCTCTGACGGTCCAGAGGAAACTTAAAGACGTCGTGGGTCTGGGTAGTATGACCAGCACAATATACGCCGACCACATCTCGCATCAAGTCGAGGCTCTACGCCGGAAAGATCAACTACAGAAGGAAACAGATGATGAAACAATGAGGAAGCTGAATATGGCACACCTGGCTCGAGAGAAACCAGTCAGACAGGCGACGGTGGTGGCTGGTGAGACGAAACCACAGCAAGGGTGGTCTTGCACGACGCCACAACCTCAGTCTGACGGGTGGCGTGGCCCTCTGGGCCCCTGTTTCATATGTCACCGTTATGGTCACTTGGCCAATCGCTGCCGCCAACAGTCTGGACGATGGGAGGATCGGAGATGGGATGATCGGAGGCAGGGCCCACCACAGCAGGACCGGGCAGACTCAAGAGACTCCAGACCTCCCCCTAGGGGTCCGGCGAATCCTCATAGAGGACCGCCGCAGGGGGGCATAGAATAGGGATGCCCATTAGAATCCGAGGGACGGTGGCAGCTGGTGGCGTCAGGCGCGGAACCGGATCCCATGGTATGGGTAACGGTAAATGACAATCCAATACAATTGATGCCAGATTCTGGCGCCTGCTTCACTTGTATAAAACCAGAAGACGCCATACACCTTCCTATGTCCGGGCATTACGTCCGAACAATCGGGTTCGAGGGGAAAAAACAGCTGATACCTTCCACACTGCCTGTAAAAATCAGATTCAAATCCCAAGTGACTGAAATTCCAATACTTGTGTCTGACAAAACCCCCATTGGCCTTTTAGGGCGTGATGCCCTCACCAGATTGAACTGTACAATTAAGTGCACACCAGACGGATGTGTGGTGCACGTCCCCCCCGAAGAATACCCACGACACAAGCAGCTATTTGCCACGGACCAAACAGAAGGCTCGTTGGTCTACTGGCTGGGAAACCTAAGTAACGATCTGCTGGAACCTGCCAGATTGTGGGACAAGTTCCTTACAGCTAACCTACCAGGAGCAAGACTGCCAGAATATGATCCCCACTGTACATTGCAGTACTTTAAAGAAGCAAGCGACACAGAGGCTGAAGAATGGAGGAAACAACAGCCACAACAGACAATGCTCAGCTCCGGTTGTATTATACTGGGTCCCCAAGGGGCGGCGATGAAAATAAACATGCAAGAATACCTGAGAGAGACTTTTAAAGTGAACAACAGTCTGCCACATGTGACTTTAAGGATTTCCGAAGATTACGAGCAGAAGCATATAGGGGCAATGATGGTGGAAGCTGAATCCACCGTCTTTGTAACAACAAAAGAAAACCCTGCAATCTGGGCAAGTAAAGATCGGAAATTTCTCAAGATTATGATCTCAGCACAAGGAATGGGCCACCCACAGACGGCCAGAATGGCACACAGCTCTATCTACACCATTGAATCAGCACAAATTCTCAGGGAGGAAATGATGCAACAGGTCCCTGGGGACTTGTGGGCCAAGAGCAGTACAGACATTGGACTTGTAAAGTCAGCCCAGCCAGTGAAGGTGGAACTTCGACCGGGAACCACACCTCCCTGGAAGCACCAATACCGCTTGAAAGACGCTGCCATACAGGGCATTGAACCACAGATAAAAGGACTATTGAAAGCCGGGGTTCTACAGACTACGAAGTCCCCTATTAGCTGTATGCCCCTTTTACCTATTTTGAAACCAGACTCCTCATATCGGCTCTGCCATGACCTACGCGCAATTAATGAACTTTCTGTCGATTTTCCCGCGGAGGTACCGGATCCTCACATTTTGATATCGGATATTCCCGCGGACGCAACGTGTTTTACCGTACTCGACCTCACAGGGGCGTTCTTTTCGGTGCCATTGGCCGAGGAGAGCCAGGGATTATTCGGGTTCACCTATAAGGGAGAGCATTACATCTACAAACGTCTACCACAGGGTTATAGACACAGCCCCCATATCTTTAATAAAGTTTTGAAAGAAGATCTGGAGGACATAGGGCCTCTTATGACATCGGTTATACTTTCGTACTGTGATGACTTGATTCTGTGTAGCAAAAATCAGAAAATTTGCCATGAAGAATCGATCCTTCTTTTACAGAAATTATCAGAGAAGGGCCATCGCGTAAGTTTGAAAAAGCTTCAATATTGTCAGGATACTGTAGTTTATTTAGGCCAGAAAATCAGCCATAATCAGCGAGGTATTTCCGATGAGCATTTAGAAGCCATTCGTAAGGCGCCTAAACCTAGGACTGTACGCGAATTGATGAAGTTTGTGGGCATGACCCAATACTCAGCCGCATGGGTAGAGGACTACGCAGTCATTGTGAGTCCCCTCAGGCTTATGATCAAAGATACAGGGACCACTCATTTGCATGAAAACCTTACTTGGACAGAGGACGCAATTACGGCGTTCGAGACACAAGATTAAGTTAATGGAGGCCCCTGCTCTAGCATTGTGTGATTATACCAAAAACTTCCTGTTGTATGCTTCAATGTCCACAGGGGGAAAACATGCGTGCGCTATCCTTGCTCAGCCTACAGGCTTTGGTATTAAACCCCAACCCGTAGCATATTATTCCACAGCATTCAGTGAGGTGGAGATGGGTATGGCCCCGTGCTACAGAGCACTGGCTGGGACCTACTTAATGTACGAGAAGGCATCTGCCATCACAATGGGGTACCCGGTGACTATTTGTGTAGAACATAGCCTGAAAAATCTTTTAAACTTTGGCAAATACACATTGACTTTGTCCAGAATTAAGGACTATCACCGAATGTTAGAACTACCCGATGTCACCGTGGTCAGATGCCCTACCAAAAATCCATCAGAATGGTTGACCACCGCCGAGGATGGCGAGCCCCACGACTGCGTGGAAGAGGCAGTAAGGTATTCTAGACTAAGAGCCGATCTACAAGCTCTTCCACTTTCTGATGTGGATGTAGAATATTGGACAGATGGGTCTTGCTATCGCATTGGGGAGACCTTAAGTGCAGCTTATGCAGTTGTACAGGCCCAAGGTACTGATTTTGTAACCGTGAAAGCGGAGGCAATTCCACAACCTGCCTCCGCCCAGCTCGCTGAGCTGGTAGGCTTGACAGAAGCTTGTTTGCTAGCAGAAGGCAAACGAGTAAACATTTACACAGATAGTGCATATGCCCTTAATGTGTGCCACTTGTTTGGTGCAGTGTGGAGAAACCGAGGGTTTAAGACCGCAGATGGTTCTCCAATTAAACATCAAGCACAGATCGTTAAGCTTTTGTCAGCAATGATGAAACCCAAGCAAATTGCCATCACTAAATGCGCAGCACATAAGTCTGACACTTCTCGCATCACTTTGGGCAACAATGCCGCTGATAATTCAGCTAGGGGCGTGGCAGGAGCTAACAGGCCGGGTAAGATCCTTTTAGTAACGCATGAGGTGGAGTTGGAGGAGAGTGTCACAATGACTGATTTAATTTTGATGCAAGATGAGGCCAGTGAACTAGATAAGAACTTATGGCGGGAACGGGGTGCTGTCCAGGACGGCACAGGGTTATGGCGTAACCATGAAGGGTTAGCAGTAGCACCGCCCGACCTATTGGGCTTATTGATACTGGAGTCTCATGGGCTTGCACATGTGGCTAGGACAGAGGTGAAAAGAAAAATCACACAAGAATGTGGGTTCTGGGCACCTTATTTGTTGGAACAGATTGATCAAGTCATAGGTCGATGCACCATTTGCTTAAAGAACAACATCTGACGAGGAGTACCGACGCACCCAGGCCATATTCCCACACCAAACGGGCCTATGAGAGAACTTGTCATGGACTATGTCGACATGATTCATCCAGTATGTGGTCAGAGGTATCTTCTTGTTGTGGTCGACGTTTTCAGTCGCTGGATAGAAGCCACGCCGACGCGAAAAAAGGACAGTCAGTCGGTGGCTAAGTTCCTTTGCAGGGAGGTCTTCAGCCGCTGGGGCGTGGCCGAGAAGCTGGCTTCCGATAATGGGAAAGAATTTGTTGACCGCGCGATGCAGTTGGTCCTTAAAACGTTAGGCAGCAAGCAACGTTTTGTGTCTGCTTATCATCCAGAATCTAACGGTCTTTGTGAGCGATATAATGGTGTCCTGAAGAATAGGATCACAAAAATATGTCAACAAACAGGGCTCAATTGGGTCGATGCGCTCCCCCTCGCTTTGATGGCATGCCGCTCAAGTGAAATTCGACACCTTAAAATGACACCGCATGAATTAGTGATGGGTCGGCGCATGAACACTGCTGGTTTACGCACCAGTGGTAAAGGCCCTAGTCTGTCGCTGCTTGAGGATGACATGAGAAAGTATGTCCAGTATATGTCTAACCTCCATCGGAGGATTGCTACTTACGTTTCTTCCAAACAGGAACAGGAGGAGAAGGAGGAGTCGCAGCGAACGCCCGTCAACTCCATAGTGCCGGGGGACAGTGTCTTTGTTCGTGTCTTTCGAAGACGCTGGAACAACGAACGCCGACAAGGGCCATATCTTGTTGTGCGAAGTACCGGTACCGCAGTACAGGTTGACGGTTCTCCAACGTGGTATCATCTGAACCACTGCGTCAAAGCCCCCACCAATGGAGAAGCACACACGCCTCCAACAGAGGAGCCAGCGGCCCCGGCAGCTCAACAAGGGGATGAGACAGGGGCTCAGACAGTGCCTGAGGCCCTGCCAGCCCCAGAGACAGAGAGAGATAATTCTGGCGACTCCGCCCAGGAAGCTGATATTGGTCACCTTCCTATTGCACTTAGCGGTAGCGGTGACGAATCAGGAGGGGACCTCCAGGAAGGGTTCGAACAAATCGATCTGCGGTTTGTCCCAGAGCAACCCTCTCTTGCCCCGGATGTCGAAAGTGTGTCACAACCCGCCGACACCCCAGCAGAACAGCCTCAATCGTCCAAAAGGCGAAGCAAAAAGTGGTCTTCCCTCCCCGGCCGCCAGAGGCCGAGTCGTGAGGCACGTAGACCCAAGCGGTACGATGTTGACGGTTAAGGGTAGGAAAGGAAGCCTCATACTGCTCCCGTGTCCGTGCCCCCGAACACCGGGCGCACCTGACATGTTATGGTACAATTTATGGCAAATTGAACATCAAGGTACAGTGGCGGTGACCGGAGGTAGTCCGACGAACAGAATACGATTCCTGAATGGCGTCCAAAATCAGGGAGACTGCTCCCTCATTATGTCCAAACTTCAGGTCAGTGATGGCGGGATATATACCTGCATCAGAGACAGCCCAGAGTGTCCATGGCAAATCCAATCGTCCATGACAAATGGTGTCCGTGGCAAACCCAATCAGATTCCAACGGCGGCTTGTCCAGTCCATCAAATCTTGGTTGTGGTGACCACAGGGAGGGAACCCCCGACCACACTTCTCCCAACTACGACTACAATTAACACGACCACACTTCTTCCGACTACGACTGCGACGACCACACTTCTTCTAACTAACACGACCACACTTCTCCCGACCACGACTACGATTCTCTCCCCAAACACGACCACACTCTTTACCCTTTCCCCGAACACGACCATACTTCTCCCGACTACAAATACGACGCCCACACTTCTCCCGACCACAACTACGCTTCCGACTACGACTGCGACGACCACACTTCTTCCGACGAACACGACCACACTTCTTTCGACTACGACGGCTACCCTTTCACCAAACACAACCACGCCTCTGTCAACCCTGACTACAACTACAAACAACAATACAACTTCCCGTCCGACCGTCCCAACTGTCACTTCGTTTCCTAACGCAACGACCACCTCCTCAGATGTCAAGACTCTCCTTCCACACGATATGGATGTCCCCGTAGTTGGGGAGAGGCTGTTGATGAACATTACCAGTGATAGACCCAACATGACTAGGCGGGCGATCTCCAAGGGTGAACAGTGGGAACGGGAATGGGCCGGTCGATTAAATGTAACTCACAGTCCAATTGGCCGCCGGGAGTACAAACCAGTAATAAGTGACCCCTTACATGGCCTAGCTCACGCTAACCCATGGTACCAGTGGGTGGATTATACTGCATGGACCTTAAATAAGACTGACTGTTATTTCTGTACTTCCGCTAGAGTTGACGCACTTTTAGTGATGAATACACCATATAGCTGGGGAAGCTGCGTGAGGGAGAAGGAGAAATTCAGGGAGGAAGCTTTTACTCAGATGGGATACGATAGGGTCCCGGCCGCCTATAACAGCAGAGCAGCTATAATGTTTGGCCAGAGATTTGCGCCATTCTGCCCAGCGGAATGTCTCCATTACTTGGGATCGGCAGAATATTACGGTGCGGTGATGAGGCCTGCCATGGACACAAGGGTTTTGAGGGAGTCCCTATCTGGAGGTCGATGCACTTCACTCGATGTGCGCATGAGCATGGATCTGGGGTCTCCACCCAGCAGTACGCGTTTGACACTGGCAGGCACCTTCGAGTGTTTCCAGAAGGACGGGAGCCTCCCTATGGTTGACCACCCGTCTGTAGATGTGGGCAGCTTGGATGAGGACTTATGTGAGATCATATGGAACATATCTTCTACTGTGACCGACAGCGGGTGCTTGCCTGACCAGGCCGACGTGGACGTCAGCCCGGCATTGACTGTACTTAAAGGGAACCAGACTGAGCCCCAGCCGACGATCTGTCCACTTCATTACGCCACGCAGGCGGTGGCAGATCAATTTTGGATGTGCAAGGAACGTATTCTACTTAAAACTTTGCCCATAAATTGGTTCGGGCGATGCGCCAGAGTCGTGGCTGTTCAGTCCATAGTGATCATACCTGCTGAGGACCTTACAGACAGGAGCGCTCTTCGCTCCAAAAGACTCCGGAGGGGGGCCGAGCAAGGAATGGCCGCAGTGTCCTCGGTGCAATTTGACACCTTTGGGGTTCCTTATAACATACCCAGAGACCACATGGTTATAAATCATGTTGCCTTATCAGGGGCTTCTCTGTTCTTTCCCTCAATAGGGATCAGTGTGGTTGCCAAGTGGCTCAACTATTTTGTCTACAACCAACAACGCTACATGAACTACACTTACGAGGCCTTGGATGCTCTGGGCCAACAGCTGGCGGCCACTAGCCTCGTCGCTTCACAAAACCGCGACGCATTAAATTTCCTCCTCGCCTCCAGTGGCGGGGTTTGTTCCATGTTTGCGGATACTTGTTGTTCCTATATTCCAAACAGCACCGCGCACAATGGTAGTTTCACCATGGCAATGGGAAGATTGAGAGAACTCAGGGAAGAGGTTCGCGAACACACCGGTGTGCGAGACCCTTGGGAAGACTGGTTGCGACTACGTCTGGGGGGGTGGGGGACCTATTTAGCCCAGATAGGAGCGGCCATACTGGGGTGCTTGCTTATTCTGGCCCTGGTGATCTGTTGCTGTATCCCTCTGCTTCGGGCCTTCATTGCCAGGGGCATTGCGGGCGCTGTGAACATTCAGGCGATTCAAATGACTGTCATTGCACCTGTGGTCAGACGAGACCTCGAGTTCACCTTGGATGGAGATGATTCAGGGGACGAGGGGGTGTGGCCGGGACTGGAATATTACAGAGACGATTATATGGATATTCATCCGGAGGAAAGAGATTTGGATGACTGAATGGCACGGAGGCAGGGGATCTAAGGTCCCCAGGTGGGGCGCAGTGAAGTGGACTGGATGGATGGTCCGGATGAACAGTTGGTGCCCATCCGCGCCCCCACGCCCAACCCCCCCCCCCCCCCCCCCGCCCTGTCCCGGTGCCTCTGCCCTCCACCAGCCCAATGCCCCCCCCCCCCCTCCCCTGACTGATATTACATGCACACATATTCTCACACACGTAGCTGCACACGTAGGAACATAGCTCTGTCTTTTCTATCATATGTGCACGCACCTGTACACATTTCTGTCTGTCCTTTCTCTCTTCTTTGTGTACACAGGTAAGGTAAGCCGGCCTCCTGGCGAAGTCATCGCGCGTTTTTTTTCTGGTTAGGTGTTTCGTTTTTTCTCGGCGGTTTCTCTTTAATTTTCCTTTAAATTTTTTATGGTGGCGGTAGTCCAGTGCGCTATGGTGTCGCCAATGTGCATGCATTATTGCTATTGTTTTTCCTCGGTTTATGTAGGCCTGTGGGCTGCGGTGTGTTTTATTGATTTATGCTAGTCATTTGATTTAGTTATGCCTGTTTAATCGCTATTTTGGTTGTGTCCTGCAAGGCTTGTTCTAGTTTACGCGTAAGCTTCGCGACCGTTGTTTAATTTGTGCCGTTTGGCTTTGACCATAGGGAGGTGGGGAAACTCTATGCTAAGGGTACTGGGTGGCCGGGTGTGGGTGGGTTGATCTTTGGCTTGGTCACTTTGCTAAGGCTAGTTGGGTGGGGTCGCTTGTCGACTAGTGGGGAATTATGTTTTCATTGTATGCTTCGCTGTGTCTTTTGTTGTTTTGTTTTTTTTCCTAATGTTTTTTGCTCGTTGGGTCTTGTTTTTTTTGTTTTTTTTTTTTTTTTTTTTGTGGGTGATTGTGGTTGTGTCCCTGGTCTGTCGGGTTCGGTGGTTTGTTTGTTTTTGATTAGCTGCCGCGAATCGAAATCAGGGAGGGATGTCGGGGAATCCAGGACTGCACGCACGCACACGCACACACACGCACGCACGCACGCACTCACACACACACACACTCGTACACACACACACACACACACACACACACACACACACACACACACACACACACACACACACACACACACACACACACTCGTACATACACACACACACACACACACACACACACACACACACATACACACACACACACACAGGTCATATGAGATCACCAGTAGGGGCCTCTAGGTCCCGGACACCTTAAGTGAAACCAGCCATTCACTGATCTCATGCGCGGACTTCACACACGCACACACACACAGCCTCACACACACCTCACACACACACACACACACACGCACTCACTCACTCACGCACACACATACACACACACACACACACACACACACACACACACACACACATACATACGTTGCCCCATACCATGATCTCAACAGGATGTACTAGACGCACGCTAGACGCACGCGTAAGCGCCTTCTCATGTACTAGCGTGCACGCAAAGCTATGATGACCCCAGTACATAGATGGACATAGATGAATATTTTGAGACCAACGGTTGGTTAAGAGTAAACGTTAAGCACACACTCATGGCGCCCCCACACATTGTATGGCGTTTACACACCGATTAGCAGACGTGCGTGTACGCAGACACTAATGTCTTAGGCCAGTATAAACTGGACCGACGGGGGACAAACTGTACATTATTTTCCCGCTGACCCTGAGCTTGTACCACCCTGGTCCTGTCATCCCCTTACCTTTCCCCCTTTTCTTCCATCAACCTATTATTACAATAAATATACTTGTTAAACCTTGAACCTTTGTGTCGGACTGCATTGAGTACTCCAGTTCAATCCAACTGTGCGCTCTCCGCCTGGCCGAGAGATACGACACAGGATAGACTGGTGTCTAGTAAAAGAAAGCATTATGGAATACAGTAGAAATGCAAAGTATAAATATACAACAGTGAGTGACCATGCAGTCTTCTCCTTTTCGCTGGACATGGGCACAGGGGGGAGGGGGGGAGGACTATGGTGTCTGAATACCAGTCTGTTAAAAGAGGAAAGATACAAGGATGTGATTATGAAATATGTAAAAGGGAGAATGTCTGAACATTTAATGGAAGAGGATGTGGGGCGGTGGTGGGAGTCAGTAAAAGAAAACATAAAGGCGATCAGTATTAAATACTCTAAGCAGAGGAAGTTTATGAGGGAGAGAAAAGAAGAAGAACTTAGGGAACAAATAGAAAAGGAGCTTGAAAAGAAAGAAAGAGACCCCCAACATAACCTGGAAGCTTTTTTGAAGCTTCAGAATGAAATGCATGAATATGAAAAAATGAAGTGTCAAGGGGCAATTATACGAAGCAAAGCGCAATATGCAATAGAAGGAGAGAAATGCACCTCCTTCTTTTTGAGCATGGAGAAACAAAAGCAGCAAAGGAATTATATAGATGAACTAGAAAATGAAAAAGGTGAACGGGTTAATGACCTAGTTGGAGTACTAGAGACAGCTGAAACATTTTACAGGAATTTATTAAAAAAAGAAGCAATGGACAGTGAATGTGCCAAAAAAGTGATAGAGGGAGTCAAGGTTAAAATATCTGAAAGTGAGAAGACAACATGTGAGGAAGACATTTCAATAACAGAAATTAAAGATGCTATAAAAAACAGTAAATCAAATAAGAGTCCAGGGTCTGATGGGCTGCCTAGTGAATTCTATAAAGCTTTTGAAGACATCCTAACACCCATCTTACTAAAAGTGTATAAATGCATAGAAAAAGAGCAAGTAGTTCCTGAATCAATGTCTTTGGGTGTGGTGACTATATTATACAAAAAACGTGGAAGTAAATTGAGGTTGGAAAATTATAGACCTTTAAGCCTGCTGAATACAGATTATAAAATCATTGCAAAAGTGTTGGCAAACAGGATAAAGAGGGTACTCGGAGGTATTATTGCACCCACACAAGCGTATAGTGTCCCAGGAAGAGATATAACTGACACAGGATGTACAATTAGAGATGTGGTACACCATATGGAAAATGATGAAATAGGGGGAATTGCTCTGAACCTGGATTTAAACAAAGCATTTGATAGAGTAAACCACACATTTCTGTTTAAAACAATGGAGAGGTTTGGGTTTGGGAAAAGGATGATATCATGGATAGAGCTGCTATATAAAAACGCCAAAAGCTGTGTAAAATGCAATGGAGTGCTGACCAACACCTTTCCACTGGAAAGATCAGTGAGGCAAGGCTGCCCCCTATCGGCCATTCTGTATAGTATTTCTGTGGAGCCTCTGGCCACTCTAATTAAGGGGGATAAAAGGATAAGAGGCATAGAAATCCCAGGAGGGGGGCTAAGTGTAATACACCAATATGCGGACGACACAACAGTCACAGTGAGAGATATTGATAGTGTGAAAATAATAATGGAATACATAGATATGTATGGGAAGGCAGCAGGTGCAAAAATAAATGTGGATAAATCCGAAATCATGTATGTGGGAAAGATGAAAGAAAGTGCTTGTGGAATTCCATTTAAAGTAGCTGAGGGTTCAGTAAAGATTCTCGGGGTAAATATTGGTACAAATGGGACAGACGCAAGAGATATGACATGGACTGGTGTGTTGAATAAAATAAAGCAAACGCTGAATTTTTGGAAGCAGAGAAGGCTTAGGATAAAAGGGAAAGTTACTGTGGTCAATGCATTAATAATGTCAAGGTTGGTGTATGTTATAGGAACATTGGATATGCCAGAATGGGTACTTAAAGAAATACAAAGGGTAGTGTCAGATTTTTTATGGGAGGGGAAGGGCGTCAGGATAGCTCATCAAACCCTGATAGCCAAGTATAGTGAAGGAGGATTACAGTTAATAGATTTAAAGGTAAAAATCAAAGCAATCAGATTAAAAGTAATCCAGAAGTATTTATATGACCGTGTAGATCATGGGTGGAAATACTTTCTCAAGGAGTATTTGAATAAAACTGGGAGATGTGGGGAATTTGGTATTTTGATGGGGTTTAAGAAAAGCATGTATAAAGATCACGTGCCTTATTTCTATAAAGAGGTGTTTGAGGCTTGGACAAGGTTCCTACCGCAGATCACATATGAATGTACAAACATGGATATGATTTTGAACCAACCTGTCTTTTTAAATCCAAGGGTAAAACACAATGGGACTTGGCTTTATAACAGAATATTTATGAAGGCCGGGTTAAACCAAGTCAAGGATTATGTATATGAAGTTATACCAGGTTTTTTTACCTAAGAGAGCAATATTAGATGGAGTACAGGAATATGATGATGATGTCAGTAAGGTAACAATATTGAATGTGTACGAAAAAGTTAAGGAAAGCATGCCTAGAGAATGGGTGGAAGGAATAAACAGTGATGATATAGGAAAGGGAATAGTAACGATGCCTGAATTGAAAGCTGAAAAGAATGGAAAGAAAATAGAGCTGTGTAAAATGAAAGTTAAAGAATTTTATCAACTCATGGTGACTAGAGAAATCAAAGTGCCAGCGTCCGAAAAAGTGTGGACAGGGGTATTTCCAGAAATGAATGTAAAAAAGATATGGATGAATTTAAATGTGAAGTATAACAGCATTGAATGTGAAGACAATGACTTCATGCTTAGACACAATAGGATTTTTACAAATGTTGTTCTTCATCAGATTGATCGATCAGTAAAGAGGGAATGTGATGTGTGTGAATCAAATCCAGAAACCTTCCTGCATTTATTTCTAGAATGTAAGGGGCTGAAGGTCTTCTACAGCAAACTGAAAGAGTTCTTACTAAAAAACTGGAAACATGAGTTTATTGAAGGTTTTAAATGGAGGGAACTGATGTTGTTTGGGGTGAGTGAATATAAAGGGAAGGTGAATACCAACCTATTGAACTTTGTGTTGAGCCATGCAAGGTATGCGATCAGGGCTAGGAGGAATCTAGCTCATTTTGAAAGGAAGAAGGTGAATGTGTGGCCTATTTTTGAATCCATAGTGAAGAAAGATGTATCATATGTGTTCAAATATGACAGAGGGGAATTTGAAAGGTTCTTTGGGGATTGTTATCACCATGTCACCGGATGATAAATTAATGCTTACATTTTGAATTGGTAAAAGGATAAAAGGGGAAGGGGAAAAGAACTGACCTGTAGCAACATGATGTAGCAAAAGTCTGTATTCTGTCATGATTTATTTTGTTTTAATGTTCTTTTAATATGATTTATCTTGGTTGATTTATGTACATTGTTTCTGCACGGAACTGTAAATATGATTTTTTACAATAAAAAAAAAAAAAAAAAAAGCATGAAAAGCGTGAAAGACACACAAATGTGGCGTTTTGCCAGGCTCTCCACGCGGCCCCTGGGAGCCTTGTCACCTTGCCGGGGTGCCCACTCAGAACTCGGCTAAGGTTCTTATCAGTTTAATATCTGATATGTCCCCTATATGGGGACTAAATATTAAACGTATTTTTTGACTCAGGAGTTGAAAAAGGGGCTTGCTCCATTCACTCCACGCATCGACCCGGCATTGCAGTGCCGCCGGGAACGGTGCACTTTCTTCCGCCTTGTTGAATGGAAAAGAAACGGCCTCTTTGTAATAAACAGAGATGTGGCTGACGCATATTGTTTTAACCATGTTTCTATGGTCAAAGAAATGTACTGTCATCTGCTGTGTACATGAGCCGTGCCGGCCAACTCTGCTGTCGCTTACGGCCTTACCACCCTGAACACGCCCGATCTCGTCCGATCTCGGAAGCTAAGCAGGGTAGGGCCTGGTCAGTACTTGGATGGGAGACTGCCTGGGAATACCAGGTGCCGTAAGCTTTTTCATGAAAGGCATTGGCCAAAGCCATGTGCTGTGTACATGAGCCGTGCCGGCCAACTCTGCTGTCGCTTACGGCCATACCACCCTGAACACGCCCGATCTCGTCCGATCTCGGAAGCTAAGCGGGGTAGGGCCTGGTCAGTACTTGTATGGGAGACTGCCTGGGAATACCAGGTGCCGTAAGCTTTTTCAAGGCTTTGGCCAAAGCCATCTGCTATGTACATGAGCCGTGCCGGCCACCTCTGCTGTCGCTTACGGCCATACCACCCTGAGCACGCCCGATCTCGTCCGATCTCGGAAGCTAAGCAGGGTAGGGCCTGGTCAGTACTTGGATGGGAGACTGCCTGGGAATACCAGGTGCCGTAAGCTTTTTCACGAAAGGCATTGGCCAAAGCCATCTGCTATGTACATGAGCCGTGCCGGCCTCCTCTGCTGTCGCTTACGGCCATACCACCCTGAACACTCCCGATCTCGTCCGATCTCGGAAGCTAGGCAGGGTAGGGCCTGGTCAGTACTTGGATGGGAGACTGCCTGGGAATACCAGGTGCCGTAAGCGTTTTCATGTCGGCAGACTGAATGACAAAACACTAGATCATGTGCAGCACTAACTTGTTGCCCCCCCCAAAGCGTATAGGCCACACCCACATCATTAAACCGCACCCCCAATCCAACCGGCCACACAACATGCCCCCCGAGCTGTTAGGCCACGCCCACAGCTTTGAACCATAGCCCTGACGTGCTTTAAACCACACCCTCCCAAGCCGACAGACCACGCCCACATCCTAAACAACCCCCCCAACCGATAGGCCAAGACCACAGCCTTAAACCACACCCCCCAAGGCGACAAGCAACGGCCGTAGCTTTAAACCACAGCCCCGAGCCGATCGGCCACACCCACATTGTCCAACCCCGCCCCCAATGTGGGCGCGGGTGCGGCCTGAGGGGGAGGGGGACGGAAGGAGTACATGAATTCCGGAGTGCAAGTGAAAAATCTTCAAAGCGTGGAAAAGCATGAAAAGTGTGAAAGACACACAAATGTGGCGTTTTGCCCGGCTCTCCACGCGGCCCCTGGGAGCCTTGTCACCCTGCCGGGGTGCCCACTCAGAACTCGGCTAAGGTGGGAACCCGGCTCTCCACCCGAACCCGGGTAACCCACGGGGGAGGGGGGTGGCATGGGCCAGCCTCTAACGTGACTTCCGGGGTACGAGTGTAAAATCTTCCGAGTGTGGACTGCAGAAAGCCGTTTTGCCCGGCTCTCCACGCGGACCCAGGGAGCCTTGGGCCCCCACCGGGGTGCCAGGCCCGGAGCCAGCTAAACCCACAACCCGGCTCTCCATCCGAACCCGGGTACCCACTCTTAAGCACCCCCCTGGAATCTTCACCGTTAGCTACGGGCGCACAGCGGCCGCGCCCCTGGGACTCCAAATCCATTTTCAATCCACACACTTTTGCATCAACTCTCAACAGCCTGTTTGGCCCAGTGGACTAGTGCGCTTGGCTGTAAACTAAGAGGTCGGTGGTTCGAATCCACCTCTGGGACGATGGTGCTTTTAAACAGGATCCCAACCAGTACTGTTTAAACTTTCAAGCTCTATTTGAACCCACCTAATATCCCTTTATATGGCATCCTGATCTGTTCAGGGTGGTGGGTGGGCAACGGCCTAGTGGTCAATGTAACTGACTCTAATGCAGAGGGCTGTGAGCTCGATTCCCACTCGGGGAGCAAGTGACAATGGCCCAGACAATTGATAAACCCCTACCGGAGGTAGGGCCAAACACAACATATAGTTTTGTATCCGTCATGAAGAGAGACCAGAGTTGTTCTACGCTCTGATAGGCCACACCCACATTTTCAAACCACGCCCCCAATGTGGGCGGGACACGGCCGAGGGCCTGCTGCACAGAAGCGCCCCCTTGTGCTTCTCCAAAGTGTCCATGTTTTCCACTTTTTAAACATTTTAACAACGCCTACCCCACCCCCACTACCGACGCCCATGCACCTCCACCCCCCCATTTCAGGTGCAAGCTTTCCAACGGTGACAATCCCGAGCCTCTGCGACCTACGGAAGTTGTTGAAAATGGCTACCTACAAGCATGCATGTAGATGGGCCACTTTTGTCATTTTTGAAATGTTATGAAAATAGCAGATCTGCAAGCTTGCATACTCCAGGGTGCGGTAAGCATCTACCAATGGGTCCTTAGAGAGGTCACAGAGGTCATTGTTATGCTAATGCCCAAGTGGGTATATGGTGATGACTAAGTGGGTATCAGACCGGATGGGAATGTCGTTAGCCTAGGAAGCGGACTTCACAGCAGTCAGTTTAGGGGTTATCGCTTCTCGGCCTTTTGGGTAAGATCAAGAGTCTGAGGGGTTGGATGTAACGGAAAGGTGGATTGAATTGGAAGAAGAGGTATGGATATGGACTATAAATATGGACCGAGAAACTCGTTCCGCTTCACGTGGCCCAAGAAGGAGTGGCCGGTGGTGGACAGGATCGCTTTTGGGAAGGATTATCTGATTGGATATTTTGGTTTCAAGGTGGAGGAAGTGCTCTGCTTTCAGGAAAACAAAAAGGAGAAGGGGTATGATGTGACATTTTATGAAGATATACCTACCATTAGGCGTAGGCTAGAAAAAGTGTGGAAGAGAGGTATGGGGGTGCAGGTGGTGCCGTTGTACGCCATCAGTTTTAAAAACGTGACTGTGCACATGTACGACCCTCATGTTACGAAGGAGAAGATTTTTGATTTTTTGCGGGGTTTTGGAGAGGTGGATGAGACCTCAGCCAAGAAGATTTTGGATGAAACAGGGTTTTGGAC